>NC_081841.1:165068712-165390101 GCF_963259705.1 Myotis daubentonii
TCAGGAGGACTTGATAACTTTTGATGCCTACATCACCAGATCCAGCCACCTTTGAAAAAACAGCTAACTAATCTGTCCTTTGTGGGTGGATGGGCTCGATTTAAGATTATCATCATGAGCTGCAAGAACAAAACACAGATGTTAGAGTTTCAGAAAAATGTACTGTGGGGGACTATTAGTAAAAAATACTGTTTAAAATATATAACATATGTAACTATTAAATGCATAAAAATCCCATGTACCAAGAGGCAAAACATGATGAAAGTTGTTGAATATTTTAAGTACTTATATTGCTGCATAAAATGGTTCTGTGTGGTGGAATTTTCTATTGCAGGAGATTTATGAAATTTTGTCAAAGTGGTAGATCATGGTGAAGTCAGGGGAAATACTAGCACACTTTAGGTTGCTTTCTATTTTTAATTAAGTTTGAAACTGCATCTTTGCACTTGTGAGTGTGCATATAAATACATGTAAGTGCAGATGTGATTAACAATAATGCTGATCTATTCAGACTTTCAAATTCAGTCAAAAAATGACCCCCGCCTACTGCAGAGAAAATTACTTCATTGAGGCTGGGTCTGTGTAATCAAAATGACTGGATATAGAATGACAAAATTCAACCAGCATGGTTCACCTCGCTCATTTGAACAGCCTAGGAGGCAGAAATTAAACAAGCCCTATAGGGTCCTGACCTGAATTTCCAACCTGGAGATGAGCCATCACAACTAAATGTTATGGTACTTGTCATGTTTGCCCATGTCAGTAAAGATGGGGACTGACTGAGCTTGGGTAGTTAGCTAAAATCCATTTAATGTGAATTCTGAGAGACTAAGATTGAAGAACAGTTCAAAGGCATCCAGAAAATTCACTGAGGTCCAAGTTACTGAGGAAACAAAATACTGAAGAAGCATTAATAAAGATGGAGTCAAGGACAAATAATCAGGTCATATGGAGAGTAAGACACACACAGAGTGGGGGAGGAGAGAGAGAGAGAGAGAGAGAGAGAGAGAGAGAGAGAGAGAGAGAGAGAGAGAGAATGCAAGCAGTAGACTTTCTAGATACAATCCAAGACCCTTTTCACCATAAGTTTTTGTCCACTTCGGCCCCACCTCCATTCTTGTGGCTCAACATCTCCTTCACATTTCCATTGTACCTGTAGCCAATACCATGTAACCTAGCATATAATTATATACTATTCTGTACTGTTCATGTTGTTTTATATGTGATCATTTCCATCCTAACTAGATTTAAATTCTATTTGAGGTCAGTAACTACATCTCCTGTGTCTCAATTTTCCCAAGGCCCAGCACAGCTTTATACACATCAGAAGTTTCTGCAATTGCTCATTGGTTGAGTCAATATCAAGTCATTTTTGTCCTCTATCAAGGACTGATAGCAAGTGTCATCCATTCTTCCTCCAACATGTCATATCTACACTTGTTCCAATGTTCCTGCAAAACATATAAACATATACTCTAAAATACACGAGGATATATTTCCACTTATTATGCACTTTCTTCTGTAACCTTTGTTTAACACAGCCATACACACAGATCCAATGCATTCTCTATAATAGCTGGGTAAAATGTTATTGTGTGTACCACAATTTATTCATCCATTTTTTGCCACTATTTATTACAACATTATAACAATATCACAATAAGTAATTTGTCTATATCATTTTTTACTTACAATTTTATGTCTTTGTAGATTCCCAGAGTAGAATTACAGAGTTAAAGATTATTTTGCAAAATTTAATTATTAAAGACTAGAGGCCCGGTGCATGAAATTCATTCATGGGGGAAGAGGGGGGTCAGTCCCTCAGCCCGGCCCTCACCCTCTCCAATCTGGGACCCCTTGGACATCCCTCTCACAATCCGGGACCACTGGCTCCTAACTGCTCACCTGCCTGCCTTCCTGATTGCCCCTAACCACTCTCCCTCGCCTGACTGATTGCCCCTAACTGCTCTCCCCTGCTGACCTGATCACCCCTAACCGCCTTTGCCTCAGCCCCCTCCACTGTGGCTTTGTCCAGAAGAACGTCCCATCTATCCAGTCTAATTAGCATATTATCCTTTTATTAGTATAGATACCTCCAGCTTACTTTTTCAAAATATTTTAGTAAATCATTCTTCCACCATTAATATACAGGGTGTCCCCAAAAAATGTATACACACTCTAGCAGATGATAGCTCAATTTTGAAAATGAAATATATTTTAATAAATATTGCCCTTATAATTATTCAAAGTGTGTGTATATGGTTTTTGGGACACCCAATATTCCTCACACTTTTGACAGTCCTGGAAATTATCTACCTTTTTTAATATTTACTAAGACAAAAGGATTAGCATCAGGGTAAGAGCAAAAAAAAAATACTATTTCACAGGTTTTGTGTGTGTGTGTTTTAAATACGTTTTTATTGATTTCAGAGAGAGGAATGGAGAGGGAGAGATAGAAACATCAATGAACCCATGACCCGGCAACTTCCTGGTGCATGGGATGACACTCAATCAACTTAGCCACACCAGCTGGACTACTACCTCAGTTTTGTTTTGCATTTTTCTAACTTCCAGTGAGGTTAAACCTCTTCATTGCCATTTGCATTTCTGCTTAAAAGAAATGTCTTTCATAGTTTCTGTCCATTTTTTAATATTTTATGTATAAGAACCAGAGGCCCAGTGCACGAATCATGCATGGGTGGGGTCTGGCCGACCCACTGTGATGGGGGCTGATTAGGCCAGGCCAGTGGAAGAAAGGGGGAGTGGGAGGTGGGCCAGCTGGCCCCACCCCCAATCAGGGTGGAGGAGGCTGATCAGGGGCTGGTCTGGGCCGGCGGGGGAGAAGGGCTGCGAGAGGTTGTGGAGGGCTAATTGGGGCCCCAATCAGGCTGGTTGGTCACGACAGTATGCGTCATAGCGACCTGTCATTCCGGTCATTCCGCCATTCCAGTTTCTTGACTTTTATATATATAGATAGATTCTCTATATATTATGGGTTTTTCATTTATAAATGATGCACATATTTTCTCACAGATAAATCTGATATGTTTGTATATTGTAAATTCCCTAAGGACAATGACTGTGTCTTAGAGCCTATCTCCATTTTTTTCTCGCTAGCAACCCAGGCATAGCATATAATAATGTATCCATTGAAGAAGTTCAATAAATTTATTCAACAACTTCAACCAACATCAATCAAAAGTGGTTTGGTCATATGGTTAGACTGACCTGGCAAATATTCCTTTGTAGAATGGAGCATTCAATGTCTTACAATGTCTGCTGAGTCAAGTGAGGCATTTCCTTTATAGTCCAAACTTGGCTCCCAGGTTAATGCCTATCCTTACCTTCAGCCTTACCCCTGATTAGTTCCAACACAGAGAGGACTTCACAGAATGCATTAGAGCCCAAAGAACTACTAGTCTAAAGGATATTTGAGAAAATTTGAGGAAAGGTTATTTCAGGAAAGCTTTTGGCCTGTATACACGTGTGCACACATACACAAACACACCAACACAGAGTAGTGTTTTAATTCTAGCACAAATCTGCCCATTATATGATATGTAGGCCCTCTTTGCTGATACAACAAACACAGCACATTAAAATGCACACAAATGAAGATATATTAGAGAAATGTATAAATATAGTAAACATTTACATTGTGAATATTAAAAGAAAACTGGTTTTGTATGGTGGCAAGGGAAATTACAAAATATTCTAGCAAATTCACAAATGTTTCAGGAATTTGGGGAACCATCTAGACCAGTGATGGCAAACCTATGACACACGTGTCAGAGGTGACACGCGAACTCATTTTTTTGGTTGATTTTTCTTTGTTAAATGGCATTTAAATATATAAAATAAATATCAAAAATATAAGTCTTTGTTTTACTATGGTTGCAAATATCAAAAAATTTCTATATGTGACACAGCACCAGAGTTAAGTTAGGGTTTTTCAAAATGCTGACACGCCGAGCTCAAAAGGTTCGCCATCACGGATCTAGACTGAGATAGGAGGTGGGATGTTTGTTTGAATGCGGTAAGAAGTGTGGGGACCCTGACCAGAATACACCGTTGTTCAAGGCCCATGTGCCATACGCATGTGCAAAGGCAATGACACAGCAGTTTTACTGTATGCACTGTGCAGGCATACCTTTCTATACCCAAATACTGATGTCACTATTTGGCAAAAAACCTCTTTTGTCTGGGTTGGTATAAAAATGTGTTGCTGACCAGGTGGTGCAAGGCTGCTTTGTAGGAGCTACTTTGAAGAACTGCTTTGTCTAATAGCTCCTGTGTTTACAATAGCTGCTTGATCTACAATAAAGTCTCTCCTATGCTTCTAGATCAGTGGTTCTCAACCTTGGCTGCACATTAGAATCACCTGGGAATCTTTTTAAAATCCTGATTTCTGGGCCTCATCCTCCGGAAATTCTGTTTATTTGTTATGGGGTGAGACCACAACATTAGTAACAAAGAAAAGTTTCCGGAGGATGAGGCCCAGAAATCAGGATTTTAAAAAGATTCCCAGGTGATTCTAATGTGCAGCCAAGGTTGAGAACCACTACTCTAGATACTCATGTCTTCTTCCAATTCCCAGTGTCCATGGAGGTCCAGCCCGTAGCAGCGGGGCTGTGACCCAACAGAAAGTAACCGGAAAACTTAGGGTGTGGGTGTAGAGGAAAAGAATTGGTGGATAAATAAGCAAGGGTGCTCTGAAGAATGATTTTGAAGTTTGAGACAAGGCTTATACATTCCATCAGAGAAAACTGAAGTTTGGGTCACATTGTGAAGGCTTAGTTATTTTCATCTCCAGCTGATGGCTCTACCTGCACATCTGCTACAGATTTCCCTTCTAAAAGGTTTGTAGGGACCTTGTGAGTCCTGGCACAGAAAACCAACACTTTAGTGAAGTACCTTCGTTAATTAGATACCACTAACTAATCAAGGTATTCCAAATGGAAGATTCCCTTTGGTAATTGATAAGTTACATGTAAAGAAAAGGGTTGAATTGTAGAATTCTATAGAACAGAATAAAATATAGCAAATAAAATCATATTTTTAAGAAATGTTTAGTAATACAAAAAAAAAAAATCCTCATGATATATGTAGGGGGGAAAGCAGGATATAGCCTTGACCAGTGTGGCTCAGTTGGTTTGAGCATTGTCCTGGCACCAAAAGGTTGCCAGTTTGATTCCTATCAGGGCACATGCCCAGGTTTCAGGTTCAATCTCTCTTCTCTCTCTCTCTCTCTCTCTCTCTCTCTCTCTCTCTCTCTCTCTCTTCCTTCTGCTCTCAAAAAAAATAAAAAATAAATAAAATAAAAACATATTTTTAAAAGAGTATTTTAAAAAGCAGGATATAAAATTGTATGCAGCCCTAACCGGTTTGGCTCAGTGGATAGAGCGTTGGCCTGCAGATAAAAGGTCCAGGTTTGATTCTGGTCAAGGGCATGTACGTTGGTTGCAGACACATCCCCAGCAGGAGGTGTGCAGGAGGCAGCTGATGGATGTTTCTAACTCTCTATCCCTCTCCCTTCCTTTCTGTAAAAAAATCAATAAAATATATATTTTTTAAATTGTATGTAACCTCTGACTTCATTTCAGTGAAGGACACACACTAGTATATTTTGTACATAAAAGTGAAGAAAAAAAAGATTTGAAAAAATACCATGAAATGTCAATAATGGTTAGCTCATTGGAACTTGCCAGGAATATACTTCTCTGTATTTTACAAATAATTTTAAGATGAGAATTTGTTATTTTAAGTCAGCAAAACTATTTCAAAATAAGTATCTTTTATGATAGTATGTTTTTAACAGAATCTTGGATAATAAGATTCTCAGTCATGTCTTTATTTTCTCTCAACTAATTAATCTGAAGCCAAACTTCCCCTCAACCCACTTCTCCTTCCAATAGTTTCCATTCCTTCATAGTCCTAACTATCTTAACTATCTCAATGGTGAGGGGAATGCACTTCTACCATTCTTTGCTCCCAACATTTCTGTAACCCCTCACATGTAACAAATATAAAATGAAAGAGGAGTAAAAAATTATAAATGTTGTTTTCAGATTTACGTTTAACCACTATATATCTGTTTTACTCATGAAAAAGAGTTGAGGAAGAAAGTTTGAAAGATTTCCAAGCAATAACTCACAAACTTGGTTCTGACCATTTTGGGTTTGTTTGATATGTAGGGTTTTTGTTTGTTTGTTTTTTAGGTTTTTTGTTTTGTTTTGTTTTGTTTTGTTTTGTTTTGTTTTTTGTTTTGTTTTGTTTTGAGAGAGAGAGAGACTGTGTTCCAAACTCAAATATATTTCAAAATGTTCTTTTATGCCTTGATACAATCTATATATATGAAAGCCTAAGAGACAGAATGACCGAACAACCCATCGACCAGTCGCTATGATGTGCACTGACCACCGGGGGCAGACGCTTAACACAGGAGCGGTCCCCTGGTAGTCAGTGCACACCCACAGCAGGAGTGCTGCTCAGCTGACCAACCCTTCCTGGTGGCCCACCAACCCGGCAGCAGCCACTCACTCCCTCACTAGTCCTGCAAGTCCAATCTCTGGAGAATGGACCAGACACCAACAGACCAGCGCCGCTGGCACAATCCCGACAGTGCCGTCGGCCTCCTAGAAGTCAGTCTCAGCAGGCACCGTAGCTGCTTCCCCTCTCTAGATGCTCTGCAAGAAAGAAATGATATAAAAGCAGCCACCAGGTGGCTCCCGACAACCGGTGCGAACTTCAGCAAGATGGATTCCCAGGCCAGCAAGGGCATTGCACTGCTTGCCCAGAGGGCTAATCGCATCCCAGGCCCCCCCACCCCCTTGGGATGGGCACCAGACACAGGGTTCACAGCTGGCTGGCGAGTGCCACTGCAGTGGCGCAAGTCTCTCCCGATCAGGACTGACTGGGTGTGAGCCTGCAGCAGGCACAGCGGGTCTGGATGAGCAGGAGTGGCAGGCAGGAGCAGCAGGTGGTGTTGGACTGCTGGTTTTGTCCCAATCCCTGCAGGCCACCCCAAGAGACCTCGCCTGTGCACAAAGTCATGCACCGGGTCTCTAGTATTAAATTAAAAAGTGAACAAAGACTTAAGTAGAAATATATGGGGGAATTTTATGACATGGGAAATTTGTGCTATGTTGCTACTCTTTGTGGGATTTTGTGGAACTTATTTTATTGGTATTGTTGTCATTATTATTATCTAGATTATCATGACCCGATGAAATTTGTCTCCTTATAAAGTTGGGGTACACTTAATTGTGTTCCTGCTTGTCACATTTGCACATTACAGAAAAAAATGGACAGATTGTTGACTATAGCACAGAAATACTGAATTTTTATCCCTATAGTTATGACTAAAAATCACTAGTAGGAAGCGAAGAAAGATAGAATAAAATTGTGGGGTTTTTCCCCTCATGTAAAACAACAATAAAAATGGGTCTTGCTGCCATAATGTTACTTATATGAAATCTGCAGGAATGAATTTAGGTCTTCTAGGCTCTTTCTCAAAGGGTCATTAGGATATGTGTGTGTGTGTGTGTGTGTGTGTGTGTGTGTGTGTGTGTGTGTGTTTTAATGACTGGGATTGCCGGTAAATGGTAGGACCAGCATGTGAGGTGGGCATTCTGACTCCAGAGCTCCCCACTTCAGCCTGACACCATAAGGATGAACTAACTCCCAATAATCTGTGCCACACTTGGTACCAGTGTTTGCACGTAACAGAATCCTGCCTTAACCACAAGAACTGACTTACCAATGGTGAAATTTCTGGCACCATTAAAAGTGTTGATCTTAAGTTTGAGATAGTTAGAAATAGAGTCTTTCTTTGACCAGCCTTCAACTTTTACCTTCAGTGTGAATTGGGTTTGAAGAAGTGGCAGAGAAAAGAAATCTTAACTGGGAGTCAGGACACCTGGGTCTGGTTTTAGTTCTGCCCCCAAATAACTAATGGCTCTTGCACAATTTCAGACCTCGTATTTCTCATGAACAAAATGACAGAACAAATGATATCTTACATGATATGTCTATAGCTAGCCCCCAGTCCCCCTGCCCTCTCCTGTCTCCATGGCAAGTGGTGAGAACAAGTATGTGTGTGAGTGTGTGTGCATGAGTATATGTACATGTGTGTGCACGTGCACATTGCTCATAATTTATACATGTGGAGTAAGATCTGCTCAGAAGAATGGGAAAAGTTGAAAATGAGTGAGTATTTAAAAAACTGCATTCAGGCTTCTTGGAAAGATAAAAAAGCTTTTTTTCTGCAATGGCTAAAATTACAGATAGAGATTCATTTAAAATTTGCTCTTGTCAATTTTCCTTTAACTTCTAATACCTAGGGCTTTAAATTGTATGTATCAGCACTAACTAAACAACATAGGAAAGGACAAAGTTTTTCTGAATGATATCATTGCACAGAAAAGGCAATAATTGTATCCTCTGCAGCTGCAGGTATAAACACTGATCCTGATCATTGCTCTGACTCAACCCTGTGAAAACTGGCTTGTAAACACATTGGCCCAATTTGCTTCTAACGATAGAAATCTGAGACATGCCTTTGTTTTGCCAAGCCTTGGAAAACAGAATCAACTTTGATTTAGAGAAATAAGTCCACAAAACACACTGTTGCTTTGCACATAGTTTGCACTCAATAAATATTTTTTAATTATTTGATAGCAGTGGACCTTTTGGGCTGAATAGCCCTGATATTGCTTTAAGTCCCTACTCTTTTCATGTAGCTATTACAATGTAAGAACTACCATGAATTAAATAGCAACACTTCAAAAAGGCAAGCTTGACCTATGGGCAGGAGTCAGGCTATCTATGTAGAAAACTAAGGATAAAACTTTCGAAATCTAGCTTACTGAAGAAGACGTTTGTTTGATAGCTGACATGAGGTACCTCCATTTCAACCCCATTCCCCAATCAGGACAGGTAACATTTTTATTGCTCTTTCACTATAAATTGCACACACACACACACACACACACACACACGTTTAAGGCCACTTGACTTCATAGTCCACTAAAAAAGTAATTCAAAGACGCTCATCTAATCCATTTCTTCTCAACAATGAGTCTAGTTTGACTGTAGAAAAAGAAATATTGAAGAATCTTCTGGAAAGGCTTTGAACACCCCTGGGAAAGGGCACTTTCAGGGAATGGTTAAGTACTTTGAAAGCCCTAAGGAGCTTTGTAGCTTGGGATAACCTTATCACCTCACAACAGCTTTTTGCAAACAAAAATCTTTCAAGCTTCATCAAAAAGACCAGTGAGCAACAATTTGAAGAATGAGGTTTTCCTTGTATCAGGTTATAGAGCTCAGCAGTTCCAACCTTTTTGTTCTGTTATATTTCTGATCTAAATAAGGAATTATTTATTACCAGAAGACAATGGTATTCTGATCACAAGCCTTTACAGAGCATTGACTTTGATCCTCAACCATATAGAGAGGTTTAGGGAGGAGAAGGCTACCTATTTGGTGGGAATCCTAAGATCCACTCTTAGAAGCTGCCTTTCCAGGCAGAAGACACTTGGGACTCTGGTCATTGGAAATGACCCTGTCTAGCAACTTCTTGATCTCCATTTGTTATTTTAGTGCATGCTGTCTCAGTACCTTGAAGTTTCATTTTCCCATGTGGGTGGAATTTCTTCTCCATGCCAGAAAACAAATGGATTGGTTCAAAGTTTAATTCAATGTGAATTTTTGACAGAATTATCAAGGGATTAGTTTATGTTCTTCCATGAATGTTTCCTGGTAGTAGTCTAGGGAATATTCATGATACGATACAAGTTCCTATGACACAACATTTGAACATTTCGCTCTTCCTCACATGGAATTGGGGTGTCCTTGCTAAAATGGAGCCCCAAAGATTTTTAAAATCTTGAATAAGGCAGCTGGGGAAATTGTCACTTAAAAGCAACATTTAATATACTTTGAATACTCTGTGGGGGCAGACTATTTCTTGAGTTCTGGGAAAATCATCCAAATAGCCCTTTCAGTTTTCAAATGAAAAGCAAAGATGCTCTTCTGAAACGGAGATATTTGAGACTGGTGGCTGTTAAGAGCTAAACTGCTCTGGGGTGGGGGCGGTAATAGAAAGTTGCCTCTAGTATAGACAACACTGATCTCTGCAGTTAGGTTTCCTTCAGAGAAATGTGCACTGTCCTATTATGGGTTGAGTCCTCTTGTGCCTGCTCTGGGAAACCCTGAGGGACAAAGGTAAGATGGGAGAGAGAGCGGGGATGGGGAGAGGGGGCAGGGAGTGGATGGGAGATCAGTGGTTGTCAGGAAATTTGTACCTGTGGGTCCAAGGCTGAAGGAGGAACTGTTTTCCAAGGAGACTGTGAAGCGTAGGGAAATGTAGAAATGGTTTTGAGTGTCTGTATTGGGAAATGGGGTGCCAAAATCACTATAGTTTCATTTTTAATGAATTGTGACCTTGGTTAAATATTCTCATAGTTTATTCTCACAGGTTGACTAAACTTCTACATGCATGTTACACACCAAAGGATAAGACTCCCATTGTTACATCTCTTTTTACCACATTAATATTTGACCTGTTTTAGTGGAGAAGGAAGTATGGTAGTTTTGCATTAATATGCTGTAGATTATTTTAGTCTGATGTTTTAATTACATTAAGTAGATATTTTAGTTGTAGATATTTTTTTAAATGCTTGCATTAAGGGCCTCATTCCCTAATTTTTCTTTTATTTTATTTTTATTTTTTTTATTTTTTAATTAAATCTTTATTCAGATTATTACATTTGTTCCTCTTTTTCCCCCCCATAACTCCCCTCCTCCCAGTTCCCGCCCCACCCTCCGCCCTCACTCCCCACCCACTGTCCTCATCCATAGGTGCACAATTTTTGTCCAGTCTCTTCCTGCATCTCCCACACCCCTTTCCCCCCCAAGAATAGTCAGTCCATTCCCTTTCTATGTCCCTGATTCTATTATGATCACCAGATTATTTATTCATTTGATTCTTAGATTCACTTGTTGATAGATGCATATTTGTTGTTCATAATATGTATCTTTACCTTTTTCATCTTCTTCCTGTTCTTAAAGGATACCTTTCAGCATTTCATATAATACTGGTTTGGTGGTGATGAACTCCTTTAGCTTTTCCTTATCTGTGAAGCTTTTTATCTGACCTTCAGTTCTGAATGATAGCTTTGCTGGATAAAGTAATCTTGGTTGTAGGTTCTTGGTATTCATCACTTTGAATATTTCTTGCCACTCCCTCCTGGCCTGCAAAGTTTCTTTTGAGAAATCAGCTGACAGTCGTATGGGTATTCCCGTGTAGGTAACTGAGTTTCTTTCTCTTGCTGCTTTTAAGATTCTCTCTTTGTCTTTTGCTCTTGGCATTTTAATTATGATGTGTCTTGGTGTGGTCCTCTTTGGATTCCTTTTGTTTGGGGTTCTCTGCGCTTCCTGGACCTGTAGGTCTATTTCTTTCACCAGGTGGGGGAAGTTTTCTGTCATTATTTCTTCAAATAGGTTTTCAATATCTTGCTCTCTCTCTTCTTCTGGCACCCCTATAATTCTGATGTTGGTACACTTGAAGTTGTCCCAGAGGCTCCTTACACTATCTTCGTATTTTCGGATTCTTTTTTCATTTTGGTTTTCCGGTTGGGTGTTTTTTGCTTCTTCGCATTTCAAATCTTTGACTTGATTCTTGCGCTCCTCTGGTCTGCTGTTGGGTGTCTGTATAATATTCTTTATTTCAGTCAGTGTATGCTTAATTTCTAGTTGGTTCTTTATCACAACATCGAGGGTCTCATTAGATTTCTTGAGGATCTCACTACATTTATCGGCGGTCTCACCAGTCTTTTCGAGGGCCTTACTAAGTTTATCGGCAGCTTCTAGACAGTTCTTGAGAGACCTTAAAAGTGTGGTTTTGAGCTCTATATCTTCCATTTCTGACATTTGCGTCTTGTTTCTTTGTCTCTGCATTTTTTTATCTTTTCTTGGTGCACCCCCTAGTGGTCTTTGTGGGCAGTCTTGTTGTAGTTAAGCCTTGATTGTCGGCAATACCAAGGGTGATTTGACCTCCAGGCTAACTGGCTATGAGAGTCAGCTGTGTCTGCAGTGGGAGAGCTTCTGTGCTGGATCTCTAGGGCGGTGCTAATCTAGCCTTTGCCTGAGGCTATCTGGCAAATGGCTCTGCGCAGGGCTTGGGCGGGGCGGGTCCCTGGGGATCTACAAGGCGGGTGGAACAAGCAGTTATGGCTGCTCTCAGTCCCGTCCACAGAGGCTCTGCCTCTCAGAGTCCCAGCATCCGCTGCAAACCTCGGAGAGAAAGCTGCCTTCGATTTCCGACCAAAGCCAGACAGTCCCGCTTCTCCCGTTTGAGTCTGGGTCCCTAAAGACTCGTCTGGATCTGGAGCTCAGAGTCTGAAACTCCCTCCCGATTGAAAACAGCAACCTCGCCCTCCGCCGCCAGCCCGCTCCGCGCGCACACTCTGCACCTGAGTATTTCACTTCAGCACTGCGCCTCCTCTGAGTCTGGGTATGATATTCTCTTTCCTCCTAGTTGTAGAATTTCCACTCAGACAGCCTTCCTGTGGTTCTGGATGATGTCCGTTCTGTCCTTTAGTTATATCTCTGAAGTGGTTGTTCGAGGCAGCATCTCCGGCGCTAACCTATGCCGCCATCTTGGTTTCTCTCAGTTCTCTAATTTTTCTTTTATAATTTGTGATTTATTTAAAGGAAAGGATATACTTCCTGCTACGTGTCATGAAGCATGCTAGGTAAGGCCTGCCCTTTAGAAGCTCACACTTTCTTTGGCAGGTAGATAATTGCAAGACAGTATGAAAAATATCGTAATTGAGATAATCGCATGTTTTCAGGAAGTCCTGAGGAGGCAGACACTACATGATCCTGGTGTCACTGGAAGCTTAGAGTCGGGGTGGTGAGAGGGCATGGAAGATCTTCCCTAGGTGGAAATGATGGAATAGCAATAACATGGTCAAGAAGCAAGAGGAAGGTGTTCTAAGGTGAAAAATCATAATTGACACAGGAGGTCACAAATATGCAAGATGTGTGATACGGGACTTGGTTGCATTAGGGCACAACCTTTGAGATGAGAGCCAGTGGATGAGGAGGTGGGAGGGCTTAGCCGAGGCCAACATGTCTAAGGACTTAGAAACAAAGATAAAAAGTTCCAGCATAGCCAAGTAGATACCATAAAACCCATTGCTGAATATATGATGGCAAATTTGCTTCTGGTAGAAACGACATCTAACACATTTCTTTATTTGCTTGGTAAACCCATAGTGGTTTAAATCAGCAAGTAAGTTTGTTATATGTAGGAACCCTGAGGGCAGTGAAGAGATAACTTCCTAACTCCTAATATACGAATAAGGAGAATGATTAAAAAGCAGACGTGAGAACCTAAACACTCTCCAGTTTTGGTCATTTAGTATAGTTTATTTTATGGGTCAAAAAAAAAAACTTTTTAAAAGCTAGATAGTAAATATTTTAGCTTTTGCAGGTTGTACAGTATCTATCACAGCTACTCACCTCTAGCACGAAAGCAGGTGCAGAGTATACACAAATAAATGGATGCAACTATGTCCCATTAAGTCATGAAGCTTTCCTAGCACTTAAAGAGCAGAGAGAGGGCCACATTTGGCTCCCACACATAGTTTACCAACCCCTGGCTAATGACCCCTGAAGGCAGGGCTGTATTAAAACACAGTCCCATAATTAATGTTTATAATTATGGCCTTGGCTCAGCAAGAAAAGTTTTAATTACATTTAGTAATTTAGTGTTCTTCATTTAAAAAAAAACAGAAAAATTTGTGATTTTAGAAAGAGTCTATCCAGAGTTAGAAGGAATTTTGGTGTTTAAGGGATAAACACTAAGCTATACAGAAGGTAATTATGAAAAAAAAAAAAGAATAGCACATTCCCTATGTTAGCATGGCTGAAGTTGTTATCCCTACGGATTTATGAGTGAGCGTGTATATAGTATTGATACTTGTGTTCTAGACCTGCACTGTCTGGCACCATAAGCACTAGCTTCAGATGGCTCTTGAGCACTTGAACTGTGGCTGGTATGGCTGAGGAACTCCATTTTTTGCTTTACTTATTTTGGAGTAAAAATTAAAAGCAGATACTTTAATGACTGAAAAACTTTAAAATATTTTGATGCAACTTTGGTGAACTTTCTCAACATAGTTTTTGGAAATCTAAACACAGATTGATTATTTCTCATGAAAATTTTGCATCCAACTTGAGGAGTGTATTGCATTACGTTTCTCTTGGACAACATATCTAATATATTTCTTCTGAATAGACTACCATAGGGCAGGAAGTCAACATTTTTTCTTCTGTATCTGAACAGTTGGGAGAGATGAAACCACAGAGGATCTGTGCCATAGCGAGTTAATGGGAGAGAAGTGATTTATCCATAGTTCTACTATTCCAGCTCTTCGGCTCATCCTATTGAACTGTGGTGCCTTAATAACCCTTAATGGAATCAAATCTCCCCTGAGATATCTTTAAATCTGCATTTTTTGGCTAATGTGAATTCTGATGTTTGTGAAGAGGCCGATAGTAGCAGTGATCAATTGTCATTCCCAGGTGGTAGGGCCTCTTGTCCTCCACAGGCCGTGATACTAAAGAACTGGCCCAGCACCAGCAGTTCAATCAAACATTCACATCCTGATGACCCCTTGAGAAAAATCCAAAAAAAAAAAAAATCAGATTTGTTCTTTGTTTGTCTGAAAATACCCCACAATAGCTGTATGTATGGCAGCAGAACCAGACCCAAGTTTCCTGAATCCCAAAAAAGTTTTATTTATCTCTTTCAATTCTCATTCAAAGCCAAATCAAGGGTAAAAATCAAGGGCAAAAATACCCAACAAGAATTTAATGCTAACTTTCTCCAATTTGAGATTTCAGCAATAACATTTTGTTATCATTGCACCTACACGTCTTTCCTGCCAGAAGCCAAAAGACTAATAATCAAAACATTAACATGTTGCACAGTCTGAGCACCCACCAATCAGAATGAATGCTGGCAGAGCTTGTAGGAATTTGGGTATCCACTTCATCTCAAGTCCCATATTTCTTACCTCCTGACACGTTTGCTTTACACTCCACACCCAGAGTTCCCCATGATCTCTCGAGAGCTCCGCTGACCCTGCAGCCACTTTGGCGGTGGTTCAAGAGTCCTTTCTAACTCTCCCAGATCCCCCTGTCCATGGAGCTAGTAGCCATTTCCCCAGACCTGGGCCTTCTACTAAACTGTTCATCACACAGAACCACAGCACTGCTTGACCACAGTAACACCATCATGATGACTTTGCTGAAGACTGTCCTCCATCTCTCCCATTGAATTCCATCTTCCACCTTCAGTGGCTGCAAATCCACCCTTGGATGCAGAACTGGAACCCAATTGTCCTTGTGGAAGCCTGTCCCCATCCCTCTCACTCTCTGCCCCCCGACCCGCCCCCCCCCCCCCCACCGTCAAGCCATATCTCAACCTCTCTCCAGTATATGTATGAAGATGTCCCCTATGCTCATGTAGCTTTCTTCTCATTTGCCCATGGGAGATAAATGGGTAGAAATTATATTTTACTTGGTGGTTTTTCCCCACATGTAATATTCCTTCTATATTTGTAATTTGACAAGAATGAACTATGGTTAATAATACTGAATTGTAAATTTGAAAGTTGCTAAAAAGTTGCCAAAAGTTGCTTTAAAGTTCTCATCTTAAGAAAAGAAATTTG
The DNA here is from genome assembly GCF_963259705.1 of Myotis daubentonii. NCBI lineage: Eukaryota > Metazoa > Chordata > Mammalia > Chiroptera > Vespertilionidae > Myotis > Myotis daubentonii. The sequence continues at coordinate 165,084,456 of NC_081841.1, forward strand.
TTACTGTGTGATTGACTCATTGTGACCATTTCACAACATATACATATATGGAATCATTATGTTGTACACCTAAAATTATTATGAAGTTATATGTCAATATCTCAATTTTAAAAATAAATAAATCAAATAAAATCTAATAAAAATAATTTTAAATGCTTTTTTCTAACCTAAGTATCTGTCATAAATAGACTGGATGAACAAACATTGAGTTATGATACATTCATTTCATGGAGTACTATTAACACATACACTGAAAGTAAATGAACTACAACTACCTTTACCAACATGGGTCCATTTCACAAACATAATGTGGCATTAAGGAAGCCAAAATCAAAACAATCTTTTGTATGATTCCATTTAAGTAAAGTTCAAATGCAATCAAAACTAAATGATTGCTAGAAGTCAGGGTAGGCGTTACCTATAAAGAAGAGCAAGAGAAAGGGGGTTATAGGTTGCTTCAAGGAGGGGTTCAGAAGGCTGGCAGGATTCTACTTCTTGCCCTGGTAGTGACTACATAGAGGAGTTAACTTTATGACAAGTCATTGAACCATAAACTTATAATTTATCCATTTTCTGTAGGTGTTTAACCCCCCAATAGAAAAGTCAAGAAACCTATTTTATAATAAATAGAAAAATAAAATAAATTATATTCAATATTTAGTGACAAAGATTAATGTTTTCTCCAGTGAAAAATAGGTAACACTACCTTGATTTGATTTGGGGTAATCCATCAGCATTTCCAATGGTTCCAGAAATTTCACCATCAGAAATTCAGCTTTTGTGGTTAAGTCATGATCCTATTATACTGATAGAAAGTATATCACAGATGTTGGGGGTTAGTTCAACCTTATAGTGTCAGGCTTAAGTGGGAGAGCTCTGCAGTCAGATTGCCCAGATCCCATTTTGGTTCTACTATTCACTATCAGTTCCAGTCACTTTTGCTATAACAAACCACCCCAAAACCTCATGACTTGAAACAGCAACCATTTTATTCTGCTCACAGATTCTGTGTGTCTGAAATTTTTGGAAGTGCTCATCTGAGTAATTCTTTTGCTCCTTGTATCATTGACTAAGATCACTCAGTGATTCTCAGCTGGCAGATGAGCTGGTCTGGAGGGTTCAAGACAGTTTCATTCACATGATGAAACTGGAGATAAAATAACTCACAGGCTCAGATTGCCCACCAAAGCATGTACAAGTGACCTCTCTGTGTAACTTGTCTTTTCCCAATATGGCAGCCTCAGGTGATCAGACATCACACATCACGTGGCAGCTCAGGGCTCTAAGTACAAGTGTTTCAGTGATCAAAGCAGAAGTGACATAGGAATGCAGACTAGTGCAACCACTGTGGAAAGCAGTATGGAGTGAACTCAAAAATTAAAAATGGAACTGCCTTATGACCCAGTGATTTCATTTCTAGGAATTTATCTGAAGAAACCCGAAGCATTTGAAAGAATATATGTAATATGTACCTTTATGTTCATTGATGTGTTATCTAAAATAGCAAAGATTTGGAAGCAGCCCAAGAGTCCATCATTAGATGAATGGGGGGGGGGGGATGCTGTGATATATTTACACAATGGAATACTACTGGGTTGTAAAAAAGAAGGAAATCTTAACCTTTGCAACAGCTTGGATGGACCTGGAGAGCATTATGCTAAGTGAACTAAGCCAGTCAGAGAAAGACAAGTACCATATGATTTCACTCATATGTGGAATCTAATGAACAAAATGAACTAATAAGCAAAAATAGAGACAGACTCATAGATAAAGAACAGGTTAACAGCTGTTGGGGGTGGTTGGGAGGTGGCTGGAGGAATAGAAGAATTGAGAAAAATAAAAAAAGAGGGAGTAAAACTCATGAACACAGACAACAGTGTGGTCACTGCTGTGGGAAACAGAGATGGGGTGAGGTGAGAGGGTGTAGGAGGAATAAATGGTGATAGATGGAGATTTGAGTTGGGGTGGTGAACACACAATACAGTGTATAGATGATGTGTTGTAGAATTATGCACCTGAAACCTGTATAATTTTTTAACCAGTGTCAATCCAATTAATCCAATAAAAAGGAAACAATAAATAAATAAAAATATAGAAAACTTGAAAAAATGCAGAAGCCAAGTAGTGTCACATTAGCCATATTCTGTTAGGTAAAGTAGTCAGAAATCCATTCAGATTCAAAGGAAAGAGATATAGATAGACCCAATCCCTTAATGGAAAGTGTCACTAGATCACATTGTCCAAGAACATGTAGGATGAGAAATCTTGTTGCAGTCATCTGAGAAAATTACCACCTACCACACTTGCCATGTGACTTGGGGTAAGTCTTTTAAACTCACCAAAACTCAGTTACTTCATTTGTAAAATGATGGTAATAATATTTAGCCACCTCGTGAGGACTGATGAGAGCAGTGCCAGGGTCTTAGGATGAGATCAGGAAACATTACTCATTTACCTCCTCATGAAGGTAGCAGGAGAGGAGAAAAGTGGAGGAAGAGAGAGAGATGGTGCTAGAGTAAAAGTCAGAGGTTGGGCACAGGTAGAGGGGCACAGAGGGGAGAAACAGGCAAGTTGAACAATAAGGGTTATTTCCAACGACGGCAAAGTGGCTCCGAAAACAATGCGGGCAAGAACAAAAAACAGACCTTCTCAGCTTCCCAATTTTTCACAGGATTGGCCTTGTTACTTTGTGAAGCCAGCTGTGGGAGATGACTTATCTGTAAAAGTCACTTCCATTAGAAACATCTGATTTTCTTCATGCTTAGGGTTGCCAAGTAAAAATGAAAGAGGGACCTGCTTTTGACACCTCCCGACACTGACAACAATGAGTAAACTTTCTTGGTCTCTGAACAAATGAACACCAACCTTTCTGGGCCTTGGTGGTGCCCTGGGATTTGCTACAGAAATGGAAGGATGAAACAAACTTTAAGTGAGATAAATGAATCTCTTCCAAACAACTCCCAGATGAGCCAGGTGAAGGGTATCTGTAATATGGGATGTTTTATTAATACTTAGTGGAAAGAGCCAAAAACTCTATGCCACTTGTCATTTGTGATATAAACCTTTTCAGCAAATGACAAAAACAGAGGCTATGTAAATTAACACTTGGCATGGAACTAACATAAGAGCTTCACAGAACTGGTTTGGTAAGCATGATGCATCTCCAGTGACAAGTTAAATGGGTTATAACATATTTTAATTGCAAAATACAGAAACATATGAAAGACAAAGTAGATAATAAACATTATTGTATGTTTTCTACATAGATTTAATGCCACCCTTTTGGTTTGTCAAGAAAGAATAGTTATTGAGCACCTACTGAATACTAAATTGGAGTTGTGTGGAAGCCATAGCTTCTGCAGTCTTGCTATGACTATACAAATTTAAGAATGGCAAAGTTATGCTAATTGTGATTCTATACTAAAGAAACTGATTATAATCTTGGACTTTGAGCTTTCAATCAAATGAACAGGGGGTCGGGGCGGGGAGCTACAGATATTTGCTCAGTTTCTATCAGGGGCGCAGGCCTGATATGTATAGTGAGTTATAAATAGTTAAGACCCAACTGCTATTGTCATGAGTATCATAACTAGTGGAGGAGACAGAGCCATACATCAATAACTCTATTATGAAGCTCATAAAGATCACAGACCATAATGAAGATAAAAACATCATTCATTGGAGATGTTTGGAAAAGTGTGAATCGTTCCAACAGGGGTGTAGTTAACAGAAAAAGCTTATTAAAGAAAGTATAATTTGAAGAGGAGCCTTAAAAAATAGACAGTGCTGCCCTAACCAGTTTGGCTCAGTGGATAGAGTGTCGGCCTGCAGACTGAAGGGTCCTGGATTCGATTCCAGTCAAGGACACATACCTCAGTTGCAGGCTCCTCCCTGGCCCAGGCCCTAAGTGGGGTGCATACAGGAGGCAACCAATCGATATGTTCCTCTCACACTGATATTTCTCTTTGTCTTCCCTCTCTCGCCCACCCTCTCTAAAAATCAATGGGAAAATATCCTTGGGTGAGGAATAAAAAGAAAAAAAAAAGCCATGTTAAGTAAATCAATATGGCCTTTGTGGTGGATATGGAATTAAAAGAGTAGATAGAGGCACAGACAAAGAAGAAGAAGAAGAAGAAGAAGAAGAAGAAGAAGAAGAAGAAGAAGAAGAAGAAGAAGAAGAAGAAGAAGAAGAAGAAGAAGAAGAAGAAGAAGAAGAAGAGGAAGAAGAAGAAGAAGAAGAAGGAGGAGGAGGAGGAGGAGGAGGAGGAGGAGGAGGAGGAGGAGGAGGAGGAGGAGAGAAATATTTGAATGCCCAGTACAATAGTTCAGACCATATTTTCCAAGATAGATAGATGCTTTAGAGCAGCTTAACTATATGAAACTTAGTGACTAAGAAGAAAAACAGTGGCAGAGATGAACTTTTCTGTTTATTTCCCACCAACTGGGTTTATTGTCATGATGAATATTCAGGAGGCGTTCCTAATTCACTAAAATATAAGAATGGTACAACAGACTAAAAGGTAAGTTATCATGATTTGATTTGATTTCTGTAGTTAGATTTTTGCCACTATATTTTTAAACTTCTCAGGACTTGATCTAATCCATTTTTAAAAAGAGCTAATTGTGTGATAATATAAGCCTTGAAGACACATGGGGGGGTGAGAAACATTAGATAAAAGATCAATTCATTTGACTACAAAATAAAAACTTTGGTACAACTATAAAAAGGCTAAAAAATGCAAGAGTAAACAACACTTGCAATAAATAAGACAGATACAAGTATAATATATTTATTACATAAACAAATCATTCAGTTTGGTAAGAAAAATCCTAAGAAATCAATAGATAACCAAAAGACTAAGATAACTAAGAGATGATTCACACACACACACACACACACACACACACACACACACACACAAATATAAATCAAAATGGGAAGTGTTCAACCTGAACAGCAGGAAAAAATGCATGCTAAAATAGTGAGATGCCATTTAACAGAAACTGTACTTTAATAGCCCATTCTGCCAAGGTTGCAATAAAACTGTTATATTTATACATTGTTATGGCAGCATTAATTGGTGCAACTCTTAGAAATCTACTTGACAAAATGTACCAAGTTATAAAAATTATGAATCTTACTCATGAGACTTGACCTAAAGAAAAATCCAAAAGAGGGAAAATTTACAAGTTTGAAGACATTAATTTCACTATAATTATAACAGTGAAAATATGAGAAAGGCAAAGTAAATTTAACAAGCAATTATGAGTGACTCTCTACATTGGGCTTTGTGAGAACAGTGAGGACAGCCAAGAAGGAAGAGCTGCTGCCATCATGAGCCCACCCAAGGCAGAGCTTCCTGTGCGTGTTTACAAATGAGAGTTCATTCAAAAACAAAGAAGGGAAGGCTATGCACCTGTCATGAGCCACACACTCCTCTAACCTCTAAGGCCAAGCTTCTGAACACAAATTAATTGCAGAGCTTTTTAAATAGATACATGTCTAAGCCTCACCATCAGGAGATTCTGACTCATTCCATTTAGCGATTTTAGTTGGCCTTTTGGATCAGTTAACCACACTGAAAATATGTAAAAAAAATACACTTTCATGCAGATGTGTTTGACATTGCTAATCAGACCATTATGCTTGTCAAATGCTCCGTTAAAGAATAGTACTGCGCAACCATGAAAAATTAAAGTGTTATAAAATTTAGCCTCCATTCATAGGCTGTTAGTAACTCTAAATCAATAATTTGTTTGCATGGATGTTGAAAGCATTTATGTTACAGAGAAAGTGTTACTATAAATGTAGACATAAATTTTGTACCGGCCATGATAAAAATGAATGACTAAAATCTAAAATGAATTCTTTGATCTCACCACTTTAAAAAACTTAGTGTCTATTATTAAGTTATTCATAAAAATATATAATTAATCTGAAACTCACTAAACATCCCTTCCTTCTCTCTCTCTCTCTCTCCCTCTCTCTCTCTCTCTCTCAGTCTCTCCCTCCCTCTTTCCCATTCCCCTCACCCTCTCCCACCATCCCTCTCTCCTACTTTCCACTACAAATGATCCCCAAAAGGAAATTCCATTTTGTCTCTATGGTATAAAAGTACTTTCTTAACTGTTCCATTTTTCCATGCTATAATTCTCCAGTTGTTTCAGATGTGCGTGATATTCACAAATCCTAATTGGTTGTATAATAGGAGCTGACAGCCTACACAGTATTAAGTCACTTCTACACCACCTATTTTCTGTATGCAAATCAGACAGAAACAAATGTTTGGCCCCAGCTGGGCAAAATGTCCCATTTAGAATTCTTTTCCTCTTCTTTGTTCTTTGATGTTCTGCAAATGAGCTTTAGAACTCCGCTCTTCACACAATTCAATTTTACAGACCCATTATCTGAGATATAATGTGGAGGTTAAATATATCAGGGCAGCCATTATGTGAAAATAATTAACAGTAATGAATAATGCACTAATTCCACTGATGAGAGATGGTTATATGTGTAATGAAGTGTTGGGGCAGCCCTGACAAATGAAATTAAAATATTTAAACACTGTTTTATGATATTACTTTGCTCATATAATTTCCTTTACCTACAATGAGCCACTTGGATTATCGTCATTATCTTGACAGCTCTGAAGGATGAAATAGTGCGGGTTAATGTGACAGCGATTAGTCAGAGGGAAAATCCATCACCCAGGGCAGAACAGGCTGAGGCAGAAAGGGCCTCCACACTGTCCTGTTTCCAACACGAGAAGAATGATACTATCAACATCACTTCAATATTAAATGGATTGAATTATCTTGTCATTCAGTTACAGCCTCTGAAGAACTTCCTATTTGTACCTGCAAAAGAAAGGTCAGCCTTTCTTAATCACCCATAAAAATATGTTGATGGATTCTTTATATCAATAATAGTGACAGGAACAGAGACAGGAAAGAAGGGTGGCGATTTAAAAGCAAGAAGTTTCTCCCTCAAGTCCTTGCAGGGGGGTTTCCCCCTAGTAATTTCTACTTAGTTGAAATTGAATTTCAGAATCCCAACCATTGAGGACACCATTGCCTGCTTACTCTCTTGACTCGGAGATGATTACATCAGACTCCTGTTTTTAAAGCAAATTCTACCTCTGCTGAACTTTATTCTATGAATAGTCTTTGGAGCAATTATTCCTAAGCTTGTCATCTTTCAAGATGCAGCAAGTTTGAATTTTTGAAACCTAGTGATGTGATCATCTAGCTGTTCTTCATTAAACTCGATTCCAGTATTCACTCCAAAACACCTGATGCCAAAGAAAGTCGTTGGTAACATGAGTGGAAGCTATCATATCGCCAATATTCACTTGCATGGTCATAATTTCAGTTTATAAACTGACAACAGGAGTATCTTTTCTAGATCTTCTACTTGTGTAAAATGTGTAAAACACTTAAAATCCTATTGTGTACTTTATTTTTCTTTTGGTTTTAACCAATTGTGAATGAATGGAGAAACTGCTGCAATTAGAACAGGTTTCTAGGGACTTTTGGTCCAGAATGTTCTTTGCCATTGATTACAAAATGACTTGTTTTGATTCTGCTCCCATGAGAGTAAAACTAAGGAAATGCTCATTAAAGAATAAAGCAAGCTTACGTTCTGCTCCACCTTCCCTTAACTAGTACCAATATATTGGAAATTCTCCTGTGCAACAAGGCATCATTATTTGAAGTGTGAAAATAGCATGTTTTGTTTCCTAATATTTAAACTTGAGTTTGAAAGTCCTTTTCCTTTATTTCAAGCCAGAATCCATTTCCAGAAAAACAAAAGCATCAGTTTGCTAGCTTGGCCCTTCTAACATCAGGACACAACACATCAAGGCAAGAGTCACATATTCGCAAACACTCTTCAAACTGTAAAATACATAACTCAAGTGTCTGCTGTTCTGCATACATAAAGCAAGAGTATAGCCATCCCGCAGATCAATGGGGTAAATATACAAACACCAGGAAAACCTCACGTGTGGATTGAAATGCTCATTTTCATCTGGGCAGACAATTAAAGTTTTGGAGATCCCAAAGTACAATATGATAAAACTCTGTTAACACCAATACCAGGGGAATAAGATAATACTGTGTAAAGGGTAAGGTTAGCTATATGTCATCAGTCTATTCATAGTTGAACTTGCAGTTATATCAAAATGGCAAGGCTCATTATGTAAGGAGTGGTGTTGTAGCTACTTACTAGATTTATGTAAATATCTAATCTAATTGCAACATTATTTTTGAATGCAAATTTATTACCAGCTCCGACCAGCACCTCAGCTATCCTTAAGAAAAGCCAAAAAGGATAAAAAGTGTGTACCACTCCAAAACAATCTTTGTGAGCAAATTAAAGAAATGTATGACATCATGTATAACATATGTTTCTATCCCAGGAAAAATGAACCCTTTAAAATAATATATCCCTTTCTTGAAAATAATATATCCCTTTCTTATGCTTCTTGTATTTGTTTTGGGGGAAAAATTACAATTTACTTCAATTATGTGACAATGAAGTGCCTCGGTAATAAATCTAACATTAAAAAAATCATTTCCAGCAAATTACTCCAATAAAATCAATGGAGGTCAGGCTCAGCTGTAGCAACAAATAAATGACATGCTATTGACAGGCTGGATAGACTTAATTGTCATTTATAAAGGTTAAGGGGATAAAACAATCTAATAGAAAGCAGATTTTACTAAACAAAAAAATGGGAGTGAGTGAGATAAATCGAGAGGGTAAAGTTCGGCATGAACAGCCTCCACAGTCTCCTGGCCTGGCTGGTCCCAGAGCAAAAATGTGAGCCATTCGAAGTCTCAGCAGCATGTGTGTTTGATTCAGTCAATATTTATCTGCTGCGGGGCTGCTTTGTGATCTTTCTCCCTTTTAGATATTGAAGTCATGAAACAGATTTTCTGCTAATAGAAAATGAAGAATTGATAAAATTGAATAACAGTAGCCAGGTTAAAAGCAGTTTGACCCATTTCAAAATTCCAGTAGCTGCATCTTTGAGAAAAGCAAACACTGAGAGACGACCGCTTCCCATATCTCTGACATGAAAGTAGCATGCTAATTGTGACAGTGTTCTTCACCAGACATAACCCTAGATTCCAAACAGTGGTGTGTTGTTTAAAAGTCGTGTTTGTAAACACTATGAAACATAATCAAGTGGATCTGGAAAGATCCTCCCAGTTAACCATTTCCCTCCTGCAGGTTGCAGCGATGTTTACAATGGCCTGGGTCAAACAGCTTTGTCTGCACAGATTTCTCAGCATAGACTCTAAAGTTTGCCTTACCTGAAAATGTCCACGATGTTTGCTCTGAATCATAAATGGAAATGTCCATGGTCTTTGCTCTGAATCACAAATGGGTTCTCAGCTATAGTTTTAATGGGAAAAAACAAAAACATTTTGAAGTGATCTAGCTCTCCTGAAACCATAACTTCATAGAATCTCAAAAAATAAAAAGGACCATAGATCATTGAATCCGACCACTTCCTTTTTCAGAAGAGAAAACACAGAAGCAGAGAGAGTAAGAGAATCTTTGTTTAAGGGCCTAGGTCAGAACTAGTGGAAATAAAAATTATTTTTTCATCTTCTTATTTCAGTTGGACTTTATAAAGATGGGAAGGTCCAAATGGACTTATTGCATATAACCATATAGAGGGGCTAAAATCATACAGAAAGGTTTGAACAAGGTCCAGGAATAATCACGATGCTTTAGTTGCTCTCACCTTACACCCCCGATTAATAATCCATTCCCAAATACACCCACCAAAGAACCCAGTGTACGAATTGAGAGTGTTTAGCTGTCTTCAATCCAACCATGATGTCAATATAAAAAAATTTTCAAAACTACAACTCAAGGATTGATTTCTCTCCTAAGATCACTATCACTTTTTTATTTCTACCAAGATGGTTTCAAAATCAACCTTGGGAACAGAAATGATCACCTTTCGTTGAACAAGTGTCTACTGGAGGGTTCCCTGTTTCTCCTGATGATGCTATCATCCTGAATTCTACTTCTCCATCTTTTATCTTCACCCAAGCAATCACATACCACCAATTCCTATGAAATGTTGCATTATCATTAGCACATTTCCCTTTCTTTTTATTCCCACCACACCAGCTTTCATGACATCATAGAGAAGCAATATCCAAGAGACTGGCTTCTGATTTTTCTCCACTCCCACTCTACCCTGCATATACCTGCAAGATTTTATCTTGACCACAGAATCCAAACACTTCAATCTCCATTTCAGATATGACCCCCATCTTTCCCAACTAATATAAATGCCTTCCTCCTAGTTTTACCCACCGGAACATGCTCCTTGTCATGCACCATTCGCCAGACACACCTTACAAGTTCCCTCCTCAGTGGTTGGCCCCACATGAAGGAGATCCATGCATTGTGCAACTCCACCAGTTCTGAAATGCCTTCTCCATATCTTCCTAACAGAATCTTACCCGTTCCTCAAGGCCAGCTAAATGGTCTCCCACAGCTCTCCCTGCTCTCTGCTCAGAAATGATTATTTATTCTTGCATTCATTCATATTAACTTAATATATATCTACTATGTGGATGATACTACTTTAGACACCAAAAGAAAATGAAACAGAAGGATTTAGAAAAACCTCTTAAGGTTACAAAGCTATGAGGTAGACAAGGCTTGTTGTTAAATATCTCCCCAGTTTAAGGAAGAAAGTAAGAAGCCCCATAGGAAAGAGATGCTAGGAGCCACAGAGGCTCAGAGGAGGGAAAAGGCCTTTACCTAGACAGAGTGATAGTGACATCTGCATTTGGAAATGAGGGATAGTCAAAGTTTGGGTAGGTGGACACGAAGATAAAAGGCATTTTATATGGAGAAAACTGGACACAGTGTTCTCTAGTGAATTACACTGCAAAGGGCAGTGGCTTTTCTGTAAATACCCTAACATTCATTCTCCCTTCCTTATGGAGTTTACCATATTTAGAGCCTTATTTGGGAGATTGGGTAAAAGAGGGGAAGGGATGAAGAAGTACAAACCTGTAGTTATAGCATAGTCACGGGAATGTAAAGAACAGCAAGGGAATATAGTCAATAACAGTGTAATAACTATGCATGGTGACAGAAGGGTACTGGAAGTATTGGGAGATCACTTTATAAAATACTAGAGGCCCGGTGCACAAAATTCATGCACTCGGGGTGGGTATCCCTCAGCCCAAATTGCGAGAGGGTGCAGGTTGAAGGACCCCACTGGTGCACAATCAGGGCCAGGGAGGGATGTGAGAGGTTGGCCAACAGGGGAGGGACCACAGGAGGGCTCCAGGGTGTGTCTGGCCCATCTTGCGCAGTCCCAATCAGCCAGACCCCAGCAGCAAACTAACCTACCAGTTGAAGCATCTTCCCCCTGGTGGTCAGTGCACATCATAGTGACTGGTTGACCAGTCAACTGTCTGCCCCCTGGTGGTCAGTGCACATCATACCGAGCGGTTGAGCGGCCTTAACATATCATTAGCATATTACACTTTGATTGGTTGAACAGCCAACCGGACACTTAGCATATTAGGCTATTATTATATAGAATAGGATTGTCTAACCATTATGCCGTACACCTGAAACCAATACAAAGTAATACTGTAATTGGAAAATTAAAAACTGTTTTAAAATAATTATTTATGTGCATATTGTATTTTCTTAAATTATAAGTCTCAGGAATAATAATCACTTCATGTAATAAAATCCATTTATGTGCCCAGTATTTTGCATAATTGTCTTTACTTTGCAAAAGTATTATCCATATTTTACAGATGAGAATGTAAAATGACTTAGCTAAGACCATTAATTAAGTTATAGAGATGGCATTTGAACTTGAGCCTGTCTGATTCGAAAACAGGTGGATAACAGATCATAAATTACTGATTATACAAAGATAAATAAAACACATACAATCCTTCCATTTAAGGAAATCTTGGTCCAGTCGGGGGCGGGGGAGGGGGTGGGGAGAACAATGCTCTGTTTACTACCTGCAGCCTGATATACTAGGTAATGGCAGCTAGGACACCCTTATTTTCATTGTCTTACTTTAAGCCTTCATCTTGTCTTGGTAATTATAAACAATCCTAACTTTTCTGCTTGGTAGAGCTCCAATTCTTCATGCCGCCATCAGAGACAGCTTTCTAAATACACAAATAAAAATATTTTTCTTCCCTACTCAAATGCTTGCGGACTCTATCACCTGTAAGATAAATTCCAAACCCCACAACCTCATCTACAAGTCACCCCTCAGGAGCCTGGTCTAACCTACCTTCCCAGCATTGCAGCCTCCACAGGCATCCCCCCCCCCCCAGCCAGAAGAGCTACTTCCACTCCCCGTTCCTGTCACCGATACTGCTCCCTCTTCCTCAGCACCCTTTCTCCTCCTCGTTCCCCTTAAAAACTCACCATCCCTTTGTGTAAAGTTTAAATGCTATTACCTCTAAGAAGCTTTTCTGACTATACTTACACATTAATCAGGATTTATGACCCTATCCCATAGTTAGTTGTGGATTTTTATCTCCCACACTGGACTGTAGAGGACATACAACATATAACTGAAAGCCAGACCCATAATAGGTCCACAAAAAAGTGTTAGTTGAATGAGTTAATGATAAAATAAATGGCACATTAGTCAAAAGATATTAAAGTAGCAGAGGGAGAAGTTTAACTGCATGAATACAACACAGGGAGTGTGCTGCTCTGTGTAGTTGCGTTGTCACAGACAGCTAGAAATATAGGCCAATAGAAATGAGATTTAAGATGAATTTCTTAAAATTGCTGTCAGACTTAGTATCCTATTCCCTACAAATCAGTGCTAGGCAACTGAGGTAACTCCTTAAACCAAGCCTGGTGGTCTTTTTCCTTGGTGCTCTGTGAACATGAGATGCTGAATACACACTCCGTAGTGACAATTACATTCCCCTTACTACAGAGTGAACCCACACTCTTCAGTGATAATTATACCTCCCTTATAAAGTGTGTGCACACGATATGAAGCACATATGATGGGGTCTGATGCCAGTTTCCTCTTTCCTCTCACAAATAATATGATGGCCCTAGGCCAGTGTTAGTTCCATATGGATGCTCTTTTGTGGGTACCCAATTGTTTCTTGCCTCTCTATGGTCTACACTGGGATATTTGCTTTTTGCCTCCTTATTGTGAACTATAGAAATGTTTTAGCTTTTGCTAATGCACTTGTTCAAAGTACTGTCAGTTATTTGGCCCATATCAATCAGATCCCAAGAAAGGATTTCATCTCTCCAATAAGCTTTTATTTTCTCTGATATGCTTTACAAAGTGCTGCACCTGCTACACTAGGTATAAAGAACAGCCCTGAGTGTAGTGCGGGCTATACAAAGGCCATTCCAGTTCTCATTGTCCTCAAGTCTTCTTCGGGGAGACTTGACCTGGTGATTGACATTTTGAGCCAATTGAAGGAGATATTGTCAGACAAACACAATTGCTCATCTCCATAATCAGGTTTCTTAGAGGGAGGTATCTGCTCCACATGGGTTTAAATGACCAGACATACTGCCTCGAAGGCAAATGAATATTGGCTACAATCTCACCAAACCACAACTTGATTGAATACTGCAGCTCTGGAGCATTCTCTGATTATTTCAACAAATTTTTACACTTAAAATATTTTTTTAAATAGTAGAAAGATTTGAGAAAAAAATTAACTGCGATTTGAACTTTTTCAATTTATTCTGAACCAAATAATTTCATCCAAGGTCCTTAATGCACTCTAGAAACTCTTAATCTGATTATGCTCTTTGATTTAAGAAAAAAAAAAGAACTATTGTTCAAAGATGGCACATTTCTCTACTCCGTACCAGGTGAATGGTGAATCAATTTGCTAATCAATTTTTTTCCCAATGCCTAGACCAATTCACAAATAAATAAGTGAATTTAAATGAAAAGAGTAATGATGCATTCAGAATGCCAAAAAAAAAGAAAGTGAACAGAAACTTATTCAATGAAGAAATTAGGATTTTCCATAAACAGTGTGTTTAGAGATACATTCGGATACAAATACCAAAACGTCAAACTAATAGAGGCTAAAATAATTAAAGGCATTTAATTATCTCACCGAGCAATCAGTCTGGAGATAAATGGTTCCAGAATTGGCCCCAGAACTTGTGATGTCAGGCTTTGCACTTATAGTAGAAAGAGAGCTGATTCAGGTCTAAGCATCTCATACTCACAGAGCAGTGATCTGAGCAAGACAAAAGCTTGGGATTATCAATATTGGCACACAAATAAAATTGGGCTGGTAGCAAGGAAAAAGAGAGGGTGGCTATTATACAGTGAGACTCACATGGTCTATGGATACTTTGTCTTCTCAGAATGTTCTCACAAACCTATATTTGAAATCAACTCCTCATGTCTAACACCACAATCCCGTAATCCACACAGCTGTTTGAAAAACCACAGCAGAATCACCCTATCCATCAGTCTAGTTCCCTCTTTCTAGAAGTAAGAGAAGAGATAAACTATCAATGTGAAGTTTTTCTTCATCAAAAATAAAACTAGGAAGTAGCAGCAAGTTCAAAATAAGCAACAGGATAGTTTGATCATGGGAGAGAGGCTGTGAATTGATAATTCATTGCAGGGGGTGGGGAAGCAAAGGGGGTAACATGGCTTTGCTAAGATTATAAAAAATAATTGGAGGCAAAACTGGTCGCAGAGCCCTGCTGGTAAGGCTCAGTGTTGAACGTTGACCCATGAACCAGAGGTCACCGTTCCATTCCTGGTCAAGGCACATACCCGGGTTTTGGGCTCAATCTCCAGGAGGCAGCACATCAATGATTCTATTCTCATCATTGATGTTTCTATCTCTCTCTCCCTCTCTCTTCCTCCCTCTCCCTTAAAAAAAAAACTGGTAGCAGAGCTAAAATAGCTATATACTCACACATCTACCAATCATCAATTCAAATGTCTCTACTCACATTTCAGCATCAATTCAAGCATCATCAACTAACTTAAGATTTTCACAATTTTAAAAATGGTAATATATATATATATATATATATATCATCCCTAATAGTAAACTGGAAATTCCACATTCCTTTGTTTTTTTCCTGGAATTATAAAAACTGTCAGACAATATTTGTTCACTAAGGACATTTCCAATAGGAAAAACATTGAATCATAGAGAATATCAGTTATGATTTAATGCTCTGAAAATTACTTTTTTACAAAATTATAAATGTATTTTGACATCTAAAGACATTTGAAGGCCTGAAGTTCTGGGACATTCTGAATTAAAATAGATTTATATTTGAAAAATGCAAGCCAGGTTTCTAGGAAAATATGTAATCAGACTACAAATATTCAATATGACAACAATATTGATAAAAGGAAGTGAAAGTGACAGTGGCAACAAATTGCTAATACTTTGAAAAAGCTATAGAAATGCCAGTAGATGATCCAATTCTAACCAATGATAAATTGTAGATATTATATTTTAAATCCCTCTTTTAATACTTAAAAAAGCATATCCCTGTAAAAAATTAAATTTTGTCTTCATATCATTTTTTTTTTCATTCAGAGCCCAAAAGTCATCCTTCTGAAGCAGCTTTAGAATTGTACTGGTGAAAAGATGGCATGGATTTAAGAGGGGTTATCTGTGCTTCTAGGGAACATAGAGAATGCATAAAGTACAGACTTTACATTCAGGGACAACTGGATTTAGAAGTCTAATCTATTATTTACTAGGTGCTTGACTTACAGCCTGGTAGTTGATTATTCTGAGCCACACTTTGTATTTGAAAAATAAAGATGAATAAAATAGTTAATTGTTGGGATGTTATAATGATTGAATTTGGTAGCACAAAGTAAACAGTCAAACGAGAGTGGCCATTTATATATGTATACATATATTTTTATTGATTTTATAAAAAATGGTAAAGGGAGAGAGAGAGAAACATCAATGATGAGAGAGAATCATTGATCACTGCCTCCTGCATGTCTCCTACAGGAGCGAGCCTGAAACCCAGGAATGTGCTCTGATTGGGAATCAACTGTGACCTCCTGGTTCATAGGTCAATGCTTAACCACTGAGCCACATGAGCCAAGCAACAGTAACCATTTTAATAAGAAAGAAAGACAGTATAGATTTTTATTTTTTAGCATAATTTTATACTTCTAGTTATAGATATCACATATTTTAAAGTAAGTGGTATATATGTGAAATAGGTAGAAACCTATTACTAGAATTACTAGAACTTATCTTTTTTTCATTTTTTAAAGTATTCTTTTTTATTTTTATTGAATTATTAGGGTGACATTATTTAATAAAATTTTATAGGTTTCAGGTGTACAAATCTATAAACACATTATCTGTATACTAGGGGCCCGGTGCAGGAAATTCGTGCACTGGGTGTGTGTGTGTCGGGAGGAGTGTCCCTCAGCCCAGCCTGCCCCCTCTCACATACTGGGAGCCCTCAGGCGTTGACCCCCATCACCCTCCAATCGCAGGATCAGCCCCTTGCCCAGGCCTGACGCCTCTGACAGAGTCATCAGGCCTGGGCAGGGGACCCTCATTTCCCCCCATCACTGGTTCTGCCCCCAGCCCAGGCCTGATGCCTCCTGCCCAGGCGTCAGGCCTGGGCAGGGGACCCCAAGACCCCTCTGATTGCTGGCTCTGCCCCTTGCCCAGGCCTGATGCCTTGGCCAGAGGCGTAGACCCCCATCACCCTCCGATGGCCTGATCGGCCCCTTGCCCAGGCCTGACGCCTCCGCCAGAGGTGTCAGGCTTGGACAGGGGACCCCCATCTCCCCCAATCACTGGCTCTGACCCCCGCCCAGGCCTGAGGCCTCTGCCCCGGAGTCATGCCTGGGCAGGGGACCCCCATCTCCCTCTGATCGCTTGTTCCACCCCCGCCCAAGCGTGACGCCTCTGACCCAGGCTTCAGGCTTGGGCAAGGGGACCATCATATCCCCCCAATCCCCGGTTCCGCCACCCACCCAGGCCTGATGCCTCTGGCCCAGGCATCAGGCCTGGGCAGGGGACCCCCAGCCCCCCGCCCAGGCCTGATGCCTCGGCCAGAGGAGTTGACCCTCATCACCCTCCGATCACCAATCACCGGATCGGCCCCTTTACCAGGCCTGAGGCCTCCGGCAGAGGTGTTAGGCCTGGGCAGGGGACCCCCAGCTCCCCGCGGTTGCAGGCTCCACCCCTGCCCAGGCCTAACGCCTCTGGCTGAGGCGTCCAGCCCGGGCAGTGGGGACCCGCAGCTGCAGCGGCCCCGGGATTGTGGGCTCTGCTTTAGGCCCAGGCAAGGGACCCCTAGCTCCCGGGACTGCCAGCTTCGACCGTGCCCAGCTCCCATTGCTGGCTCCACCCCTACTTCCTGCTATCACTGGCCAGGGCGGAAAAGGCACCTGATTCTCCGATCATGGCTGGGGGGCAGGGCAAAGGCAACCCCAGGGCCGCCTTTGCCCTGCCCCCCAGCTCTTAGCTCCCCCCTGGGTTTCTGATCACTGTCAGTGGCAGGGGGCTTCTTCCTGCTTTCCCTTTCGCTTCCCTGCATTGCGCCTACATATGCAAATTAACCGCCATTTTTGTTGGCAGTTAACTGCCATCTTAGTTGGCAGTTAATTTGCATATAGCCCTGATTAGCCAATGAAAAGGGTAGCGTCGTACGCCAATTACCATTTTTCTCTTTTATTAGTGTAGATTGTATTGTGTGTTCACCACCCCAATTCAAGTCTCCTTAAAGAAGAGTTTTACACTTTCTATTGTAAACAACATCTGAAGGAGTAAAGACTCCTAAAACAGAAAAAGTACTTTGGAGAACCAGGTTTCAGCATGTTTTGAATTTTTTACCACATGAAGTAGGTTGGATTATTGCTCAGAAAAATTCTCTTGCTCCCTCTCCCTTCTGTAGGAGGCATATACTTGCCATTTCATTGATCTTGGGTATGACATTTCTTGTTTTGGTCAATGAAATGTTGGTGGACATGAATCAAACAGAGGCTTGAACTACTCTTGAGCAGTTGACCTGCCACTGACCTTCAAAGAATATATCTGAACTAGCCCACTGATTCCAGCAGCTCCAAGAGAGACGCTTGGAGCAGAGCCAAGCTCCATCAGTGAGCCCAGCCTAGATTTTCAATCCTCAACACACAAGTGAACCTAGTCTAGAGGAGCCAAATCACACTAATGCAAGAGTAAATGATTATTATTTACACCACTAAGGGGAGCAATCTTTTAGGCAGCATTTCTCCGGCAATAACTAACTTATTTACTACATTTCTATTACTATTTTTCGACAATTATCATGGGCACATTCATTTAATCATGCCATGATATTTATTAAGACATGTCTTGAGTACCTACCACGTGCTAAGACTGTGTTAAGCATTAAATTATAGTGGCAAACAAATGCGCACAATCCTGAATCTAGGCAAGTATTCAGGATCATTGGCTTAAGTTATAAAACAGATTCTGCAAATGGTTTTTGTAAGTAAATAGTGCCAAACATTTTAAACACCAATTTAAAAAATAAGAAAACAAATATACATTCATAACCCATTCCCTCCTTCTCCCTGAAAGAATATAACATAAAATTAAATTTCTCTCAATTAAGCCTTTTGTATCCCAAAGACAGTACATTCTTTTTGTCTCTCAATTTAATTTAAGGTGGGTAGTTGTTCTGAGTGAAGAAAGGCAAACAATTTAAGCAAATACAAAGATCAGAGAAAGGTTAATTATTGGTCTAAAAAAAAACAACAAAAAAAGTGTAATCATACATAAAGCACTGGAAACTTACTCCTTGCTTTAATATATCTTAAATAAAATATGCTTGCATAATTGGTAATATTTATTTTAAAAATAGTTTCATTCCAGTGCCAGAATCATGGCAGATTGAGATAATAGGAATTTCCCTTTAGCTACACCTCATAAATGCAATAAAATTTGACATGCTAGATTAAAAATTATATTTGAAAATACAGCAAAGCTGAAAAGAAAGAAAGGATAAGGCCTCCAAACACAGGAGTGAAGGGGAAGCTCAAAGCCAGGACAATCTATCCTATCTAATAATAGCCAGACATGGTAATTGACCTTACCTTTGCTTCGCCTCCCATTGGCTAATCAGCGAGATATGCAAATTAACTGTCAACAAAGATGGCGGCTAATTTGCATACTGCACACAGGGTGGGACAGCGTGAGCTGCCAATGCTACCTGCCATCCAGGTCCCTGTGGGCGATGCCCAACCTGCAAGCCCCAGGAACCACCTGCCTGCCCCCTGGGACTGGATCTGGTCCCCGGCCATAGGCAGGCCTGCCCTGCAAGCCCCAGGAGCCTCCTCCCTGCCACGGGGGACCAGATTGGTCCTGGGCCACTGGCATGCCCCGGAAGCCCCGGAAGCCACCAGATATGGCAGTAACTCTATCAGTAAGCACTCTGAAAGGCAGTGGCATAAATGCACCAATTAAAAGACAGATTATGAGGGTGAATCAAAAACAAAACCCACTTTAAATATAAAGACACATATAGATTAAAAGTAAATGAATTAAGCAGCAGCCTGTTTTGCTCAGTGGATAGAGCTTTAGCCCGTGGACTGAAGGGTCCCAGGTTCGATTCCAGTCAAGGGCATGTACCTCAGTTGCTGGCTTGATCCCCGGTACCTATCAGAGCATGTGCAGGAGGCAACCAATCAATGTGTCTCTCCCTTTCCCTTTACTCTCTCTAAAATTCAATGGAAAAATACCCTTGGGTGAAGATTAACAAAAACAAAGTAAATGGATTAAGTAACATTAAAGAGATTATAAGAAAAATATATTCCAAATTCTGTTAGTTGTATAATGCTTATGTTTAAATTATTAAACACCTCAGAAATTGGGTGAAGGGTACATATAATATGCTGTAGTATTTTATAGATTTTTTACATGTATGAGATTATTTCAAATTAAAATATTAAAAAATTAAAAATTAATAAAATATTAATTGAAATGTATCTGCATTACATGAAAAATCTTCTAATTGCTTCTAGCATAATTTATTAAATTGTGCTAAAGCTTACAAGGGTTCAATTAAAAAATATCTTAATTCTAAATGATATAATAGAAAATATATAATAGTGCAGTTATAAGCACTTATCTGAAAATAAAAATTTAAAGAAGGGATTAGCCAAAGAAAATATATGCACAACCCATGCACACAGACAACAGTATGGTGATGGCCAGAGAGAAGTGGGGGGCAAGAGCTGGGTAGAAGGGGCAAAAGGGGGGAAATAGGTACATCCTATATAATAATAATAAAAGGCTAATATGCACATTGACTGAACAACAGAATGGCCGGTTGCTATGATGCACACTGGCCACCAGGGGGCAGACGCTCAATGCAGGAGCTGCCCCCTGGTGGTCAGTGCACTTCCATATGGGGAGTGCCACTCAGCCAGAAGCTGGCTCATGGCTGGCCAGCGCAGAGGTGGTGGCAGGAGCCTCTCCCACCTCCGTGGCAGCACTAAAAATGTCCAACTAACAGTTTAGACCCGATCCCTTGGGGCCTAAGCCTTTAGTCGGACATCCCCCAAGGGCTCCCTGGCTGCCAGAAGGATGTCTGACTGCAAGCTTAGGTCTGGTCCCCCGGGGAGTGGGCCTAAATCAACGGGTGGACATCCCCCAAGGGGTCCTGGACTGCAAATAGGCATAGGCTGTACTGAGGGACCCCCCCTCCCAAGTGCACAAATTTTTGTGCACTGGGCCTCTAGTACATGTATAAAAGCCTAAGTGACCATTTGACCAGTAGCTATGATGCGCTCTGACCACCAGGGGGCATACACTAAATGCACAGGCATGGAAACATGAAACAGATTGATGAATGTCAAAAGGAAAGGGGGAGAGTGGGAAGAGATTAACCAAAGATCTTATATACATACTAGAGGCCCGTGTACGGATTTGTGCACAGTTGGGGTCCCTCGGCCTGGCCTGTGGGGATTGGGCCGAAACTGGCAGTTTGACGTCTCCTCAGGGATCCTGGATTGTGAAAGGGTGCAGGCCAGGCCGAGGGACCCCACTAGTGCACAAATCCGTGCACCTGGCCTCTACTATTTTCATAAAAAGCTCAGCTACCCAGTTATGTTTTCAAGCTAGATATGATCCTAGGAGTTACATTACTGGTTTTAATGCCAATGTAAGGACAAGCAAAGGAATCTTGGGTGAAAAACTGAGATAAAGACTTTTTAATAAAACCAGTATCCTTTAAGGCTCACTTAATTAATGAAAAGCACTAGAAAAGCTCCATCTAGTTGCTGGTAGACATGGTAATGAAGATTGGTATATGTGCTTGTTTCAGGGAAGGAAAAAAAAATTGTTCATAAAAATTAGAATTCTTACTCTGTACCCTGCAGAAATGTGGAGTGCTACATTTATATTATCCCTATGATGGATGAATAACAAGCTAAAAAAATAAAAACCCCTGGGATTCTGGAAAATATTGTATTGTTATCACATAAAAAATTATAATCCACCCAAGGCACATGAAACATTACAAGAAAATAAAAAACAATCTTATCAAATATGAGCTCAAAATAAAAAATCAAGGAAACAAACGATCATGAGACTGTATCGGCAGATGTAACAAATGAGAAATGGCACTACAAATAAAATAAAATAATTAAAAGTATGTCTAAAATAATAAGCATAAAGCAAAGAAAAATTATAATAAAATAGGACAAAAATGAGCTAAAAATATGCAGACTTGAATAACAAAATAGAATTTCTAGAAGCAAATCTTACAAGTTAACGGGGGGGGGGGGGGGGGGCGGAGAGAAGGGGGCATATTACCCATAAAAACAAAGAAATAAACAAAAAACAAATAACTGATAAAAGCCAAAAGACATTTAAATAGCACTTTCAAATGGCAAGAAAACTGTCAAATCAGAATTCTATGGACAACAAAATATAATTTTCAAATGAGCAAAAATAAAGACATCTAATACAAAGAAATACTAAAAGTTTAGCATTTACAGGTACCCATTACTAAACCCAAATTAAAAAATACAATAGAATGCATTTCTGTTAAAAAGCAAACTCAGAAGGAGTGGTACACAAGAAAAATGGTGTACAGAGGAATCATAAAAATGTAGGTTAATCTACAGAAGAAAAAATTATTTCAATATTCAACAATATTATTCATAATTATAACCAAGTATGTCAAGGACCTTATAAGCAAAGTGAAAGTAAAATATTGAACAGCAATAACAAAATATGTAAACAGTTGATTGGAATTAAAATATTCTAAGAGACTTGTTATTCAATAGGAGGATAGAAATATTGACTGCTTCTTAATATTATTAAATCAACTGTGCATAATAAAAATGTAAGGGTAAAATCACAATAAGAATTGAATGTATAATTTCCAATTTAAGAGAGAGATAAATGAAAATAAAAACAATTCAATAAATTAAAAATAAAAAGGGAAAAATATGATAAATATGAAACAAAATAATACATTAGCTAGTCCCCCCAAAAATAAATAATTACACTAAAAATAAGTGGGTTAAACTCCTTTATTGAGAGACAGACATGCTCTCAACAGAGATTAGAATTAAACTTTAAAAAATCAAAATTCAAGTCTATATAGAAATGGCAAAATACAGTAAAAGAAAAATATTGAATATAAAGTGATAAAATATTTATATACACATATTTTTTCTTTAAAAAATAATTTAAGCTCCGCTTGAAACCTATATAATTTTATTAGCAATGTCACTCCAATATATTTAATTTAGGTTAATTTTAGTGCTAGCGTCATGGCAGATTGAGGTAATAGGCCTTCCCCTCTAGCAACATCTCACAAATGCAGTAAAATTTGACTTGCTAGATTAAAGATTTTAAAGGTACTAAAAACATGTTTGACAATATAGCAAACTTAAAGTAAATCTGATCAGACAATGCTATCTAATAAAGAGGAAATATGCTAATTGACCCTCACACCATCGCAAAGATGGCAGCGCCCACAGCCAATAAGGAGGGAATATGCTAATTGAGTTCCCCACCCTCAAAGATGGCTGTGCCCACAGCCAATAAGGAGGGAATATGCTAATTGCCATGCCCTCAAAGAGGGCAGCGCTCACAGCCACAAGATGGTGGCGCCCAGTCCCCTCAGCCCTGCCGGGGTGGCAGACGCTTGGCAAGGCTGGGCCTGCACCCTGGTGGACCTGGACTTGCTGTGTGCCTGCCTCTAGAGTCCCCCACTCCCCTCAACCCCTACCGCCCAGGGCTGCCTGAGGCTCAGGTAACCAGGGCCGGCCAAAGCTTGCTCTGCCGGCAGTGGCAGCAGCAGAGGTGTGATGGGGCCTCACCTTCTCCTCATTGCTGGGTCGCCTCCCACCCCTGAGGGCTCCTGGACTGTGAGAGGGGGCAGGCTGGGCTGAGGGAACCCCCACTCCAGTGCATGAATTTTCATGCACCGGGCCTCTAGTATTAATATAAAACAATAAGCATTAAGGTAAAACATTCTTGTGACTGAAGGGGTACAATTTCTTATAGATAAATAAATTCACCTTACAAATATAACAAACCTGGATATTTTTATACTCACAATACAGCCTCAAAATATGTAAAGGCAAATTTTTGTGGTTAGAAGGAGAAATGGATAAATCTACCATAAAAGTTTTTAAAAGACTTCTCCCACAAAGGCATTCAAGAAAAAGATAAAGATGGAGGAGATTTGAACAACACATTAAAAAGCTAAAACTAATAATCATATTTAGAACTCTACACCTAACAATTAGTGGGCTTCCCTTCTTTTACACATACCTGGATCATTTTTAAGATAACCTATGTTCTAGGACATAAAGAAAGTATCAATAGATAGGAAAGATATTTCCTTGATGACATATGATATGGAGCATCTTTTAACTTTAGAACCAGTTCATTGATATCCAAAAAATACCTTGTTGGGATTTTGTTTGAGATTACATTGAATCCATAAATAAATTATTCTTTTAATTTTAATTTTCCTGATTCTAAAGTTTATCCAGAGAATCAAAGGACCCTGAATAGCCAAAACAATATTGAAGGAAAAGAACAAAGTCAGAGGACGATTACTTGACTTCAAGACTAACTATAAAATACAGTAATTAAAACAGTGTGGTGTTTACAAAATAACAGACAAACCAGCCAAGAATAGAATAGAATAGAATAGAATAGAATAGAATAGAATAGAATAGAATAGAATAGAATAGAATAGAAATGCTATAAATAGTCCCACATGAATATAGTAGACTAATCTTTGACAAAGGAACAAAGGAAATACAATAAAGATAGTCTTTTCAACAACAGAACAACTGAACATCCATATGTATATAAAAAAAAAAGTGAATCTAAAACAGACATTACACTCTCCACAAACGAATTAACTCAAAATGAACCACAGATCTAAATGTAAAACACAAAACTAGAAAATAGCAAAGGAGAAAATCTAGATGACTTTGGATTTGGCAATTACTTGTTAGATACAACACTAAAAGCACAATCCATGAAATATTCAATCAAAAAGCTGGCATTATTAAAATTAAAAACTTCTGCTATGCAAAAAATAATACAAAAATAATAATACAAGAAAATGAGAAGTCACAGACCAGGAGAAAATATTTGCAAAAATAATTTTAGTATTTTATCATTTCATCCTCATAACTTCTCTGATGTAAATATTACCCCTATTTTACAAGTGAAGAAACTGAAATACTAAGTTTAGCCCGGCCAGCATGGCTCAGTGGTTGAGCATCGACCTATGAACCAGGAGGTCATGGTTTGATTCCCTGTCAGGGCACATGCCCAGGTTGCAGCTCGATCCCCAATAGGGGGCATACAGGAGGCAGCCGATCAATGATTCTCTCCCCTCATTGATGTTTCTATCTCTCTCTCCCTCTCCATTCCTCCCTGAAATCAATAAAAATGTATTTTTAAAAAACACAGGAGTTCAATAACTTGCTCAGCATAGCTAGTAAGTGGCAGATACAGATATGGAATTCAGATCTCTGACTTATTTCTACACAGTGGTCCTCATAATATACAGCTTTGATTAATGTGAGGCATGTAGACAACCTCTCAATTACCAATGGTTTTTCTCCTAAAGTACCTTTGCTGTAAAACTGTGACTTAGAAAATTCCAAGAACCAATTCTAAATGTTCCCAGTACAGGCTATAGGGTTTGGGCTATTGTATATTATCAATAGGAAATAGGTGAAGTGCTGGCCAGGAATTCAGATAACATTCCTCACCCCACACTCTGGTAGCTAAAAACCACAGTGAAAAATCTGGGAAGCTCTTAGAGGAGGGAAAATGGGCTATTGACTCATCCATAGTTTTTTCAAGTCCCCTGAAACCAGCAGTAATACAATTTCTAAATAACTCCCTTATTGGCATTGGCCTTCTCAGAGTTTGGCTGGGAGAAAGATGATATTTTTCAACATAAAGCTAATTTTGTTTTATTATAATTAAAACCACAAAAGTGGGACATATTTGCACCTGGGAAATCTGTACAGTCTCCATCTACCTTTTGCTTCCCCTTCTTTTCTCTGCCTCTTATTATTTCTTCAATGACAAAATATACCGTATTTTTCCATGTATAATATGCCCCCATGTATAAGATCCCCCACACACACTTTTCCAACCCAAAATTAAGAAATCAATATTTTAAACATAAAACAAAACACATTTTTATTTAGTAATTACCACAGGTAATGTTTATATGCCAGTACTATGATATTATACAGCATATCACTTTATTCAGCCTCTGTTGCACCACTGCTCTCTTCTTCATCACTAATAGTTCCAGACATATCAATTTCTTCAACTTCTATTGTATCACTGCTGTTTTCTGAGTCACTGTCTATATATGTGAGATCATCCTCATAAAGTGATGGCATTTTCTGAGCTAACTTTGTTCGTGTTTTCATGGCCAACCTTTCTTTCCTCATGAAATTGAAGCACCATTTTGCCTTTCCTATAAAATCAACAATGTTCATTTCGCTTGCAAACATTCTTGCCTGACATCGAATAAGCTTGGTTGACACACATAAGCCACCCTGGCGCTGCTCCACAATCCAAGTCTTAAGCCTCTGCTCCAAGTTTGCCCATTTTGCTGGTTTTCTTCTCAAGGCCTTCTTTTTTGGCATCTTAAAGAGTTGTTCTTCCTGTTTTCTCCACTGTCTGACCATACACTCAGAGGGAGGAGGTCCAAATTGTCTCTCTGAAGCTCTGTTTCCAGGCTCTTTTGCATAGCTGATAACATTCAGTTTGAATTTTGCAGAGTAAGACAATCACTTACTAGTATTTGTCTTTTTATTTTTTGACATCTTTACGGGCTCAGAATGCTCCGGTCCCTGTTGCATCTACACACTTTCCACCTCCACCTCCAATTATGGCATCAGTTAGCTGACATCAGTAACAATAAGGCTCGTGATTGGAGAAAGCCTGTTTGACAAGGTATGGGCAGATATGCACCCACGCAGCTCCCTCCTCAGCTGACTTCTGTGTATAATATGCCCCTTGATTTTCAGTCTAACGATTTTAGAAAAAAATAGTGTCGTATACACGGAAAAATACGGTAGTTATTTGTGAGAGCTATGAGATTGTGCAAGATAGTATATATACCAGCTTCCATATAGCATGCTGGCACTAACTCCTCTTTACTTCAATTTCTTTTTTCTCTTCTTCAATTTTTCCTCTCTTTCTCTACTTCTATTATTCCTTCCAGAAAAGAAGCAAAAAGTTTGGCCACTTTCAAAAAGATAAATAAATACATAAAATAAGTGACCTAAATTTATTCTTTAGTTAACAACAATTTAATACTAAGTGCCAATGATTAGACAGGTATGGTGCAAGAACTCAGAGAGGCAAATTAGTTAAAATTTTTCTAGAAAGTTCCAGAAAAGTATTCATTATAATATTGTAAATGCAAAAATACATAGTGCCTCGGGGAGCTCAGAGGAAGAAACATCCTCAGCACCGAGACTCAAAGAGCTTTTGAAGGTCTGCATCTCCCATAGCACTGACTAGGGATGAACAGTTGCTTCATTTCCTTGTAACAACAACAACAAAAAGTTTATGGTATTCTGTTTTATTTTAATTAAATAAAAATCTAAAGGGGGGATTAATATGAACATGAGCTGATCTCAAAGAGTGGGCTTGTAGAAAAAATTTTCCTGGGAGATATGTTGGATAGTGAAAACAAAGACCTCTGGAGACTATGGAAATTATCTTTATGAGCAGAATTTGCATAATCACAGGACAGGACAGGCCAGAGTAGCGCATTCCCAGAAGTATTCTTCCAGCCATCAATGCCACATTTACTTGACATCCTCCAGGAGTGGAAATCATTGTGTTTATTTCATTTGAAGATCGCAGACACACATCAACCCACACTTAGGCAATAGCGCCCTGGAATGAGTGACCACTCCCCACCCAAGACGCTGAGCTAAGCAACAGACATCAGTTTATAAAGTTCAACCAAGCCTCCTCCTCAGTGAACTTGCTGTGCAACCTTGAGTGAGTCACTTAACATTTTGTGTCTCAGTTTCCTCATTTGTACAAAGGGGACCAGCATGCTCACCTTCCTCCCAGGCCCACTTGGAGGAACAGCTCATTAGCAATCATAAAGTACTTTGAAAATGTAAATGCTGAATTATAATTTTAATCAACAAATTAACCTTGGTGCTTCTCACTCAATCAGTCCCTCCTGGGTAAATGATCAAAACCATTGGCTGACCCAGGAGTTTCTGAGCCCAGAATTCAACCCCTGCACAAAACATGGCTCCTCCAGAGACCCCCGGGGAGCCCGTTCATGCCCCTGTCACCACACGGCAGCTGCTTTTCCACCACTAATCTAGACACAGGACCCTGAATGTGAAGCAGATTCAAGCTCATGCTTAACAGACACTTAAACTCCAAGGAAATTCTGATAAAGAAAATAACAGGACCAACCCTGGGGATGTGTGGACCACATTTTCTCTGGGTTTGTAGCAGTTTTCAACTATTAAAGTACAAGTTAATTTATTTTTAACAAATATTTGCTCAACACCTGAAATGTGCACATTAGAACTCAATTCATTATAGCTCAGGCAGTAGGAATCCTGTAGCAATAAGATCAATGTGCAATGGGCCAGTGAACCTCGCTAGAAGACTGAACTAGCCTCCAAGCCAGGTAGTCATCTTACAGACACATCCAATGCCCTGCAAGGGCCAGGTGGTGGCCAGGGTGGGGCTACACAAACACTCAGGTCTCCAGTTGGGCCTGGCCATGCCCGGCCTTCAGATCTCTCAAAGTGGTTAGTGTGAAACACATCATTGTTAAAATGTCTGCTTATTACACATAAAGTGATGAAGCAAGCCCTGGATTGGATTTTAACTGGACACTTCAGTATAGGATAAAAAGTGTGCCAATTCCTCTAATACTAAATACACTTAGAGCTGAAACCAGAGGTGCCTCCCTTCTCACTTGTTGAGTAACTTGGTTTCTAAACCCAACTGGAAATCTGTGGCAGGAATATATCTCACTCGTTGGACTTGCACATTTTTGCTGAGCTTAATTAATAGTTGCAAATAGAGTAAATCATGGACTTGGTTAACATGGCTGCACAGTGGTGCCCTCTTTTCCACAGTTTCACTTCTTGCAATTTCAGTTACCTGTGATCACCTGTGGCTCAAATATATTAAATGGAAAATTTCAGAAATAAATTAAGTTTTATATTATATGCCATTCTGACAAGATGAAATCTTATGACACCCAGCTCCATAGTCCTGCCCTTACGTGACTCATCTCTTTGTCCAGCATCTTCATGCTGTACATGCTCCCTGGCATGTTAGTCACTTAGGAGCCATCTTGGTTAGCAGATCAACTTTCAAAGTATCTCAGTGCTTGTGTGAAAATAACCCTTATTTCAAGGAACAATAGCCCCAAAGCACAAAAGTAGTGATTCAGATATACAAATAGAAGCCAAAAAGTACTTTCATTACTTGAAAAGGTGAAAGTTCCTGATTTTAAAAGGGAAAAAAAAAAACATACATGGAGATTGCCAAGATCTACAGTAAGAACAAATCTTCTACCCGTGAAATTGTGAAAAGGGAAAGAAAATCCATGCTAATTTTGCTGTCACACCTCAAACTGTAAAAGTTAAGGCCACAATGCATGACAATTGCTTAGTTGAGATGGAAAAGATATTAAATTTGTGGGTGGAAGACATGACCAGAAAACATGTTCCAATTGCCAGTGATGCATTGAGCCAGAAAACACTGAGCCTATATGAAGAATTAAGCCAGGGATCCCCTGAAAGAAATGAAACCATGCCATTTAGTGAAAGTAAGGGATGGTTACAAAGATTCAGGGATAAATTTGGATGTAAAAACATAAAGATGCCTGGGGAGGCTGTGTCTGCCGATGAAGAGGTTGCTGCCACATCTCCAGTGGAGTTGAAGAAGTTAAGTAGAAATAATACTTTAAAGTAAGTCTTCAATTGCAGTGAAATTTGGCTCTTCTAGAAGATGCCCCAAAGTACCTACATCCAAAAAAGTGCAAATGAGGCACCAGTCATTGAACATGGAGAGACAGACTAACTCTGGTAATATGTGGGAATGCTGTGAGGCATATAATACAGCTAAGCATGGAGTATAGAGGGAAGAGCACATGTGCTCTCAAAAACAAAAACAAAAATCATCTGCCTGTGTTCCAGCAATATAATCAGAAAGTGTGGGTGACAGGCATCTTGTTTGTGGAATGGCCCCACCAGTGCATCACAAGAAGAAGGGGGAGTACAAGAAAATATTTTGAGGGAGACCATATAGGCATAAGTTTTATTACATTACTAGAGGCCCAATACACAAAATTTGTGCAAGAGTAGGCCTTCACAACCATGGCGGCTGCCTGGATCCCTCCCTCGCAGCCACTGTGTCTTCCTTGATCCGCAGCTTCAGCCCCAGCTTTGTCTGGAAGGTGGTCCAGAAGGACTTCTGGTCTAATTAGCATATTATGCTTTCATTATTATAGACTAGAGGCCCAGCGTGCGAAATCACGCGAGACCCCAGACCCACTGCACCACTGTGGGACCCCAGACCCACCGCGCCACTGCAGGAGCGGGACCCCAGACCCGCTGCACCACGAGACCCATCAATGCACCTCTGGTGACCGGTTGTTTGGTCATTACGGCGTTATGGCCACAGGCCTTTTATAATATAGATTTTTTAAAATATATTTTATTGATTTTTTACAGAGAGGAAGGGAGAGAGATGAGAGTCAGAAACATCGATGAGAGAGAAACATGGATCAGCTGCCTCCTGCACATCTCCCACTGGGGATGTGCCCGCAACCCAGGTACATGCCCCTGACCGGAATCGAACCTGGGACCCTTCAGTCCGCAGGCTGACGCTCCATCCACTGAGCCAAACCGGTTTTGGCATATAGATATTTTTTAATTGTTCCATTATATTATTATTTTTGCTAATATTTTATTGTGCCTAGTTTATCAATTAAACTTTGTCATAGATGTGTATGTACAGGAAAAAACATAGTATATGTAGGGTTAGGTACTATCAACGGTTTCAGGCATTCACTTGGGGTTTTGGAACATGTACCTGTGTAAGGGGGACTCCTGTATTTATTGGTAGCCCTAGGCAGATGTAGACACTTAACTGGGACCTCTCTTCCTAAAACTGAGTAGAGCTTTCAGAAACAGCTCTTTAGGGTAAGTAAGCACAGCATAGGAAAGGACAACCTTACTATTTTATATTCCGATCTAAAATTTAACAATCCAGCCATCAGATTGGAAAGAAGACAGGGATAGAATTACCATTATAATGTCTTGTTTGCTGTTTGCCCTCTTGATATAGACAGCACTATACCAGGTATACAGTAGTATATAGCGCTATACCAGGTATGCAATGGCATACAGCACTATACCAGGTATACAGTGGCATACAGTGCTCTACCAGACATACAGTGGAATACAGGGCTATACCAGTCCTTGGGAAGCACAAAGAACATGGTCCAACCTCATAATATTGACTGTAATAAGGCAAAAAAGAAAGCAATTAAGACATTTAAATTTTTTATTTAATTACAAGCAATTTTAAAAGCAAAACTGATTAAACTCATGTGAATTTTCAGTGGCTTATCTCATTCACATCTGCTCATACATGAGGCTTATTGAACTTCCCCCTGGCTGCAAAACTAGAATGAGAATTAATAAGGAAAATATCAGAAAACACTTTGTTTAACAGATCTCAGTCATCTTGCTGCCATGAGGTTCTCCTGGGATGTCCTAATTCTTAAAATGAATGTGACACATTGGAAAAATTATCACCTAACCCAGCAATGTTTTCAGAGGCCAGTCCTCACTGAACTGGGCCATCTGGGATGGTGGGTGTTTTAACAGCTGCCACTCCACAGAAGGCTTCTCCATTACCTATTCCTGCCAGAGTTGCTGGCTTTCTATTTTATTTCCTCTCAGGCTTTTCTTCTTTGGAGACCGGTTTTTGTGCAAATCTGGTGCACAGTTCATTGTATTTATTTTAGGTATTTTCTCTTTGCGCTAGGAGAGAGCATGCTGCCTAGTCACCAAATTTTCACGATAGGCATCACACTTTGAAATATGTATAAGCGTGTTGTGCATGTGTGCGTGAGCATGTGTGCATGCATGAGTGTGTTCGGAATTTGAGTGCTGCAAATAATAAGCCCCTTAGCGTGTGTTTGGTTTGTTTTTCAGGGCACTCGGGACTTTTGGAGTATGGTTCATTTCCACACCAAGAGTGCTGAGGAGTCAAGAGGCAGCACCTCCTCTGGGAAGCCAGCGGAGTTCTCTCCAGGGGCTCTCAACGCAAGACAGAATGTAAAGGTGCACAGCGCACAGCAACTCACCAGCGTCCTGCCAAACCAGACCTGGGGGTCTGCCACTTGCTCTTGGAACTTTGATTGTGCTGGACTTTGCGGACTTTCCGTTTCTTTGTCTAGACTTTCTTTGGAATTACTGGAAATTAGATCTGGTTTTGCTTGGCTTCCCTTGGTTTTCAAGCATAGCCATTGTCATTATTTTAAACAAAGGTCAACGCACCCACTGGTTAGGGAAAAGACAGCGACAACTATTTCTCTGGTAGCAACATGATGCTTAGTTCAATTTCTATAGTTTGTGAGGAAGAATGGAAAAAATTGAAGGTAAAAAGGCATATTTAAGTATCTCTGTAATGTGGACTAAGCATTAGAGGTCTCTATACTATAATAAACACATTTTAGTGGGGATTTTTATCCTATGGCTTAAGTCAGCTACAAGCATTTATTTCTTCTTAAAGGAGAACTTGGCAACTCAATGGTGCCTAAGTAGATATAAATGGAGTCAAAACCATATCATATACACTGAGTGGCCAGATTATTATGACCGGCCAGATTATTATGACCACCCCATCAGTACTTCATTGAACTTCCAAAAATACTGAATATTGAAAACTTCCTAAGCAAATACTCTCAAGGTATTATTATTATTATTATTATTATTTGCATAACTAATTCCATTCATTGTACTGATGGGGTGGTCATAATAATCTGGCCGGTCATAATAATCTGGCCACGCAGTATATACATACATATATTCCAAGAAAAGAAAAAGGAAAAATGTATTTTTCTTTTTAAAGCTAGGTTAATAACTTCCAATCAAACTAGTTTTAAAGGGCAAAGCTTTGTCAATCTGAACTCCATAGTGAAGGCTCCAGAGTCACAAATAAATTACTTTTAAATTTTAAATCTTAGTGGTTAGAAAAAAAACTGTTATAATGTCATATAATTGACAATGGTAAATAGCATGATGGATGTAAGATTCTGTGTTAAAGAGTATGTCAAAATAGAGTTCATCATCACTTCCCCTGGGTGCAACTTCAGAGTCCCACGCACAGCTGGAGAGAGAAAGCAGTGGATGGGGGAGGGTGATGAGAGGCCCACAGTACTGCAGCCTCAGGGGCAGAGGCTGGGTTGATGGTTTAGAGAGTTGTGGATTGGAGTTGGGGGGATGAGGTGGTGATGGTAGGGATACACATATAATTAGAGATATACATAACAAATGTATCCACTTGCAGAGGCCCCAATATACAAGAGAATATGCAGTAGTCTCACTTGAGCTTTGGAGTGAAAGCCAAGGTGTGGACTCAGACTCCTTCATCAAGTACAAGTACGATGCTGGGCCAGTCACCTAATTTCTCAGAGCCTACATTTCCTCATGTGACGCACATGAGAGGGGCGTTGCTTCCTTGATGCTGTGTCATGAGGATTATGTAACATAACCAGCAAATGTGTTAGCACAGCACCTGGCACATAGTAGGTAGTCACTATATGTTAAAGTTTTTTCTTTCTGCTTTCTCTGCCCCACCCCTCACTGTCACCACTCAGACCACATGTAAGAGTTTAAAAAATATATCATCTGAAAAAAAAAAATTCCATAAACTATAGGTATATTTTTCCCAGTAAACTATACAGTGTCTAAGAGAGTCAACCAACTGTCCTCATTGTCACATATTTTAATAAAACTATTAAGAATTCTGTAAGTGAGCTATAGTGCCTTCTAATCAGTGTGAGAGGTTTCTGGAAAGTGGAACTGTGATCGCACCGAGCTGAAGTTGGTTCAGTTCAGTGGAAGAACAACTGTGACATCTAAAGGCAGACGGCCAGGCTGAAACACAGTGTTGGTTCAGAAACGTGAGTAAAAGCTGCCATCCAAATGCCATTGCTATTACTGAAATAAGGAGTAAATAGTCTTTTCTGCTATTTCTTTTCATGCAATTTCCTATTCAGTACAGGTTCCTTGTGCAATAAAATCACGAAGTCCCCCTGAAAAGTAACCATATCTTTTCATTAATCACCACTTTCCACTTGCTTTCCCTAACTTCACTATTAAGCAGTCTGCAGTACCACAAACCTGCGACTAGTATGCTACCTTGATTAAGGCACAAAACGTTCAAAGCAAATTACAATGAAAGTATGAAACAATTTGCACTTAATGTTTCAGTCATATCTGTAAAAAATATGACTTAAATATAGTTTTATTAATAATACATATTTTAATTAAACGGCTGGAGGTGCATCTAGCAGGAAAAATTGAATCTTCTCTGGATTTCACATACTTGTATGATTCATGGGCAGTAAAGATGCAAAGCTTTATGCCCATAAGGCAATCAAACTCCGAAGCTGATATGCATGTTTTTACCCAAAAGAATGAAATCTGGTGTTAGAAATAATAATAATGATAATAATAATAATAATAATAATAATAATAATAATAAACAGACTGCCAGAGCAGTCTAATGAATTGGCTCTAACCAACAGTATCCTTTCTCTTACAATAAAATCATCCTTTCAGCCACAATTACATACACTCCAGCATTTATTATGACTTCCATTATTCTCATTACACAAGGCATCCTGTACATGTACTTATGCATATTGAAAAACTTCACAAATACTAACAATAAAATCCTGGGAGATGAGTGACTGCCTCCAGAGAGGGAATGCTTCCTATTGCAGACTGTTTCCAGAAGGACCCCGCTTGACTCCTGCTGCTTCCTGACATTTACCCAGCATATTAGTTTGCCGGGGCTGCCATAACAAAGTACCACAGACGGAGGGCTTAAACCACAGAAATGTGTTTGCTCACAATTCCGGAACCTAGAAGTCTGGGATCGCAATGTCAGCAGGATTGGTTTCTTCTGAGGCTTCTTTCCTGGGCTTGTAGGTGGCCATCTTCTCTCTGTGCCTTCACGTGGTCTTCTCTAGCCACTTTCCCTCTGTGTGTGCCTCTGTCTTAACTTTGTCTCCTTATAAAGATAGTAGTCATATTGGATTTGGGAGTCATAATGACTTCATGATACCTTATCTCTTTAAAGACCCCAACTCCAAATATTCACATTCTGAGATTGTTGGTTAGGATATCAACATTTATAAAACCTGCAAATCAGTTTTGAGTTGCAAATGGCATACTACCTGCTTCTATACCACTAGGAACTACATGTGACCAAAAAGAAGAGTCTGGTAAATTTATAAGGTTATGCAGAGGAGATTCAAATAAAAGGCAGGGTTTTCATGTATTTATTTATCTTTAATTTAAATTAAAGTATCTTTAATACTTCTTAATTAATCTCCTGAAAGAGATTAGTATCTAGAAACTAACAATGTCATAAATAAAATGTGCTGCCAAAACTAGTTAGCCGAGGGTGAGGGCATATAAGCCATCCGAACTTGACACTAGACCAGGGGTGGCAAACTTTTTGACTCGAGGGCCACAATGGGTTCTTAAACTGGACCGGAGGGCCGGAACAAAAGCATGGATGGAGTGTTTGTGTGAACTAATATAAATTCAAAGTAAATATCATTACATAAAAGGGTACGGTCTTTTTTTTTTTTTTTAGTTTTATTCATTTCAAACGGGCCGCATTCAGCCCGCGGGCTGTAGTTTGCCCACGGCTGCACTAGACCCACCATGCCGCAGGGGCCATGTGTATTGTTCATCACTGAAGCCATGTGGAAGACGCGTTGCAGAGATAAAGCAGACTTTGTGATCTGAAGAGTGAATTTAGAGATATAATTTTAGATGCATTCACATTTATAATTGTTATGCTTCTTGATGAATTGGGACTTTAATCATTATAAAATATCTATTTTTATCTTTGATAACACTCTGAGTCTTAAAGTCTATTTAATCTGAAATTTTAAAAAACCACTCCAACTTTAATTTTTATTATTTTCATGGTATATATTAGTCCATAATTTACTTTCCACCTGTCTCTTAATTATTAATGTGTATCTCTTATAGACAGTATATAGGAGTGTTTTGCTTTTTATTCACTCAATCACTGTCCATTAACTTTAGTGTCTCAGCCATTAACACTTAATATAATTATTGATATGGTTGAACTTAGGTCTACTTTTATATCTGTTTTCTGTTTGTCCCTTTGTATCTCGTTTCTGTGTTTCTCTTTTAATGTGTTCTTTTGAATTATTTGAATATCTTTATTATTCCATTTTGATTTCTCTATTAAGTTTTCTATTATACCTCCTTTTTTATATTTAGGGTTTTCTCTAGAAATAATATATGTACCTAATCTTTCACAGTATAAATAGAGTTAGTATTGCAGCACTTTCTATAAATGAAAAAAAAACTTGAAATCATATATATCCTTTCCTACACCCCAAACTGAAGTTATCTTATGTATTATATCTACATACATGGAAAACTCTACCTGACATGTTTTTGCTTTTTAATCAGTCATATATGTTTGAAGAACTTATGAAGGCAAAGAATATTTTTTATTTATAACTATCCAGCTTTGTACCATTGCTGCATCACTCTAGTATCCTTCAGCCTGAACATCATCCTTTAGCATTTCTTATAGAGAAGGGATGCTGGAGGCAAATTTTCAAGTTTCTTTTATTAAAAAAAAAAAAAAATCTTCATTTCACTTTAAATTCTAAAAGATGTTTTATAGGACTTAGAATTTTGGATTAACAGTTTCTTCTTTAGCACTTTAAAAATGCTTCATGGTCTTTTGACCTCCATAGAATCTGATGTGAAATCTTCAGTAACTCAAATCATTACCTACCTGTGTGCAAGGTGCTATTTTTCTCTAGCCACTTTTAGGACTTTGTCTTTGGTTTTCAGCAGTTTAATTAGAATGTGTCTAAGCATAATTTTGGTTTATCCATTCACTCTTCATGAGCTTGATTTGTAAATTTTTGCTTTTCACCAAATTTGTGCTTGGCTATTATTTCTTCAAATATTTTTTATTTCAATTTTTATTCTCTCCTGGGATTTATTTTCACATGTCAGATCTCTTTATATTGTCTCATACATGCCTGAATTTCTGTTCTTTTCTTTTTCAATTTGCTTTGCACTGTGTTTTTCAAATTCAACAATTTCTACTGATTAATCTTCAATTGTTCCTTTGTCAACTCCATTCTTTTATAGAGCCCACTCAGTGATATATTTATTTTAGGTATTTAAATTTTAGTTCTAAACTTTCCATTTGGTTCTCTTTTTTACTTTCTACTTTTCTGAAATGTGTTTTCCTTTACCTCATTTGTCATAGATATAATAACTACTTTAATATCTTTGTTTTAATAGTTTAACATCTATCGATAACCTTGGGATTGGCATCTGTTGATTATTCTTTCTCTTGAGAACTGGTTACAGTGTAGACTCTGAATCTGGGTCCAACTATAATCTTCTAAAGAGTGTTGATGTCTTTGTGTTAGCAGGCAGTCAACCAACTTGATTTTAGGTTTATTATAAATTATTGCACCTTTTGTGAGCAATGGTTAAAATTTCAATTTAAATCTCTAAACTGTGCTATAATGGTTTGGGTGTGAACAACACATAACTAATTTAGGAGTTAATTTGAGGCTTGTGTGAATTCACAAAGAAAAGAAAAAAGGTAAGATCTCTTTCTGCAGGTCTCTCCTATCCAAGATTCCTCCTTACTCTCTGGCACACTAATGCTCCTTTCTCTGATTCTTCGGGGGGGGGGGGGGGGGTTGTGGTGTTTTTTTTTAAGGTTTTACATTTTATTTTATTTATTTTATTTTTAAAAAATCTTTAAATTCTTTATTAGTTAAGGAATTACAAACGTGTCCTCATCCCCCCCCATTAACCCCCCTCCTCCCCTCTCCCACTCATGCTCTCATCCCCCTGTTGTCCATGTCCATTGGTTTGGCTTATATGCATGCATACAAGTCCTTTGGTTGATCTCTTCCCCTTACCCCCACCCTCCCCTACTTTCCCTCTGGGGATTAATAGTCTGATTGCTGTTTCTCTGTCTTCAGGGTTTTTACCAGAGTTTTAGCCACTTCTGCCAAGTAGCTCTGCAATTACGCCTGTCCTCAGGGCAAAACTCTAATAGGAAACAAACAAATCAAGGACTAACTCTCTGTTTCCCCACCCCCACACCCCCACCCCCGCATGGATTACCCCTTCACAGTCTGCCTGTTTGGGCTAACTTTGATGCTTGAGTTTTTGATAGTTGTTTTTTGTATTTTCCCAGAGTTTTTAGTTATACTCAATGGATAGGATGGGCTCTAGTGGGTTTACATCACCATAATGAAACAAAAATTCCCTGACTTATCTGGAAGTTTCCTGCACGACATAGCAAGGGAGACAAATTATGAGGTCTCTTCCTGTGTAGCTATCCTCACTCCACAGGGCAATTCAAGAATCCCAGAACTTACCTATAATTAGATATGGCCATGGAGCAAGGTTGTCCAATAGCCTGGCATTCATCTACAGAGTGAGCCCACCCAACTAGCACATAGGTCAGGTTTGGGAATAGCTGATTCCAGGTAGCTTATCTTAATGGCCCAAATGAAAGCATTCAAGTAATTGTTTTAATATTATGGATTTAAATTTCCAGGTTAATTTTAAACAAAGCAATTAAATAAAAATAAGAGCAAATAAAGAACACAAAAGCCAAGCACTCAGAGGAATAACACTTATTCCTAAAATGCAAGTCATACCAGTATATGGACTAAAATCATGTTTGAAAATGAGGGGTTCACAGTAATCCCACTTCTAGGAATATATCCCAAGAAACCAGAAACAACAATCAGAAAAGACATATGCACCTCTATATTCATAGCAGCACAATTTACAGTAGTTAAGATTTGGAAACAGCCTAAATGCCCATCAGCAGATGAGTGGATTAGAAAACTGTGGTACATCTATAAATAGAATACTATGCTGCTGTAAAAAAGAAAGAACTCTTACCATTTGCAACAGCATGGATGGACTGGAGAGCATTATGCTAAGTGAAATAAGCCAGTCGGAGAAAGATAAATATCACATGATCTCATTTGTGGGATATAATGAACAATATAAAGTGATGAACCAAAATAGATACAGAGACAAAGAAGCATCAAACAGAATGTCAAACTTCAGTGGGAAGGCAGGGGAGGGGTAGGCGGGTGGGGGTAAGAGATCAACCAAAGGACTTGTATGCGCGCATAAAAGCATAATCAATTGACACAGACACTAAGGGGGTGAGGACATGTGCTAGGGGATGGGAGTGGCCGGGGGGGGGGCATTGGGGGGTGGCCAATAGGGGGAAAAGGAGACATATGTAATACTATATGTAATACTGTAAATAATAAAATAAAACTTTAAAAAATGAGGGGTTCAGTCTGGCTGGCATGGCTCAGTGGTTGAATATCGACCTATGAACCAGGAGGTCAGGGTTTGATACCTGGTCAGGGCACATGCCCAGGTTGCAGGCTCGATCCCAGTGTGGGCATGCAGGAGGCAGCCGATCAATACTTCTTTCTCATCTTTGTGTTTCTATCTCTTTTTCCCTCTCCTTTCCTCCCTGAAATCAATAAAAATTTTTTTTTTAAATGAGGGGTTCATTTCCATAAGTCCATTATTACAACAAGGAAATAATTATAACTAGCAATTTGCACAAAGTCAGAGAATTAATACTGCCAGGGTTTGGAAATGTATTCATTATTCATCAAGTATTTATTAAATATAACAGACACTGTTCTAGGTGCCGGGAGCCGGTCCATGCTTGCTGTTTCAAGGGACCTGGCATATATGGCATACTTTTCTTAATATGTTTGCTCACCT
This sequence comes from Myotis daubentonii, assembly GCF_963259705.1. NCBI lineage: Eukaryota > Metazoa > Chordata > Mammalia > Chiroptera > Vespertilionidae > Myotis > Myotis daubentonii. Next base: position 165,124,100 of record NC_081841.1, read on the forward strand.
TCTTGGCGCTGTGTTTTAACCAAGGTCACCTCTCCGAGAAAGGTTGAATCCCCAGGTAGGGATTTTCCCCTGAAGTTAGGGAGGGAATAAAACCCCTCAACTAAGTGCCAGGTGGGTAATTAATCCCTTTAACTACGAACAATCATGCTTAAACTACATAATCTTTTCTCCCTGGAATGGAGATAAGAAACGCCCTAACCTTTGTAATAGAGATTGATAGGATTGAATCAACTGGTATAAATACAGTTGTAACAAGACAGAAACACACAGAACTTCGAACACAGAACTTAGAACACAGGGTTTGGAAGACAGGACCAAGAGAGACAGAGCCTAAGCACAGAACCTACACAGAACGTTCTCTAGAGACAGAAGAACTTCGCTGGCGAGAGCATGCCGAAGGATCCTGGACAGGGACTGGCCTCGGAGCCTGGAGGCGGAGCCTGGCGAGAGAGCATGGCAGGGGATCCTGGACTGAACCTGACTGCGGAGATTGGCAGGAGAGCCTGACTAGAACCTAGTACTGGACCTGCCTGGAGAACCTGGACTGAACCTGGCTGGAGACCCCAAGCAGAACCTCTCTGGAGATCGAGACCAGAACTTGGCTGGAGATCCTGGCTAGGCTGCTGATCAACTGAACACTGTCTCCGTGTCCTTCCTTCTTCGCCGACTCCATCCACACCTTTGGGGACCCCTGGACCTGTTGGGGTTGGACCCCGGCATCTAGGCATCAGAATTATCTTAAAAGATAAAATCAGCCCTAACTGGTTTGGCTCAGTGGATAGAGCGTCAGCCTGCGGACTGAAGGGTCCCAGGGTCGATTCCCATCAAGGGCATGTACCTTGGTTGCGGGCATATACCCAATGGGGGGCGTGCAGGAGGCAACTGATCGATGTTTCTTTCTCACCGATGTTCCTAACTCTCTATCCTTCTCCCTTTTTCTCTGTAAAAAAATCAATAAAATATATATTTTTTAAAAAAGATAAATGCAAATTGATAGGCATTAAAATTTGTTGCAAACTTTTGAATGAGCAACAGTTCTCTCCCTTTTTTCACACTTACATTAGTATTTCTGCAATTCGTCTTTTGGTGTGTTGCAATGTATTTTTTTCTGATTTGATTACTGTACTTTATATGAGGCTGTGGTGCAGCTATAAATATTCTTAGAATACAAAAAGTCATCGATGTGATATCATGATGATGGCTTGGTACGCATATGACTCTTCATTGAATGCTGCCACTGTGCAAGAGCTAGTAGTAATCAAAAATATAGTGAATATGTACAGAAGTCTAAAAGAAAGCAATGGAGCCAAGTCATAATTTCTTTTACCAAAACCAATAGAATAACAGGATGCACACAATTCCGTCCTCTCAACAGTTCCCGCCCCCTTTTCCCAATACCCGAAGTGTGACCAGACAATCAACGGGTCCACACTGCCTGTCACTACTTGAGCCAATTAAGCAGTGACAGGGTTGAATCATATATGAACATTCAATACTGCTGGCAGTATGGGAGAGCAGCATGTCATCCACAAAAATCTGCTCTGCCCCATCATAAGCCAGCTGCTTATACTGAGTAAAAGGACAAAGATTACATAGGTAAATAGGCAAAAGAGTTTGCCAAATGGGCAGTTTATCGGTAATGCAGGCTGGAGACTTGCAAAGGCCAGTGGGTATACAAAGGCTGGAGGTCTTCAAAGGGCTGGCGATAGGCAAAGGACTGGCGGCTCTGGTTTTTGCAACAAGGTTGTTAATCTTTCCATGATAACAGGCAGTTCCAGGATGGGGAAGATGAGCTGCCTTTCCAGGTGAGCTCCCAGGTCCCACGTGCAACTCCCAGCCAGGTTAGAATATGCCTTCTTTAATCAGAGCAAAATAATCAGAGTTAACAGAGCATTAATATTTCTTTCAATTATAGCTGGTCCCCAATATTCTATTTCTGCCCCTAACAGAAATACAGAAGACTTGGAAATGTCTGTATCTCCTTGACAACAGCTCATAAGAGGCCTTTCCAAGATCAGTAACCATCCTGACTTATCAGCCTGCTCTCTCCATTCTAGTAATTGGACTGGGTTTTCCAGGTCTCTAAAAATTGCCACGTTTGTACACTGCTGAGAAAGAAGGGTAGCACTCACAGAATCAACTGAGCATTAAACCAAAAATCAATGTCTGACAACATGCATGTGGTTAGAAGCTGAGGACCAATTTGGATGCTCAGTGTTTTACAAGTACTGCTATCAGCCTTTCTATTAAGCAATTTTGTTCTTTCTCTATTCTTTCCAAGGTTCTTACTTTCTATTGATAACCTTACTTCACATGAGTTCTTGGTTTCAAGCCACTTAAAAACAGTTTGGGTGACATCATTGATTCAGTAAACATGTTTTTCAGTCCAGTTTTGTGTCCCTAGGCACTGGAATAAATAACAGAAGGAGACATGAAGATACTAGCACTCAAGATGATTTACCGCTGGGTTACCAACAGCCCTGTTATCACCCTGGGTCATTTGCTTCACAAAGACCTGCCACCCACTGAGGCTATTGTGGGGGACTGTTTGCTGCCTGACTCATAATCCTGTCCTCCCTCCTATCTCTCCTCTGCCTCAGGAAGGGGAGACTGCTGCTGAGTCCTGAAACCAAAGTTTCTTTTTGTCATGATGTTCATTAAAAAGAAATTAAGTCCAAGATTTAATTCCTGCTCCCTCAAAGCCTAGAGCACAACAAAGAGCTTATTCTACAAAAATTAAAAGCACAGAAGTTACAAAAAGTACTGAATTCAGATTTTTCATGTTTCCTAGATCAATGAAAGTAAGATGCTCTCCCCATGGAAATTAATTCAATTTTAATTCTATTTATGTTAATAGTCTATTTTTTTTCTCAGGGAAGAAAGAGAACACTTCTGGAGGGGAAGTCTCTAAAAACCATCTTCCTTTCCCCCTCCTTGACCCCAAAAGAAGGTTCAATTCCTTTAGCTTGCCGTGACTCCACTAACAAGGTGCAAGCCCTGTACTGACCTCTTATAACACCATGTACCTCTCCTTCCCAGTGCTTATCACAGCTGATAGTTAGCTTTTATTTGTGCTTTCATTCATGTATGTTTCCCCTCCAAGACTGTAAGTCCCATGAGATCAGAGGCTTCACTGTTTCTTTTTGTTCTTCCTTTTTTATCTTCCCCCACCCGAGCCATCACATCTCCACTGCCAAGCACATGATGGTGAGGATAAATTAAGGAGCACCTACAAGTACATGATGATACCTTATAGGTGCTCCTTAATTTATCCATCAGTTATTTATATATAAATTAACTAATTAATGTCATTGTTCCACCTCAAGGATCTAATGGATAAATTAGATGGGCAATCACTGCATATGAAGCATACTCTGCATCCTCTCCAATATTACAGAAGTCAGGGAATACCCACACATGCATTCCCCGAGCTTCGCAGAATACTAGATACACACGGTGTTCAATTAATGCTTGATGAGCAACCGAATGATTGATTGATTGGTCAATCAACCCTCGGCTGTCAGGAGAAAATCACAACCTCTGAGGACCTTCTCTGATATTTAAATCCAGGAAATAAAGTCCTGGCCTTGAAGACCTCAGCTGCTTTCTCAAAACATGAAGCAACTCTTAATCTCCAAGATGCCTGGTGAGATGAGGAAGTCTGGGGACATGGAGGGGCCAGATTCCAGGGCTAGTGTAGAACTCACAAGGTGGCCCCCAGTTCTTCTCCAGTCCCCCCAGGAGAGTCTTAAAACTCTTTTAGCCCATCTCTCAGAGTTTCTCTAAACTCCAGAACTGGCCTGGATTTAGGAGATGATATGCAAAAATCCTGGACCAGAAAAGTAGCTAAAGACCTAAGTTCTAGCTTTGCTTCAGTCATTTAATAACACTGTGACTGCGGCAAATCACTCAACTTCTTTGTACTTTAATTTATTTACTGCTAAAATGCAGTGAATACTTCCCTTGGTCACCCTATGGTTGATATGAGATCAAAATGAGAAAGTGCATGTGTGAAACAGACTGAGCAAGCAGAATGCTTACAATGTAAACAAAAGCATCTTCTTTTTTTTAATCTAACTCTTTAAAACTTCTCAACACAGGAAGCTCCTCCCCTGTGGACTTAACACAGGCAGCTCTTGCCCATCACTGAATGAAAACACAGTCAAGACCCATGACTTTGTAGATCACGTCTAGTATCTTGCAGATGATTTAATTCACAAAGAAAATGTCAATTCAGTAATTAGAACTATCCAATCTCATGCATTAATCAAAATTGTGATCTTGATTTAGAATTAGAAAACTTTTCCCCTTCCCAGTAAAACCTACAGCATGCTAGCCCTTGACATGGTAGAAGAGGCGTGGACTTCATATTCTCTTTCTCCACCTGATGTTTCCACGTTTTGCTAACTGGAGCTGATTGCACACAAGCTGCCTGTCCCCTGTTAAATGGGGTGTGGAGCTGCTTTCTCTGCCTGACTCACCTCCTCCTCTTCTCCTCCCTCTCTCTTACCTTATTTACCTCTTTCCCTGTTTCTTCTTTCTCTTGTTTATCTTCTCCACTTGCCAAACATTTTTGAGAGAGATAAAGGGAAAATGAATGGGAACAGGGCAGATATTAGTTGACTGGTACTATCAATGATTGGCCTCTCAATTTCTGGGCCTGAGACGTGTTTAAAGAAGACTTTCCCCTGTGGGGGTGCTCTAACACATTCCACAGAGTCCCAAGCACTGGGCATCTCTCCTGTAGTTCTCTTGACAAGGAAGGCACATGCCAGACCTTCTCTGTTGAAATTGCATTGCCTGTCCACAGAGATCCTCTTGAGCAGAATTTTCTAAAGTTTTTATCATGGACTTTTGCAAGCATTCCCAAGGTAGAGAGAATGATACAATGAACCCCCATGTACCAATCATCCAGCTTCAACTATTATCAACATTTTTCTACCTACCTTTTCTTTCTGAGGATACTTTAAAGCAATGTCTAGATTGTCTGTATTTCACTGAGTATAATTTAAAATGGCTCCAGGCCAGCCCATAGGAAACATTCACATACCCTGTGTTCTGAACAACTCTGGGATGCAGGTTAATTCCTGCCCAGCAGCCATGCTCCTTCACTCTGTTGCCAAACAATTCAATGGCCCTCTCTCTTGCCATTTGGATTTCCAAGGCGTTATGTCAGAGTGCATACCAACTACAAGAGCAATGCGGTAGGCATTATGGGAAGACCTAATGAAGCCCCTCTTCTTATGCTAGCATAGGAAATATTACTTATCCACATTCTCCCCCAGTAGATAGAGGATAGGATGCACAGAGAAGCATTCTCTCTCTCTCTCTCAAAAAAAAGTCCTCATAAATAGTTATCTCTATCTCTACTCTCCCATTTTATATTTTCAGTGGATGAGGTAGTTAAAGAGACTTTTAACCAATTTCCTAATGCCTCCTTGGTGAATTCTGTATATATATATATATATATATATATATATATATATATATATATATATATATATACCAACATATCCATCAGGATGTAACAATTATTATAACTTGGTATCTTGCCCAAAACTTCAATTTAACATTATGATTTAACTCACTTTTAAAGGAGTTTCACATAGTACATGCCTAGTTGTATTTATTTCAATTATGTAGATGCTATTAACATTTTATTTATCATCTAGTATTTTTATTATCCTAAATTACAGATATTTGTGTTTTTCTCCATATAGTAACTACCAAGTCACTTTATCTTGACCCTAATTTTTAGTAGTAAACTATTGTTAATTTTTCATTTAATTCTATTAATATTCTTACTTTTAAAATTAAATGATTATCCACAGAAAGGACTCTGCTCATTGACATTAAGTACGATTAGTTTCTGAGAAAGAGATTAGTTAAAATTCTGTTCTATTACCACAGTTCCACTGAGATTATCAACTTACTAACTCATCACACAGCTAAAACTGAATCAGTGTGGGATAATGACTAAATGTACATCCCATTGGTTAATTACCTTCATGTATAGAAGACCACCTTAGCCTTCTTCCTCAGTATGACCCTCATACAAATTTGGTCTAAGGTGGCTAGTCATTGAAGCCATTATTTCCCACAGGCAACATTGCCAAAGTTCTGCCAGGGACTTAAGGATAGAATTAGGCAATCACTTCCTCCTTCCCAAAAGTTTTCTGAGCTACGCTAGATGACAGGCACCCCCAGAGCAGAAGCAGTGCTCACCTTGTTCCTTCTACCCCTTCAGACTAGCCTAGGACCCAACACTTAGGAAATATGCATTGAATGAATGCGTATATTGAATAAACAGGACTGGTGGGATCTAATCATAACGCAACTTCATTGTGTCTCTTTCTAGCCCTTTAAAATATAAGCTGCAGGGAAAGATCGTCTCCTCTTCTGATACAACATAGTCATGGACTGTGCTGGTCACTCATAGGTAATTCAAACTCCTATGCTGACCTAAAGTCACCAAAGGTGCTCTCAGCTCTGCACTTTGGGGGGGGGGGGGTTTTGTTTGTTTTAAATAAATTTTTATTGATTTCAGAGAGGAAGAGAGAGGGGGAGAGACAGAGAAACATCAATGATGAGAAAATCATTTATTGGCTGCCTCCTGCACTACCCCTCCCACCCCCCACCCCCCCCACCCCCCCACCCCCCCCCCCACCCCCCGCCACTGGGGATCGAGCTGGCAACCCAGGCATGTGCCCTGACCGAGAATCAAACCATGACTTCCTGGTTCATAGTCCAACACTCAACCACTGAACCACACCAACCAAATTCAGCTCTGCCCTTTGAATGTGTGGGTTCATGTCATTGCTAAGGCTTCATTTTTATTTAGTTATATCTTTTCCATTTGGGGTCTCCTGCAGGGAGCAAGCTCTGACAGGTAAACGGTGCAGTCAGATCTTTCTGTCTCTCCTTGCTTCTCCTTCCCCAATGTTTCTGGCTACTCAGGAGAAAGAAGCAGGGAAGATGGAGAGGGACTGTAGCAAGATAGTTACTATTTGACAAGTCAAAAACTGAAAAATAACACATACATCTGACAAAGAGTTAGTATCCAGATACAATTTTTTTTTAATTCCTGGGAAAGGAGTAATAAGGAAAAAACTAAAACCTATTAGAAAAATGAAAAATAGGCATTTTTACAAGAAGAGAAAACATAGATGGCCAACAGTTATATAAAAAGAGAATGAAAATTGGTACAATCACTTTTTGCCTACTACATTAGAAGATTTACATTTAGTATGAGCCATCAATTTCATTCCTGGATCCTCTGGAGAAAACTTGAACATGTACATCAGGAGACATGTACAAAAATGTCACAGCAACCATACATGGAGCAGCAAAAATGTGTGAGAAATCCAAATACCTACTGAAAAAAAAATGGATTGACTATGGTATATTAATGCCATACATTGTATTAATTAAATGCTATTCAGTGAAGATAAAAAAAAATGACAAAAAATAAGCATTAAAATGGATGAGTCTCTTAAATACAGAGAACAGACTGATGGTTAGCTGAGGGGAGGAGGGATAGGGGGCTTGGTAAAAAATAGTCATGGAGAAATAAAATACAGCATAGGGAATATAGTCAATAATATTGTAATAACTATGTATGGTGGCCATTGTGTATTGGAAATATCAGGGGGAACACTTTCTAAAGTACATGATTGTCTAACCACTATGTTGTACACCTGAAGCTAATAAAAAATAATACTGAATGTAAACTCTAATTAGAAAAAAAAATTATTTAAAAAATGGAGGAGTCTCAAAAGCCTTATCTGGAACTCTAAAATAAAAGAGCACAATAAATATATAGGAATACCTACACATATGCTAAAATAAGGAAGAAAAGCAAGGGAGTGTTAAGAGTACAATTCAGGATAATGATTCACTTTGGGAGGGAGGAAGAGGGATGTGTTCCAGGAAGAGCAAGCATGGGCTTCAAACTATTGGCATTGTCCTATTTAGCAAGCAGGGTTGGTGAGTATAAAGTTGTTCCTCTTCTTAATTCAAGTAACATGCACAGGTTATGTTTTGCACATATATGACATTTATCAATTTTTTAAAGGTAAAAAAATTAAAACAAGGAAAGGAAATAATTTACATAATTCAGGTTGATCAAGTTTACTGAATCAATCATGTTTTCATTCTTCACTTTTACCAGTACAGGCACAAATTCTCTAGTTCAGTTTTACTAGAAAAAAAAAATTCTCTAGTAAACTCAAGTTATATGATAAAGAAAAACAATGAAGGTTGCAATATTTTGTCCAAGACTTAGATGTTTATGAAGTAGATAATGACCTTTGGGGCCAGTATAACACACTAACACAGCATATAACACAGGGAAAAAAACTATGTAGAGTTGTCATCAGGATCCGTTGTGACACTCCCAGTGGGGAAAAAAGCTACCATCTCACTATGAGTTAAATGGAGTCACTCTGCCTCTGTTCACACGCAGTGCTCCCTTATGGCTAACGCCCTATGGTCCACAGAGGAGCACAGCCTTTACAACAGGCAGAAACAACTTTTATTCACAGTGCTGCACACTTACGTGACCTTGGGCGAGTTCCTCTATCTTCCTGTGCCTGTTTTCCTTTGTTTGTGAAATGGGAAAAGGCATAAGTTGCAGGGCTGGGAAGTTAAGTGGCACAATGGAATATAGCAAAAAGTGTCAAAGGACTTATTAGGTGCAAAGAACTGATCGCTGTTACCATCATCACGGTTAGCACTAGGTCATTAGAGAGGAAGAAGCAAATGTGTCTATTAAGTAGCTCTCATAAACATGGTTCAAATCCTTGAGGTTTTGAAAGTTTATAGAACTTAAAGATGCTCTGAGCAATGCTACAAATTCTGGCATTTGTGTGTATATAAAAAATATATACATGGGAACCCTTCCCCCCTCCCTACTTGGGAGTCCATTCTGTAGGACTCTTTCCCTTTTCCCATGTGGGAGTCTGTACTTATTCCTCAATAAATCTCCACCTTTGCTATACCAAAAAAAATAAAAATAAATAAATAAATAAATAATATATACATGTATATACATATATAATTACTAATTATGAATGCAGACTCTCTAAAATTCTATTACATTTATATGTTTATTACCCAAGTACCTGAACTAATAAAATGGTATTAATGGCTATTTACATACATTCAAAATTCTAAATTAGACCTTCAATTTCTGTAATAAAAAGGAAAGTGGTTTGCACAATTGCCCACTTTTATTTTCCTACATGGAATACAGTAGCTCTACTATAATGTATGACTTTGTGACTATTTCCAGGGCTGCTAATATTTTATCTAATATTATATCTTATGTTTTTTATCTCTGACCCCCGTTGATACTCCCAGAACCCTTGTGAGCAATGTTCACGATGATAACCGCTGGAGAAAACAAAGTTAAATCATCCACGGCCAGGATCTTTCAAAGAGGCCTCTCAGGGTCAGTAGTGATTTTTTTCCATGTGTATTTCACCACTTTTTAAAAATGTTTCTTAAATATTTGATTCATCAGGACTGAAATATATGTTTTATTTTGAAATAGATCACTAGTAAACACTACAGAGTATAAGACCCTAAATTATTCTTTCTTTTTATTTCCACATTGTTCATTATATCAATATATATTCTTACATCCTCTGGGGAACAATAAAACGAAACAACAAGAGCACAGAAGAAAATTATGAGACAATACAGCTTTAAAGGATGACAAGGGTAATTTATTGACAAAAGAAGAAATAGAAAAACATTATTTTTTAAATTAAATTGAATCGTTGCCTTAATATTTACAAAGGGTGATGAGCATTTGAAACCAAAAATGGATATACTTTCCTCAAGGGAAGAAAAAGAAATATTAGAGAGAATCAGGATCAGGTGAAGACCAGATTATGAAGAATTATAACACATTAGGAGCAAACACAGGAGGGTTATGATGGAAATGGTAAATGGACGGGAAAGGATTTAAACAGTCAATGGAAGCAAATAAGGAAAAGGCATCACAGAAAAGAAATATCACAACCTAAGAACAAAGAAGGTGGTAAAATCACTTGGGTAAGTTTTAATTTAGAACAAAGAGCAACTACAACCACTACTCAGTGCTAACTTTGAAATACTAAGTGCACCAACTTTCCTGTGTCTAGTACCCAAATCAAATCATTGAGTAAAACTAATAACATATCATTGTTCACTGCCAAAAGAAAATGGCCTTCAGCTTCCAACTCACAGAAATAGCTTCCTACACTCCACCAGTCTCCATACTTTCTCCCATCCCACCACCTACCCCTGGTCCATTTTCCTCTTCAAAATCAGTAAATGGTTCCCAAAATGCAAATTCAATTCTGAGTCTCCTGCTTCCCATGCTTTGCTGGCTCTCCATGGCCTACAAGAAAAGCCCAGGTAAAGACAAATTCCCCAGCTCAAGGTTTTCATTGATGCTGCCTCTCCACTTTGCTTTTACTTTTGCAATGGTCCTTGGCCCTCCAGTTAGACCGAAATACTCCAGCCCCTAACTGCACAGCCCTGCCTGCCTCTCTGCCTTTGTGTCTGCTTTTCCTCTACCTGGAATGTGTGCCCTCCCCATGTCCATCTGGGGACCTTCTGCCCCTTCACACCCCAGAATCCCCAGAAAGGAAGCAAGTTTGCTCCTCTTTTTTGCATACACCTGAGACACAGCATGATGCCTAGCACAGAAAAGGGGTTCGGTATATGCACATCCCATGCATGACATCAAGTAATGATCAAAGATTTCATTAACAGGTTTCTGATTTCAGCTGCCGCTTCCATTCAGAGTAATTCTGTTTTCCTTTTCTTGATGAGCTGTGATGTCACCGCTTTAGGCATCCTACCACAAAGATTTCAAAACTGAAGAGGTAACAGTGACTAATGGGTTGATGAGGGGGTCAGAGGAGGAGAGACCAGGCATAGCTGCCTCATGTGAGTTATATGATTTGACTCAAATAACTTAAAATTTCTCAGCCTCAATGTCCTCCTTATCAGCAAAATGCTGATATCCACACAGGGAATTGTTATGATTACAAAACGCGATTGGGAAACTGCTTGTTTGCTTCTTTGCTTGTTTGTTTCTAAAGACATCACTGCTCCTCTACGACTGATTAATTCTGGACAATGAGTTCCCTCATTTGTGGCCTATTTTTATCCCTTCAAATAGGTCAGAGTTATTATATTATTCTCCCCAGGATTTTGGTATTGCAGTAGCCCTTGAAATCAGAGTCATAGGTAACTGGTAGCATTAAAAGGTTAAGAATTTGTTCTTAATCAAACAGTAAGACAGTAATGGCACTACAAATAGAACCACATTTTTTATATTCTCATTTCCTTCCATGGAAATGAGCATACTTTTCATTTGCTAATGAACTACATGAAGGTCATAGCCATCGTCATATTGAAATAGACACTCATCAGGTAATGTACTACAGAAGTGTTTATAGGTGAAATAATTATTCAATCAATCAACTCACTATTAAGTGAGTGCTTACTCTGCACAGGCATTTTGCTAAATCATATGGCAGATGCAGAAAAGTATAGGACACATTCTCCACATCCTCAGAGCCCAAAATACATAAACACACACTTTGAAAAAAACAAATAATTCTCTCTTATAATGCAGTGTCTAAAAGTTAGCTAAATACAATTGCCCATGAAAATACATATATATGTTTTTATCATTGTGGTATATTGATTTATTCTGTGATTCAGCCTTGAAGAAAGTTTTGTGAGGTGGTTTAAAATCATATAAGGCAAGGTCAAATCTTCATTCATTCATTCATTCATTTGTAATGGATTGGCAAATGGTTATTACCAGAATTCCAGGAAGTCATAAAAACCCATACCTACCTGAATGTTGAACATAGCATGGAAACTCATGGATTGTGGTTTCAAAGGCAGCAGAATCTAAGGAGAAAACCAGAAAGAAAAATGATGGGACTCTGTATTTGTATAACTTGGGGTTAATAGAGAACTTCTTAAGCAAGACAGAAAACCTAGACACAATAGAGAAAAACATAATCTTATATACTTGTTTGTAATTAACAAAGCCAAAATGTAGACTAAGGAAAAATATTTGCAACTCATAAGGTAGAGAAAAGGTACAATGGACATCTTTCATTTGTGGTACCTACAGTCTTTTGGATATTTTGACCGTTTACCATATTCTTTTTTTTTAAAGATATATTTTTATTGATTTCAGAGAGGAAGGGAGAGGGAGAGAGAGATAGAAACATCGATGATGAGAGAGAATCATTGATTGGCTGCCTCCTGCACACCCCCTACTGGGGATCGGGCCCGCAACCCAGGCATATGCCCTTGAAAGGAATCAAACCCAGGACCCTTCAGTCCTCAGGCCAACACTCTATCCACTGGGCCAAACCAGCTGGGGCCGCTTACCATCTTCTTAACCCACCTTCACACAGAGGGACTCAGAAACCACTTTCCCAGCGCCTATTGCAGCTGGGCCACAGCCAGGTGACCTGTGTTCAGACAATTACATGCAACTGCATGAGTCTAAACCACCTGAGGGCACAGGCTCTGTCTGCAGTTAATGGGTTTTGCAGGAGTGGTGGGGAGGGGTGAGGTAGCACCACAGGGCATAGCCATAGTAGAGAAATTTCTCTTCAGGCCAGTTCTTCAATGCTGTTCTGTGTGTCCTTCCTGAAAACTAGGCCTCCAGTCTGTTATTCACGACCTCCCACTGATTCTGTGAGCTGCTCAGTATCCTTTCACAGATTCCTAACTGCCTAAACCAGCAAGTTTCCACGGTTATCAACTGGAAGCCCTGACCAATGCAAACAAAGAGTTAATATACAGGAGGAAGCTTCTACTGATTTTTAAAAGAAAAGAAAAAAAGACAAGTCAAAGAAAAATGATACAAGAACATAAATAGGGAATTGGATGATATGCATAGATAGATGATAGATAAGCACATGGAAAGATGCTTGTCCTCACTAATAGTTGAGGAAATTCAAATATAAAGAATGAGATAAACACTTCCTTCCATGATATTGGCAAGTGTTATAAAGAGCAATAGATCTTGTGTTGATGAAGACCCAGAAAGGAAGAGCCTCAAACATTGCTGATAAATATTTCCATAACCTTTAAGCAATCTGGTCATGCTATAAAGCTACAAATACACATGAATACTTGAACCCAGCAATCTTTATTTGGTGGAATTTATTATTCAGAAATCATTATAGTACATAAGACATATGTAAAAGGATGACTATGGCAAGATTTTTTATATTATCAAATAGCAACCAGATTGCTCACCCATAAGAAATAGTTAAATGAATTTTATTTTACCCATTGTGGAATATTATGTGGTTTATATAATCATAAAATGTACAATAACAAAATCTAGTAATGCATGTAAGTTGGTTAGTATAAGCAGAGATGTATGATTCAGAATAAACCAAAATGTAGGGAGAGTGCACAAGGAGAGGAGGAAGGGAGAGAAGGCAAGGAGAAGACATTGGTTCATGAACTGGCCCCTGTACACAGAGGACAAGGAGAAAATGAAGACAGAGGCAGGCCACTCCAGATTGGTAGGTGGCAGTTTTAAGAAGCAAGGGAATGAATTTACAAGGCTTGTCTTGGGCAGCGGCAAGACCAGTAGATCTCCACATCTGCCCACTAGAATATTCAAAGTTTATAGAGAGACCTTAATGGGGTTCAGTCACCTATTCAGTCCAGATGGGCTCAGTAACACATTGCCCTCTCAAGGCTGCGTCCTTGACAGTGACTCCCACTGTGGGAACGGTGGACAGAATATGAATTTCAAGGAGAGGGGAGGAGTGAGGAGCCTCTGACTGCCCAGGTCCAGCCTGCAGTCACATCCTCTCAATGACTCCTTAACAGAGGATGTGAAAATTGCATCCCATACAATGAAATTCCATGGAATGGCACTAACTGATCATCTTTAAAAATGAAAGAAACCAACAAACAAACAAAAAACACAAGAAAATGACAGGAAAACATTAGCATTCTAAGCAATTTTTATTTGGGATTTCTAATATTTTAATATAGTCTCACAGATTGTTTTCAGATAACAAAAAAAGCAAACTACAGAGTAATTTTTATGGTGTAATCCCATGTTTTGGAAATAATACATAATAATATCTTGTCTCTATAGTTACCATTATTTGGAGAATGTAATGAGGAGCTTATTAACCTTTGCTTTCTGTAGCCCTGCATTATTAGATGTGTTACAAAAATCATGGAATGCTTTTCTAATTTTTAAAAAGCTCGTAAAGTGAAAAAGTAAAAGGAGGAAGAAAGAAGAAAGGGATATAAGCAGAGGAGGAAGGATGAAGAGAAGGGTTCTAAAGAGAAGATTGTACCTCCATGTTAGTATTGCAATAGTCCCCTTATCTGCAGTTTTGATCTCCAAGGTTTCAATTACCTCTGGTCTGAAAATATTAAACAAAACATTTCAAAAAATGGACAATTTTTAAGTTTTTAAATTGCACGCTGTTCTCAGTAGCGTGATGAAGTCTCTGGAGCCATGCAGCCCGGACATGAGTCATCCTTTTTTCTGCATCTCTAGCATCACCGCCCATTAGTCACTTAGTAGCTAATGCGGGTGACTGTCGCAGAATCGCAGCACTGGTGTTCGGGTAACCCTTATTTTACTTAGTAATGGCCACAAAGCGCAAATGTAGTGATGCTGGCGATTGGGATATGCCAAAGAGAAGCCATCAGGTGCTTCCTTTCTGTGAAAAGGTGTGTATGTGTAGAAAAGAACAACAATACATACAGGGTTCAGTACTATCCCGGTCTCAGGCATCCACGGGGCATCTTGGTACATATCCCCTGATGATAAGGGGAACTACTCCATTTTGTCTGCATAGCCTTCCCTAACAATGACAGATGGGCAATTTTGTGTGTCTCTATAACACTAGGTATTCACCACTTCTGTGTCAAATAGGATATTATATAAAAATGGTTTGTTCACTTCTCTACATCCCCTCCCATGCATGGAGTGTTACCTTATTCACCCTCCCATCCCCTGTACTAAGCACAGTGCCTGTCACAAAATAAATGCTCAATTAATATTTTGAGGAGAGCGGGTAACATTTAAAGAAGTAGGGGCAAACAGTAGGCAGCCAATAATTGTTTAATGCCCCTTTCCCCCAGTAGGTCTTTTATATTTTTTTAAAAAAAAAACCTGTTATTTTGATAAAACACAAAGATTTTTATTGGTCAAAATAACTTTTATTTTGACATGAATAAAATAATATAATCATTTATTTAAAATTTAAAACAAAATGCTATGAAGCTAGTCTTAGCAACTGAGTAAAATCATATTAAAATGGACAATAATTCATTTATTATATTTTCCAAGTGATTAGAAATGTGTACATGAAATGGGTAGAACAGAATTTGGCTTAGTGAGCGGTTAATCGGAAGCTAAAACGTAGCCGACTGCATGCGTAGTTTACTAATAGCTCGAGCAATGCACACGGTGGCCACACTTCGGGGGTTTCCTCACTCGGGTTGGCAATGTTAATGTAGCATAAATAGCACTCAAACACTAAAGGGACGACAGAGAAGTTGAGGACTTTTAAAAACTAAAAGAATTTCTATGACTTTGGCATGTAATTAAAACAATAAAATTTTCCAAATATGGATTTGAAAGTGCTGAGGGAAACTCCAGAGTAAAGTGCAGAGAGGAGGCAAGCTAAAGTCCCCTTACCAAAGGAATTTTATTCTTCGCACTGGAATAAGCTGCTGGTGAACAAAAGAAATTAAAACCAATCTGCTTTTAAAGAAAGATCATTAGCCTAACAGTTATTAATAAAGTAACATAACAGTAAGAGTAATAATATGAGCTATACTTTAAAGACTCCAAGATTTTAAGAAGGTAAGTGCTTTGCAAGCCTTCAGACCAGTTTTGTTCCAGCATGAGCTGCCTTTGAAACTCATTTTTTATAAGTGAGGACTGAACACAAGGATTCGATGTGATGGGAAATAGTAGGTGGGCGAGTGGATGAACGTGACTGAATACGTCCTAACTTCGGTGTCCTCTGTGCAGAAACCGTCTAGTTCTGGGTGGGAGGAGAAGGGTAGATAAGAGGCAGCCATTATTTACAGTTGGACAGCATGATCTTTATCACGGGTCTTTCTGCGCGAGCAGGTTATTAACATCGTTCACAGCCAGGTCATGCCACAGTTCCTTGTTGACAGTAGGTTAAAATCAGACAGCATTTCTTCTGCAAAACTTCAATATGGCAGTCCTTTTGTTAATTTAAGGTACACTGAGTTTTGCCACAGCTTGTTCACTATCCTAATCAAGCACAAGATTTGAGAAATGAATAAGATTAAGATGAAGGTTTTGAATGAATGCGGTCAATTTCCTTCATCCCAAAATAGAACCCATGAACTTGATGCTTTTCCCTGTCAAAGTGTGCCATGTTGAAAGTCAAAATGATATGCTATTGCTTTTAAATTCTTGGATAAGGCTTCATCAATGCCATTTATTTTTCTTGGAATGAAGCCGTTATTTTAGTAATGCAGAAAGCTCCATTTCATTCCTGTATTTCTCTCTCTCTCTCTCTCTCTCTCTCTCTCTCTCTCTCTCTCTCTCTCTCTCTCTCTCTCACACACACACACACACACACACACACACACACACACACACACACACGAAAATAGAAATGATTTCTCTTTCTCCAGATTTTACAAACAAAATTGTCAAACCAGAGGAGGAGGCAGCTGCCCGCTTCCTTTTAGGAGCTGTGGGTCTTCTGTGCTAAGGCAGGTCATGTGACATTTCCCACTTATTTATGTTTTTCCCTAATGAAAGGGTGCCTCTTTGTGCTGCAATAGATAGTTTAGATTTTTTAATATTGTTAGTGTTGAGAGATAAACACTTTGGTACATATTGGAGAGTAATAAATTGTGTTGAACATTGATAAACTAACGCAATTACCAGCAAGGTCAGAGAGCCAGCTAATTTAGAAATATCAGTCCCAGGATTTGGAGTTGTCCCCTGGAGAGCTGCAGCCACTTTATTACAGCAGGAGGGTGAGGAGAAAATGGTACATTAGGATTGATCTTTTGATCTAATTGTGGAACTCTGCCATTCCTTGTTTGACCAAAAATGCTTACCAAGCAAGAGAAAACATAGCCCAACTAATTGAGGACTATCCCTTATAAACCAGACAAAGTAAAGGAATTCTGGGAAATAAGGGGCAAATTGCGTTTGATATTATTGGCGTGAGCTTGTTGTCATTGAGGAGCATATTTGTGTCTCTTTTCCAGAATGTCTTTTAAATTGTAATTCTAAATCAAATTCAATATTTTCAAACAGTTTGAGGGGAAAAAACTCATTTTCACATTCATCATCTGTGCTGGTAAATTGAAACAAAATTTGAATAAAATATTCAATGTCCCTTTTTTTAAAGGAGACCTAAGTTAGCCTTAGGAGTACCTAGTTTTCAAAGATTTTCAGTCCTAGGAAAAGTTTGATTACCCTTGCATATCCTTTAATATGTATTGTTTTGCCTATCAACAACACAAAAAAATACATAATGCCTAATTTATATCTAAAGATACATTTATTCTAGAATACCTAAATTCATTCCAGAACTATAATTTTCTGTTTTCATTAATATTGGTACTCTTAATGTGATTTAGTTTAGTTCTCACTCAACATCTATCAGGTCCTAGGCCTTTAGGAACAGGGTAATTTGACTGATTGAGTTAAAGTCAAATTGTGTACGGTCCTGATTCCAGGATCTAAATAGAGTTCAATTGAAATAAGATTCCTGCTTAGCTGCCAGGCACATCATGGGCACCATCCATTGTGTTATTTGAGAAAGCTATTTCAAATGTAGTCCCTTTGAATATGTAATCCCATTTGACAAATAGTTTCTCAGGAAGCACTAAGACTGAAGAATGATTAGAGGATGTGTACCCGTGCAATATCTTGGGAAAAAATTAAATTGACAGCATTTTGGAAGTTCAGATTCTCACACTGGGCAATAAAAATATCTTAAAATTCAGCTCTCGTATTTGCATGCAAGCATGTAAATTACTTACAACTAGTAAATTCTGATAATATAATAAGGTTGAATTACATCTGAGAACGCTCTCCTTGGGTATTATGTTTCCAAAGCAAAAACCCTTTAATGTACAAATGTTTGTTCAAATGGTTATAAGACAACCAGGAAATAAAGTAAAAGTAGCGAAATTGTTTACTGTGACTCGTTTCAAACAGAATCAAGTTTTTCAAATGGTACAGTAGTTCACGGGAAGGAAAAAGTTCTTCAGAAGCTGAGTGGGGGAAAGGCGTCACTGTTGAGTGATTCTACACACTTTCAGTTCTTTGCCAACTGAATGCCTACAATTTCTGACTCACATCCTGCAGAACGCAGAGCCTTTCTGGCTTCATTATGTTTTCCTCCTATAGCCTTAGTTGCTGTGAATGTAACTGTATTATTGAGCACTTAAAGCCCACTGAAGGGTGTTAATATTTTAAAAATAGGGTCTTGAGAATACAGCCAGGATGATTACATTTCTGTCCTGTGGCAGCAGATTGTGGTAATGTACGCAGCGAATCACCGATGTCAAATTGATGCAGGCGGCCCAGCTGTCTGCTCTTTGTCTGTAGGTTTAATTCCCAGAAAGGGACGAGGGTAATCCCTTTGTGATACAATCAGCTCTAGGGGCTTAGCCACTTATATTACATTATTGAAAGGATGATGAGCTGATAACAGGAAGATTGCATTATGCAGAATATTAGCCCAAATACCTCTGAGCTGCTCTCAGTGGCTGGAACATTATACATAGTTTTTGTTTTTCAAAAACAAGTTGAAACTGTCTTTAGATAAATCTTAAGTAGCTTGGCTGGGAGAGAAGTCTATATTTAGACTCCATAAAGAAGAATTATCTCCCATAAGGAAGATAATTTGCACAGTAAGTGGATAACAGAAAAAATTTTGGAATAGAGAACACATTTATAAAATATATTATATAAAGTACATATATAATATCTATGCATATATTATATACACATAACAATATAATATTGTTTTATAAAGTAGTCACACAAAACAATAGACTTGTCATAAATTGTATCATGTTTTAAAATACTCATACACTGTAAAAGAATTCCCACCATCAAGTTATAATTTTAATTGTCAATTGTAGCTCAATAAAGCTGGGAAAAAAGGTAAAATAAAATACTGACTGCCTTTAATTTCAACACAGGGTGGGCAAAAATAGGTTTACAATTATTCATATGGAAAATAATACAATAATTAATAACTAATAATATACTCTGCATTTCCCATACTCACCACTGTAAACCTACTTTTGCCCAACCCTGTCATATGGAACAAATTTCACTTGAACATTCTTTTGAGGCTGGCATCAGGAGGTAGTAGGACTTTCATCTATCAAACTGCTCACCAGCAAAGGCATTAATGCTTTGATTTTCCAAGGGAAGCTCTGGCGTATTCTTTGGGTTATTTTAATAGCCCTGTGCCCTGTGACCTCATAACTCTTTGAGAGTGGGCACTGAAGAATGTCTGGAAATCATCACTTTTCATACAGGGCCAATACTACTTCCCCCCGTCTTCCAAACAGAATTACTTCAAATAGGTTAACTGGTTTCAAAAATCATTTAGGATATATTTTTTTCATTAGAAAACCACTTTACTAGTAAATGGTTTTCTTTAATGAGTTTATAATATGGTGATTGTCAATATGTTCATCCATTCAGAGATACTTCCAGGTGAATTTCTCACAATGAACATAGCCTAGAGATAGCATCAGTCACTTCTGGGAGCATGTGAGGAAATGTTTATTTTGAGGATTTTTTCTAGGGTGAGTGGAGGAAAGAAGTTAACTGGACCTTCTGGCTGCAGAATTTCTGCGTGGTGGCCTGTCCAGCACTGCTAATAGGTAAAAAATGTAATTGGGGAGCTGTACCTCCCCGATGAGACTATGTGATTGGCATGATAGGAAATGCTCCAAAACTGGGAAGTGGAATGAAAGCTGTCTAAAGGTACAAAGTTCCAGTTATAAGTAAGTTCTGGGGATGTAATGTGCAGCATGGTGACCATGGTTGACAATATTATATATTTTGAAGTTGCTAAGAAAGTAGATCTAAAATTTCTCATCAGAAGAAAAAAAGTAACTGAGGTGATGGATATTAACTAAACTTATTGTGGTGATCATTTTGCAGCAGTGGCTGTGGCCAGTGGTAGCAATAAGAACTTGGGCAGATTGTCCTCAGTAGAGGATAGCTTTGTGCCTTCCACATCCTGCTTCTTGACCCCTCTGAAACTAACTTAGTTTCTGCTAATTTTCAAGTATAGTCTTCTCACTTCCCATTGATTCTGTGATCCTCAATATCCTTCCAATCAATTCTCCCTTTTTCCCAGAGTTGGTTTCTGTTGATTGGAGTCAAGAAACCTAATTGGCGTGCTAATGTTCTGTGTCATTTGTCACTACATATCCCAAATTTTGTTGCACAACATTCATCTCCAGAACTCTCTCAACTGATGAAATGCAATAAAATAATTAGCCATGTATGATGTTAAAATGCTTTTATGTTAAATTGAGTATTCAGTGAGAATAAAAAGGTTGTCTTTTTCAAGTTCCAAAAAGTACATGATTAATTATTCTTTTGCCTTTTTCCAGTTCATAAACTAGTGACCACAGAACACAAAGTCATTCAATCTATCAGTCATAGGTTCTCTTCAGTGCTCCCAAATGTCAGCAATCCCTAAAATCCTCACTTCCTCAAAACTCACTATAAGATCACTCTTTGCTTTGTTCAGAGAGACTGTTCTACAAAAGTTCCTCTTAAAAAAAAGTTTCCTCTTGCATAGCAACTAATAATAAATTATAATAAACTCAGCTTTCTTTCAGATGTATTTAAGTGGTGTTCTCTTCCTTTAAAAGAGCTAATCAGGAAATAAAATACTGCCAGTGGAATTCAAACTGTTCATAAGTTGTCAACCTTTGTTAATCTTCTATACTAAATATATTTTATGGATAAATCATATAGTTAATTAGAAAGTAGTCATCATGTTTTCTCAATCACACTACATGAAGAATATTGGAATTTTTCTTAGGAAAAAAAAAAAAGACTAGTTTCCAAGCTGGTGTGGCTCAGTGCTTTAGTGTCCACCTATAAACCAGGAGGTTACAGTTCTATTCCCGGCAGGGCACATGCCCAGGTTGTGGGCTTGATTCCCAGTGCATGAGGCAGCCAATCAGTGATTCTCTCTCATTACCAATGTTTCCATCTCTCTCTCCCTCTCCCTTACTCTCTGAAATCAATAAAAATATATATTATTTTAAAATGACTAACTACTAGCTATTAGGTCTGGTAGCATATAATCGATAATAATGCTGAAGAAACATTTATAAAGAACTATAATATATGCCAGAATAATACACCTATTAAACCATCTTCTTCATAAGAAGTAACCAAAAGTTATGATAAAATATCCATAGTGGCTTCCAATATACTAATACTTTGAAGAAAAATTTCTTAAATATCATAAACTTTTCAAAATACCTCCAATGCACGTCCAGCTTCAGCCTAGGAGATACAAAGTGGGAAAGAATTTCCTCCCACCCCAACAACAAGCCAAATAACCTACAAAAACATAACTTTTCTTGAATACACAAGGAAGCAGAAGTTGCAGAGCAAATAATCTGAAATCTAAGGAAAAATAGGTGTCTCCAGGAGACATGGGGCACTAGTCCTGGTTCACTTGTAGCAGACTGTGGGAGGAAGATATAGCTGCTATACCAGTGGAAAGAGAAAGAGAGCCTGGGGCAGAATAAATATTTGAAAAATAATAGCTGAGAATTTTCCAAATATAAAACACATGTAACCACAGATTACAGGATCTCTGAGAAACAGGAAGATAAAGAGAAAATCTTGAAATCAGAGAAAGAGGACATATACACAGAAAAGCAAATAAAAGAATAATAGCAGCCTTCTCATGAGAAATTATGTAAGCCAAAAGACAATGGAGTGACATCTTTAATGTACTAAAATAAAACAATGCAAAGATAACCATATTTCATTACGAAGACTTGGCCAGAGCAGTTAGTTATTTGCCAACAGTTATTTTTAGCATGTGGCTTTTCTCTCTTTTTTTAAAAAAATACTCACCTGAGGATATTTTTTCATTGATTTTTAGGGAGAGTGGAAGAGAGATGGGAAGACAGAGAGAAACATCTATGTGAAAGAAACACATCAATTGGTTGCCATAACCATGGCTTGCACCAGGGAAGAGCCTGCAACCAAAGTAAGTGACCTTGACTGGAATAGAACCCAGGACCCTTTAGTCTGTAGGCTGATGCTCTATCCACTGAGCCAAACCGCTAGGGCACATATGACTTTTCAGGCATTTCTGGAAATGGTCTGTATTATATCTGTTGTACTAAAGAATTTATAGATTGGAATCTTCCAAGTAAAAAAAAAAAATATGTGAAGAATATATTTTGACGTTTAGACTAATTTAAAACAATATAGACTTCTTGGGTCATTATTTGATGCTTCAGGTTCTATATGAAAAAATAATGGTGGAAAACTTCTCTAATCTAATGAAGGAAATAGACATACAAGTCCAGGAATCACAGAGTCCCAAATAAGATGAACCCAAAGAGGCCTACACCAAGTCAAATAATATTTAAAATGCCAAAGGTTAAAGGTAAAGAGAGAATCTTAAAAGCAGCAAGAAAAAAGCAGTTAGCTACTTACAAGGGAGCTCCCATAAGATTCTTAGCTGACTTCTCAACAGAAACTTTGCAGGCCAAAAGGGAGTAGCAAGAAATATTCAAAGTGATGAAAAACAAGGACCTACAACCAAAATTATTCTACTAAGCAAGGCTATCCTTTAGTGAGAAAGAGCTTCCCAGATAAGAAAAAAAATAAAAGAGTTCATCACCATTAAACCAGTATTCTATGAAATGTTAAAGGGTCTTCTTTAAGAAAAAGAAGAAAAAAGATAAAAACATGAACAATAAAATGGTAATAAATACATGTGTATCAACAATTGAATCTAAAAAACAAAAAAAAAGGAACACGTGGAATAGAAACAGACTCATAGATACAAAGAACATTTGGACAGTTGCCAGATGGGAGGGTGGTTCAGAAATGGGTGGAAAAGATGAAGCTATTAAGAAGTACAAATTGGTTGTTACAGAATAGTCATGGTGGTATAAAATTTAGCATAGGAATATAATCAATAATATTCTAATAACTATCTATGGTGTCAGCTGGGCTTGAGATTTATCAGGATGATCACTTAGCAAGTTATATAATGTTTGATCACTGGGGTATACACCTGAAATTAATTCAATAATGTATGACAACTGAATTGAAAAATAAAAATGACTTAAAATGGTTAAATAAAATTTTAAAAAATTTTAAATGCATTAATCTTGGTGATTAACAGTCCAGTGATTGGAGTCAGAAAAATGTGTTTTCAAACTCTGGGTCCACCATTCAATCACTGTGAAGTTGAGCAGAACATTAAACTCCTACTCTCTATAATAGAGGATTAATAAAACCCTCTTAAGTGGTTGTTGTAAAGATTAAATGAGACATATGTCAAGTGCCTAACAACAATAAGCTTTCAATAAATGGTAGTTTTTGTGATTAATGTTTATTATTTTATCATCCCAATGATGAATATTTAGACTTAACTCAAGAAACCAAAAACAAACAAATTCATTTTAGATGCTGATTTTCTAGTATCTACTCTTTGTTAATTTTCCCCAGAGGAATTAGTCTTTGCTAGATTGTCATACAAGACTAGAGTGATTTTTACCCCCCTGCAATTGAAATCAAAGAGCCTACCTGACTCTCATAAGGTCTTGAGTGCAAGTGGCCTTGTGGGCACTGCCATAGGGATAACTTACTATTATGTCATTTGTCACTGTTATCCAAAATGATATTCATTGTTTGCAAAGTGTTTTGAATTCCATCCATAAAAGATACAAACAGATCCCAAGTGTTGTTTAATAAAGCAATCCCAAATGTAATAATAAATTTCATCTGAAAAGTCAATACTTTTAGTTTGCATTTGTAATTCTATTGTTAAGATGTTGTTTTGTTGGTATACACAGGCAATATTGATATAAATAACCTATAATCTCATACTACAATACATAGTTTTTCTTTTAATTTAATAATTCATAGGGATCTATAGTATGTATAGGAAAAATATAAATCATTTAAAATCTCTTATATTTTCCCTATGTTGTAAAATGTCATTATGATGTTATATATAAGTTTGTATTTTATTCCTGGTTGTACTTTTGTAACTTCCAGGAATCAAGTTTCTTCAGTATCCTGTAAATGCCATATAAATAACAAGCATAATATTTTCAATTTTGTCTTTTATAGTCATTCCACAAACATTCAGTAATACCCACCATCTACTCCATGCAAGACATTGTGCTTGGTGTCAGAACTAGCAACACGTTATTAAAGCGGTCTACATATAGGCTACTTTTATTTTTCCAGTTACCTTGGAGTTTATTTAAACTGAGAGGAAAAGGTCATAATGTTTTTATGCAATACATACTTGATTCTTTAAATAACAATTGTGACAAATAACAAAAGGCATTAAGAAATGCTATACTTGTGATCCATACAAAACACCAGCAACATTTTTTGAACTGCACTAAGAGAATCAAAGCCAAACAATACACATTAACTAAGAACTTAATTTAATAGAGACTTTTTAAAAAAACTCATTTCAAAGCTAGTTGTGCTCTTATTTACATCTATAATGAAGCAGATGCTCTCCTTTATGAACAAAATGGTGATTTGCAGCAAATGATAACTCAAATGACTAAATAATAAAGAAGATGGCGTATGGTATGCATTATCTTAGCACTGAAGTACTGATATAAGATAATTTGCCAGAGGTCATGCTCTACAGATTCTAAGGGCTTGAGGGTAATATGCTCAGTGTTTCTATTGTGACACTAGTTTTCTGACTATTGAAATGAATGGTGCCTATGCTACAAAGAAATATGAAATCTCTTTTACTGAAATTATACAGTCACTTTTTTAAGGGAGAAAAAGAAAGCATGTCACTACCTGCTTTTCCCATGGACATCAGTCACAGATCACTGAATTTAGTTATATCCAGTCCAAACCCGTTATTCTATAAAGTTGTTGAACTGTAGAGAGACTGTAACTCAACCATGGTCTCATGGACATTTCCTGAAGTGAGCAGAATCAGAACCTTCATGTCTGGGGCCTCAACACCATACTTTTCCCAGCTTTAATGTGGATCCTGATGATCAAACAGAGGTGGAAACTGGGAGTCTGGCAGGAAATGCCATATCCACACGGGTTTGCACTCAGACAGACCTGAGTTCCACATCCTTCTGTTGCTCGCTACTGTGTGACCTTGGCAAGTGCTTTGCCTCTCAAAATCTTGGTATTTCTTCATATACAAAATGGGGATAATGCTTGCCCTATGGGGCTTATGTGAGGCTTAAGTGAAATACATTAACTGTATTGCACAGTGCTTGATATGTGACAAGTGCTTATAAATGATAGCTTTTAATTGCTTAACCTCTTTGCAACTCCTCTGATGCTGTTAATTCTGCCACCACCCTCCAACCCCCCAATCATGACTGCCTCCTCTCATGGTCTCCAGCAGAGCCCCTTCTTCCTTCCTGCCTATCCTGCTACCTCCCTGACTACTCTTCCTTCACTGGCTTCTCTTCCTCTACCCCCCTTCAAAAGGAGACGCTCCCCAGGATTCAGTCCTCCATCCTATTATCTGTATTTTTCTAGATTTCTTTTTCCCCCATGATGTCAATAACATCTATTTGACAAGACCCTGAAATTCCTTTGGCTCTACCATATCTTGAGTTCCAGAACAACATTTCAAACTGTAATTAGTTTACCAAGAAATTTTCAAAGTTTATCTTCTTCATAATATTTTCACATAAAAGTACTCAAATTTCAAACAAAGCAACAGTCTAAATAGTTACTAGCCAGGAAGTCCATGATACAGACTTCAATACAGGCCCGTGGGAATTGTTAATGCACCATGGTGGTATCATGGTATAAGAGTATCATAAGCACCTACTTCTATGTCAGAGAAACCTGGGTTAGTTCGAATTGCTGCAACTTTCCAGCTATATTACCTTGAGCAAGGTAGTTATCTGCCTATACACCAATTTCCTCATAACATTATTGTGAGGATTAAATAGGAAAAATATAAATTGCTTAACATAATGCCAGCTATGCCCTACATGCTCAATTAATGTTTGTGGAAGTCAATATGGTCATGGATATTTTTGCCTCCCTGATACACAGAACAGCTAATCTCAAGAAACTGGGCAACTCTACCTAACAAGTTTGTCTCTGCTTAATTTTAAATATCCCTACAGCCTTTTCTGGGAAATAAGTATTTAACTGGGCATTCTGTCCAGGCCTCCAGTTCAGCATACCGTCTTGTCCAGATCCAGGAAGTGCCTTTACGTGGCAGTCCATAGCCGTGGTGCTCCCTGGAGCTGCACATTATGTACAGGCTGTGTGCTTGCATACAGCAGCTCTGTTTCAGCTTTTGTTTTTAACACAGACTCTACAATGACCATAACCTGCAACTACTTTATTCTTTAAACACCCCTTTATCTTACAGTAAGCAATAATTAATACAATGTCAGAATAGCAAATCTAGATTCAACGTTTTGTTGACTGTGTTTTCTTTTAAAGATAAGCATCAAATAAGTTTCCAGAAAGTAGATGAAATACTTATAATAAAGTATTAGATTTTTTTTCTTAGGATTGAATAGGACTTTCAATCTTAGGAGTATGCCTTTTTATCAAGAGTGGATACTAAATGTATGGGGAGGTGGTTGAGCACCTAAGATGCATTAATGTCACCAATTATATAACAGGCTTATTACTAACAGGAAAACCTCAACCAGTGAGCTATGTTGAAAATACAAGATGAAAACGCATCTGAATTTTTAAACAACAATACAAAAATAATACTGTGGTTTACCCTGAGAAACTTTTTACTAGTTAAAACAAAAATGGTGGTCAATTTTGGGAACACATGTCAGAAATCAGCTTCAGTTGTCAGAGGATTTCTAGCTAACTATGTCTTCAAAGGAATATGAAACGCTGGGGGTGACTGTATGATGTGATATTCAAGATATGTAATTATTTAGCAGTTTCCTTTGTATATTTATAAGCAAAGGATTAAATATGCAATATAATTCCTCATATAACAATGCTTAACATAACCTTGTCTCAGTAGTCCTTATTATTTACCCTCACAATCATTACTATAGACCTCTATCAAAACTGGCATTGGTGAGATAGAGATGATAGTTCTGAAAGTAAGTGCTGCAATCTGTATTTGTGCCAGATTGGGGCAGGGGGAGGGGAGTGGTAATTGGGAGATAGAAAGAAAGGAGTGAGGAACATACTCAGATATAAGCCTCTTTAAAAGCATTGTTTTTGTTCACATGAGCAAAAATATGAAAAGAAGCAAATAACTTGAATCAATTTATCCCTCAGAATCAAAACCAGAGTCTTCTGAAAGAACTTAGTATCCTGCTTACATTTGTCTTTTTTACTTTGCAACGCTTTTATCACCACCTAGGGGCAAGTCAAACAAGCAAGAAGCTCCTTTTTCACCACTAAGTCATTCCTAAATTATGTACTATCTGAATCATGAAGACATTTATGATTTCAAACGATTGCTTGGCTTTTTTTCACCCAATAAAAGTCAATCTTTTATTATGTATTTCTTCTTCATCTCAAATATGATTTTAAAATATAAACTGATTTTTATAATACATGAATATCATCTTTTAGTTTTATATTTGTGTCTTTTCTTATATGTCAACTTGTCAAAAACTTTTGCATTTACTTTGAGCAAATTTCTGCTTAAAAGAATAAGTCTAACTTTTGTAACTGTTCATCACAGTCCTTTAAATTAATTACTACACAGACATTTGCAAAGTGCGCAATACAGTAACTTTAGATTATATACAATAAAATATGAAATCACACTAAAAAATTCTTTTACTAAAGTTATTAAAAAGCAATCTAATTTTAAATGATAACAAAACCAAAAATTATTGTTTTCAGGATAAATATCAAAATTTTTCAGTTTTTACCTCATGATACTTATAATCAAGAAACTTATAATAACAGATCAATATAAATTAAAAATAGACTAGATTTGAAAGTTATGAAGAATGCAATTCCAAATCATTTGTCAACCAAACTATTATAAAATACAAATTGTACCCACAAAACAAACCTTAACATACTACATTTAGAAAAACTATGGCATTTTTGGTAGATAACTAGAAAATTCCAATTTTGGTGTGTGCTAAAGCAGTTTCATGAGCAAAGTCTGCTCTTCAAATGCCAATTTATAAATGAGCACAGTTTTAAAAAACTTCAAACTAAGCAGCCCTTCCCCTATCTCTTTTATTGGTTAAGGTGAAAATAGCTTTTCACATAGTTAGAGTAGTTACATTTTGAGGATTTGGGGTGGCACTGTGCTCAATATTTATTAATATTTTATCAGCAGATTGCAAAAGTGAAGAGGCTAAACCAAATACTGTGAATGTACCCGTCATATTGCACCTAAGCCACTTGTTTTCAATCCTTCCATCTTAATAAATGCATTTGAAAATGTACACAAAAGGATAAGATATTCTATTTTGGTTGGATTTCCAAAAAAAATCTTATTTTTCAACAGTGTGTTAATTAAAATTTTAATAGAATTTTAAAAATTATTAACCAAGAGTTCCCTACAAGCGTGATATTTCTCTTCTCAGTAAATACAAAAGCAAACTTGAGCACTCAAAAGAAGAAACAAGTTCAAAGTCATAACCCAAAATAAAATACACAGTTAGACATAAAATTTAGCATGCCTAGCCATGTGCCTTGTTGATATATATACATTGTCAACATAGACATATACAGTAAAAAATTTCCAGATGTCAATTTACTACAAGGTGCTGTCTTCTGTAGATCTCCAGTCCACAGATATCTCTGGCTCAGCTCTTAAAGCCAACATTTTACATTTTGAGAGTATTTTTAAATACTTCCTCAAGCTCCATTGTAAGTGCTGAAAAGACCAAACCCACTGCCTTGGGAGGTGACCCCTGAGAGTGAAACTCCTTTGATGGGAAAGAAGTGTGTCAACCACTAAGGAGGAGGCTTGCTAGAAAATAAGCAAGTACTCAGAGGAGGAAAATCTGTTTTTTGTTTTTTTAGAGAAAACTAGAAAAATACAAGAATAAAACTAAACACTCTACAATGAGATTATTGTTAGGTTTAATTATTATAGCCAGGCTCTAAGCGAAAGATATTAATATGCAATCTATTTGTCAGCAGCCCACAACAAGTTAAGTAGAGAATTTGAGACTAAGCATTTAAAAATTGTTATGGCAATGTGACAGAGCAATTTTATATTTATTGGATGTAATTTTTAAAAACCAGGCTTATAGTTTGTCTTTTGTTAATTTAATTTTTCCATTAATTCATTTTTATTGTATTTTTACAAAAGCACTGGTATATGACAGTTGTTTAAAATAGATCTTAATTATAATAGTGTAAAAAGAAGACTAAAATAAAATTATAGACGAAAAAGGAGACATTACAAATGATACCACAGAAATACAAAGGATCATAAGAAGTCACTAAAAACAATTATACACCAACAAATTGGACAATCTAGAAGAAATGGATATATTCTTAGGAACATTCAACCTACCAAGACTGTTTCATGAATTAATAGAAAATATGAACAGAACAATAACAACGAAGGAGATTGAAGCAATTAGTCAAAAACCTCCCAACAAAGAAAAGCCCAGACCAGGTGGTTTTATTTAAAGAATTAATTTCAAGACTTCTCACACTCTTTCCAGAAACTGAAGAGTAGGAAACACTTCAAAACCCATTTTAAGAGGCCAGCATTACCCTATACCAAAAAATAGATAAGCACAGTACAGGAAAAGAAAATTACAAGCCAATATTCCTAATAAGTATAGATGCAAAAATTTTAAACAAAATACTACCAAACTGAATTCAACAGCATATTAAAAAGATTATACACCATGATCAAGTGGGATTTATCTGTGGAGTGCAAGGATGGTTCAGCATAATGTGATACACCACATTGATAGAATAAAAAATTAAAATAATTTGATCCCCTCAGTAGATGAAGAAAAAAACACTTGGAAAAATTCATCACCCTGTTTAATACACAAATTGGATATAGAAGAAACATACCTTGACATAATGAAGGCTATATATGACAAACCCACAGATAACCTCATACTCAATAGTATAAAAGCTGAGAGCAAGGATGCCCACTTTCACCACTCCTATTCAACATGGTCTGGAATTCCTAGATAGAGCAATTAGTCAAGGAAGGAAAAAGGGGGAATTCAAAAAATGAAAGGAGGAAATAAAATTCTTCTATGCAGATGACATGATTTTATATATAAAAAACCCTAAAGACTCAATAAAAAAAAACTGTTAGAACTAATAAACTGTTAGAACTAAATAAACTGTTAGAACTGTAAAGTGGCAGAATACAAAATCAATATACAAAAATCAGTTGCATTTTATACACTAATAATGAACTATCTGAAAAAGAAATGAAAACAGCTCCATTTACAACAGCATAAAAATAATAAAATACTTAGAAATAGGTGTAAATAAGGAAATGAAATATCTGTACACTAAAAACTGTAAGACATTGGTAAAAGAAAGTAAAGCAGACACACAAAAATGAAGAAATATCCTGTGTTCATGGATCAGAAAAATTAATATTGTTTAAATGTCCATAATACACAAAGATTCAATGCAATCCCTATCAAAATTTCAATAGTGTTTTTTATAAAAATTGAAAAAAAATTCTGAAATCTGTATGGAACCACAAAAGAGTCAAAAATAGCCAAAACAATCTTGAGAAAGGAAGAGCAAAGCTAGAGACATCACACTTCCTGATTTCAAAGCTATAGTAGTCAAAATAGTATGATACCAGTGTAAAATGGTACAAAATAAAGAACCCAAAAATATACCCATGTATATAAGGTCAACTAGATTGCATAATTACCCTTTCACCACTAATTCCTAATGCTATCTTAGACATAAATCCAGCTTTCATGTATGTGTGTTGTGTAAGTCCCATCAAGGAAAATAATTTGGTCAGGTGGTTCAGATAGTCATTAATGAGGGGAAAACTTAGGTAAGGACAGCATTAAAGCAGAGATGTGCAGGCATCCAGCTAAGTCTTTTCCATGCCAATCGCAGAAGGGAGAAGAGATTTAGTGCTATTGGGTCCCACTGAGAGCTAGAGTCATGGAGAAAGACTGCCCAGTAGAAGCTGTAGCTGTAGAGAAACAGAGTTGCTGCCCTATAAACAGTCCCCAATCTCCTCCCACCTTCCGATTCCCTGCAGGTGCTGCCCATCAGTCAATCCCAAACTTCAGCCAGAGTTTAGGAAGGCTGCTGTGGCAATCTGCAGATTTAAGTTTCCTAAAAAGCACAGGGCAAAGTAGAGTTGAATGGAGGCTGGAGAGTGGGGGTGGAGGGTCATAAGCACAGCCCACCCCTTTTGCCACTCAGCATCTATTCTTGGCCTTTGCTCAATAAAGAAACCCTCATTCTCCAGCAGGAAATTCCCATAATCCGACTAGTCCTGATATCATCAAGGAGTAATGTTTATTCAATTATACACCCACTTGGAATCTACCCTGAAACATTAGCCTCCACCTGTTTTCTTCATAAAAACAGGAAGAGGGGATAAAAGAGAAATTATCATTTAATGTAAGATGTGCAGGGCAGCTTTGATTCCTGCTCTATATCTAATCACCAAGCTAAGGTTGACAACCATACTTCTTCCTTCTACCACCTATTCCCTCTGTTACCACTTTGTGACCTAACTCTTAATTCTCCCAGAATCTGAGCCCTTAATAAGGGCAATTAGCCTTGCCTTTAATAAGTTGCCACAGTTTTTCATTGAGAGCCATCACTGGAGATTGCAATGATTAGAGGTGCTAGAGAATGCCCAGACTTCTCTCATTGGTTACTGCTGCTGTGGATAAAATCTCTTAATATTTATATTTTTGGTTTTGTATTTAGCCAAAATATTAAATTCTCATTATCAATTAATACTCCTGGGTTTTTTATATAAACAGCCTTTTCTTCTATCAATGGAGACTTTTTATCTCTGCCTTTCATATCTGCACTAATAAAAGAGAAAGATGCAAATTGACCATACCTTTGGGACGCCCACCAGCCAATCAGGAGTGAATATGCAAATTAACCAGCATCTTTGTTGGGTTAATTTGCATATGCAGGCGCAGAGCAGCCGGGGGCGGGGCGGGATGCTTGTGTCATGGCCATGGCAACAACACAGGTGTTCCTCACCGCCCCAGCTGCTCTGGCCCTCTGGGCAGCGTGGGAAGGTGGAAAGGTGGTTCCGGCCTGAACAAAGGCAGAAAGGAAACTCCGGGCCAGAGCGAAGGCAGTGCTGGCAGCCAGGGGAAGGAAGGCCCATTCTTGCATGAATCTTCATGCATCGGACCTCTACTATATGTATATCTATCTATATATATGTAGATATAGATAGATAGATAGATAGATAGATAGATAGATAGATAGATAGATCTTATTTCTTTTTTTGCACTTAACAGACATCAAGTGCAATATGGAACATTAAGAGTGAGACTGATATCTTTTCTCAGCTCCTGACTTTAAAGGGAACTTTATAATGTTTCCCAGGTAAGGTTGAGGCTTGCTCTAGCCATTCCTGTCTGCACTGAGACTTGTATCCTCTTTCTAAAAGCCTTTGTCAGAAATGAATATTGAATTGTATCACATGTTTGAGGCATTTATCAAAATGATTCTATGGATTATTTAATCTTTCAGTTCATAAAAGTTCCATTAGATCTTGTCTATCTTGCTCATGCTTTTACCCTGAGATCTAGAATGGTATCTTTGTCATTTTAGGTGCTTTAGAAATAAATATATAAGTATTAATAAGTATTAATAAATCAATAAAAATGTTTTGGT
Source organism: Myotis daubentonii (assembly GCF_963259705.1). Taxonomy (NCBI): domain Eukaryota; kingdom Metazoa; phylum Chordata; class Mammalia; order Chiroptera; family Vespertilionidae; genus Myotis; species Myotis daubentonii. Next base: position 165,157,182 of record NC_081841.1, read on the forward strand.
TTTTGTTTGTTTTTTTAAATATATTTTATTGATTTTTTATAGAGAGGAAGGGAGAAGGATAGTTAGAAACATCGATGAGAGAGAAACATAGATCAGCCTCCTCCTGCACACCTCCTACTGGGGATGTGCCCACAACCAAGGTACATGCCCTTGACCAGAATTGAACCTGGGACCTTTCAGTCCACAGGCCGATGCTCTAGCCACTGAGCCAAACCGGTTAGGGCTAAAAATGTTTAATTACATTGCTGACACTCTAATGGTGACTCATACTTGCATTTCTAAGGATAAATCCAAATTGTTTATGTTATTTTTTAATATATTGCTGGGTTTAATTAAACATGTTTTTGATTTAAAGGTTTGATATCCATGCCCATAAGTGAAATTGCACAGTTTTCTTTTAGGAGCTATACTTAATCTAATTTTGATAACGTTATGCTATCTGTATAGATAGATTAAGGTGGAAAGTATTTTATCTTTCTCTGAAAATTTCTTTGACATAGAAATTATCTTTTCCTTGATGGAGTGGTTGATCTCACTCATTAAACTGTCTTTATCATTTTCTTCTATTTAGTTGGTCTGTTTACATTTTCTTATTTATCACGGAGCCATTCTTAATATATAGCCCACAAGAATCATTGATTATGAAACATTTTCATATGTATTGATATTTCATTCTACATTGAATTCTCAAAACTTTAAAATCTCTGTAGTTTGTCATATTTTCTCATTTCTGATGTTTTCTTCTTTCCTTTTATTTTTTATACTCACTGTTTTTTAATAATTAACTTAGGTTTTATACATTATTTACCACTTTTATTATGTTTTCCTTAATTTTATATGGCAAATGTATGATTTTTTTTTGTCTCTCTTCACTATACCTTGTTTTCCAGCATCATGAGTTGAATACCTTGCTTATTCATTTTCAAAATTTTATCTCCTAATAGATGCATTCATCATGTCTATAACATTTCCTAAGTATAGTTTTTGCTGTATTCCATAGATTTGTATATAGTTTATTTGCTGTTGTTTATTTATCTCTAAATGGTTTATAACCACAGTTTTTCTTCCCTCTTTAGAAAGTCTTAGGATTTTTAAAAACTATCTTTTTCTTGTTTATTTCTAGTATTATTTGCATTACGGGTAAATATTGTGACTAATATCATTTCAGCTTTGAGAATTTTTTGTGTTTTTTTTGTTACTTAGTATATTGTCAACTTTTGTAGTGCTCTATGTATTCTGAAAAGAATATGTATGCCCTCCCATTATGGATATATTAAAGATGAAGCATGCTGATTGTTATTCAAATATTCTATTTTCTTATTTATTCTTTGATCTATTGATTTTTAGGGGCATATCTATTTTTCCCTGTCCTAATGTTTTACTTTCTCTGATAAAATATAGGATAAGGGACAGAATAGCTCATTCACCATTGACTCCAGAACTTGGAACAGTATCTTTAGTATGTAAATATGTGATTTAACATTCAGTGCTTTGCTATCTCAGCTGAAAAGCCCCTTCCAACTCTTTCCAATTCTTTAATTTTCTGTTGTTTCACTATGTGGGGGTTATACCTGCATACCTAATGGACTGAATAAGACCCAGTCAATGTTATCTGTCTGATAAATCTGATAAATTAAACAGAAGTCCATTTGCCTGAGGTGTTGCTAATGCCTTAGCAATCAACATAAGCAAAACAAACCCTAAACTTGTAAATGCCTTAAGGATAAAAAATCAAAACTTAGAACAACTGCCCTGGCTGCATGGTTCAGTTGGTTGGAGTGTCATCCAGTACACCAACGGACTGTGGGTTCAGTTTGGTCAGAGCACATACCTAGTTTTCAGGTTCAATACCCAGTTGGAGTACATGCAGGAAACAACTGATTAATGTTTCTCCTTCTTTCTCTCTCTCTCTCTCTCTCTCACCTTCCCTCAGTTCCTCTTTCTCAGAAATCAACAAAGCACATTCTTTAGTGAGGATTTTTAAAAAATAAAAATGTAAGAACAACCAATCACACACAGCCAACAGAGCTTTTCCAAATGAGACAACCAAGTAAGCTATAGCCCATCAAATAATTGTCTTGCTCTGCTTCCACCAAAAGTCTTGCCTCTAGGTCCTGTTGGTGGAGCACTCCTAATCACTTCCAGTTTGGAGCTGCCTGATTCAAATTAAATTTTGAATAAATAAATTCTTAAAATGTTTAATATGCCTCAGTTTATCTTTTAAAATGTCTTAAGAAGCTTCTTTTTTAATCATATTTTACTTTTTTCTTCAGGTATAATTGGCACACAACATTATATTAGCTTCAGGTATAAAGCAAAATGATTCACTATTTGTACATATTGTGAAATGATTACCACAGTAAGTCTAGTTAGTATCCATCATCATATATAGTTACAAAATTATTTTTCCAAGTATGCAATACAGTATTATTAACTACTAGAGGCTCAGTGCACCTTGAAAGGAAATGTGGGCACCGAGGCTGCAGTGGGCACAGAGGAGGATCTCAGCCCATCCTCTGCACCCCTACCTGGCCCCTCCCACCATGGACTCTGGTCCCCTCTCTTCCCTCAGCCCTGCTTTCGCTGCCACTGCTCCCACATGCTGGCTGTGTGGAGTGATTGGGCTGGTGCCACCAGTGGGTGTGAGCGGCAGCTGCTGCCCCGATCACCCCTCAGGAGCAGGGGGAGGTGGAGAAGCCTTGAGGGGCGATTGGGGCCGGCAGCTGCCGCTCGCACCTGCTGAGCAATTGGGCCTGCACCAGGCGGGTGCCAGCAGGGAGTGGGAGCAGGGCTGGCACTAGCAGCAAATGTGAGTGCCAGGTGGGACCGCAGCACATGGAAGCAAAGAATTTTCAGTAACCACCAGAGGCTGGCCCCAATGACAGTGACCAGTGCCCCGTTTTGGTCTGGCGCCCCTGCTCACCTGCTCCACCATCCCACCGTGGCCGATGCCCGCCATGTTCCGCACTCTGCAACCTGTTGCTGACACCCTCCATGTTCCACGCAAGCTCCCTGGTGGTCAGCACACATCATAGTGACCAGTTTTTGGTTGTTTTGTTGTTCGGTCTATTTGCATATTAGGGTTTTATATATAGAGATAGTCACCATGCTGTACATTACACCCCCATGACTTATTTATTTTATAACTGGAAGTTTATACTTAAGAGGTTTCTAAAAGTCAGAAATATTGTCTTGTTTATCAATGTGTCCTCCAGACTTCCTGGCACATAGTAGGTGCTGAATGAGTGAAGAATGAATAAATACTTAACCCACCAATGTACACATGGGTCATTTTCAAATGTCACAGTGTAAAACTTGACCTTATTTTTAATTCAGGTGCCCTTTATATATCCAGGATCTGTGAAACAGTTTTGTCACCCAGCGAAAGAGAGCTAACATTGTCAAATTGGAAATAAATGCCCTCTGGTGATCATTTCATCATGTGGATGCAGCTACAGAGAGGTCAACTAAGCTTCCATATTCTTTGAATGTTAAAGTCCTGATCTGCCTGACACTGACTCACAAGTGCTGTTTTCTAGACCAGGTAGTAAAGCCTCAGAGAAAGATCAGGGACCATCCAATCAGTTAAATGATATTAACAATTTATCCAGATGACAGTGAAACTGAGCTGCCGGGAGCCGGTCCATCCTTGCTGTTTCAAGGGACCTGGCATATATGGCATACGGTTCTTAATATGTTTGCTCACCTTCTTGGCGCTGTGTTTTAACCAAGGTCACCTCTCCGAGAAAGGTTGAATCCCCAGGTAGGGATTTTCCCCTGAAGTTAGGGAGGGAATAAAACCCCTCACTAAGTGCCAGGCGGGTAATTAATCCCTTTAACTACGAACAATCATGCTTAAACTACATAATCTTTTCTCCCTGGAATGGAGATAAGAAACGCCCTAACCTTTGTAATAGAGATTGATAGGATTGAATCAACTGGTATAAATACAGTTGTAACAAGACAGACTCACTCAGAACTTAGAACAGAATCAAGAAGACAGAACCTACACGGAGCCTAGAGACAGAAGAACTTCGCTGGAGAGAGCATGCCGGAGATCCTGGAGAGGGACTGGCCTTGGAGCCTAGAGACAGAGCCTAGCGGGAGAACATGGCAAGGGATCCTGGACTGAACCTGACTACAGAAATTGGCAAGAGAACCTGACTAGAACCTGGTGACTGAACCTGGCTGGAGATCCTAGACAGAACTTGGCTGGAGAACTGGCTACAGAACCTGGCTGGAGACCCTGACAAGCGAACCCGGCTATGATGATCACCTGAACGCTGCCTCTGTGTCATTCCTTCTTCGCCGACTCCGTCCACACCTTTGGGGACCCCTGGACCCGCTGGGGTTGGACCCCGGCACTGAGCCAGCCTTGGCTGTCAGTATCTATTAAATGTGAACATGAGCTTAATGAACAGATGAGCCTGGTTTTCCCACAGGTGGATATTCTCTTGACCTCCTTCGCTATTCATTCCTTGCCTCTGCATCACACACCTAAAATTTGGAGGATACTTTATCCCCAGAGCAGGGGGAACATCAGTTTTTTGTGTTTCTGTGTGTGTTTTTAATCTGTGCTGTCCAGATACCAAAACTTACTTTTCTTTGTGCACATTCCTGAACTAGCTCTAGAGGATCCAGAACTGGCATGTCCCACATCTTGTGGTTATGCATTCTTGGAACATTCCAGATTCTGATAGAATTCCAGACTACATAAAGCCCTTTGTGTGCCAATGGATTTGTGTGACTTGTCTATAAGGAATTTAGAACCCTGTGTGAGGGCACCTCAGGAGCCCTACTTACTCAAAGCTATGAAGAGAACTAACTTTTAACCTATTATCAAACTCCAATCCTGTTGCAGGATGGACTCCCTGGGAAGCAGGCTCTGAGACAGAGTTCCTTGTGCAGAGTATGTATTAAGGAGGGATGGTGCAATTAACACATGAGGAAGAAAGGGGGAAGAAATAGTAGTGGGAAAAGGAAGAAGTCAAGCAGTGCAGACCAACTGACCTGCACTGATCCCACAGGGAGCTCTGGAGCTATAATAGGCCTTCAGAGTTGTCCTGAGTTAGACAAAGACAGCCATGCCCTTATGTACCTGTATCCTCCAAACACTGGATGTGGGCCACCCCAGGAAGGGACATGATCTTGAATGAGGCAGCTCTCTGCAACTGAGATAATACCTGATGGGGCTGACAATTGAAAACTGTTTGAGGCAGTATGCCCAACAACTCAGGTAGTCTTTTCTTAAAGGGGGGATCTGGGCAGCATATCACAGTATCCTCATACAAGAGTGATCCAGACTTGAAATTAGTATCTCTGCATTTAGAAGAAAGAACAGCAGTAGTCAAAGTTTTTAAGCAGTAGTCAAGATAGCCTCTCCAAGGAATGTTTATGGGGGCCATATTTACCTAAAGAGACATTAAATTTGGAAATTTTTTAATATTTATTTATTAACCTATTATAAAATAACAATATACATCTATTACCTACTAAAAAATGTATTTTCAAAAACAAAAAAAATATGGTAATAGTGACACTAGTTTCATATTTTTTTTAATATATTTTATTGATTTTTTACAGAGAAGAAGGAAGAGAGAGATAGAGAGTTAGAAACATCGATGGGAGAGAAACATCGATCAGCCGCCTCCTGCACACCTCCCACTGGGGATGTGCCCGCAACCCAGGTACATGCCCTTGACCGGAATCGAACCTGGGACCTTTCAGTCCGCAGGCCGATGCTCTATCCACTGAGCCAAACCGGTTTCGGCTAGTTTCATATTTTTTACTAATTCTTTATGTCTGGCTTAAGAGAAGACAGGTGGATACTTCTGCATTTAGTATCCTACCTAATAAAGATGGAATATGCAAATTGACCATTACTTTGTAACATAGATGGCGCCCACAGCCAATAAGGAAGGAATATGCAAATTGACATGACAAAGATGGCATTCCGCCCCGCCCTGGCTGCTCTGGGCCTCTGGGCAGTGAGCAAAGGCAGAAGGCCGCTCCAGCTGTAGCAAAGGCAGTGCCGGCAGCCAGAGGAAGGAAGACCTATTCTTGCACAAATCTTCATGCATCGGGCCTCTAGTATATATATATTTATTTGGTTGAAGTATGTGAAGAAAATCTGGCCTCACACAGATATATAATTAGAAACAAGGAAGTATTTAATAGCCTTTTCAAATAATTTAAAGTATTCTTTAGTACTACACCAAAACTCAACAAATTATAGTTTCTTAAAAGTTAGTTGTGCCCTGGCCAGGTAGCTCAGATGGTTAGAGCAGCAATTTTCAACCAGTGTGCTGCAGTGCACTGGTGTGCTGCAAAAATTTTTAAAATATGCAACACCTGACTATTTAGTTAGGGGCACTGACCTCTTTTCCCTCAGGTTGTCAAATAAAAAATTACAACAGTCAACACAACAATAGTCTGGTGCAAATGAATAAAAATTATATCTATTTTTGTCACATCAGCAAAAATTTTATGTATATTGTTGGTGTGCCATGGAATTTTAGTAATTATTTTTTGTGTGTCCTGAGATTAAAAGGGTTAAAAATCTCTGAGTTAGATCATTGTCCTGATAAGCCAAGATTTCAGATTCTATCTCCAATCAGGACACATACAAGAATCAACCAGTGAATGCATAAATAAATAGACAACAAATCTCTCTCTCTCTCTCTCTCTCTCTCTCTCTCTCTCTCTCTCCTTCCTCTCTTTCTAAAGTCAATCAATAATATTTTTTTTTAAAAAGCTAATGTTAACATGGAAACACCATATCAATGAATTTTATAACTCTGATTACTGTTCTGTTACAATTAAATATATTGATTCATATCTTATCTTTCAAATGGGTCCTTTACTCCTGCATGCATTGTAACTCATGCATTCCATCATACAACACCAAAAAATACATTTGTTAATGCTCTCACCAATCCTATCAGAAGTATTAAAAAGCTGTCAAATGTATGGTGGCATAGCAAAGTTTTCCAAAATTCTAAGTTTTGCTTGAAAGCTTGAATTTGATCATTGGAAACAAAAATTGTCAATTGTTTTTATTAAAGGAACAGGTTCATTTTTTTTGTTTTCAAAAAACATCTATCAAATACCCAAGCCTGAAGAAGTATGGTTTATCTGTCATTCTTTCAAGTAAAAATTGTGTTTCGTGAAAAAAGGAGCTAGTTGAACTCTCAAGGCAAACCATCACACCAGTTCTTGAGATGTCCACTGTACTCTGTATGTAGCAGTAGTGTGTTTATGGACACTTTCCACTTTATCAATAGAATAGTAAACTTAGAGTTTAGATTTAATAATATTAGCAACTAGTACTAGCTCATCAAAGCCATTCTGTGAGTGAATGACAGTGAAGAACACAATGACTGAGCCACCATCGGTGCCACTGGCTTTAACTGTGCTGAGGCACTATCACTTTTACCTACCATTGCTTTTGCGCCATCAGTGCAAATGACAGCAAATGTCTTAGTAGTATTATATCAGTAACTTTGACTATGGGAACTCCTGAGGCAATCTAGGCAAACCCCCAACTATTCACAGACCATGCACTGACAAGAACTGAGAAAATATCCAAAATTCAATACCAGAAGCCTCAAAAATGTCACTACAATAAATGGGACACCCTAAATTAAGAGTCCTGTGAACTTCTGTGGCCTTGATTCTGAATTTTTTTCTCTATTCTATCCCTGAAAAATGTGTTAAAAATATATCTAAGTGTCCAGCTTAGTACCTGTTTCTCTCTCTCAAGGGAAGATGCCTTTGGGAGTTTTTCCCTCGAGAATTCTAAGGCCATTTGGAGACCCTATTCTAGAAAGCACAAGTTAGTGTCTAGTGCTGTATAATCTCATCAGAAAACGATGGCAATGCTGTCATTTGTGCTAAGTTATCATACCTACAGAAATTGTTAAAAGCTGGGACCCAGTGTAATGAGGGGGTTTTGCCAAGTATTTGGCCTTGAGCTGAGCAGTACTAGGTCTTTACTCTCTAAATCTAAATGCAGTAGTTTGGGAACTAACTTACCTCAGGGAAAAAAAAATCTTTTCATTAATATGTATAAAAATAAGTTTATAGCTGTTATAATAAAATAGAAAGCAACCAGAAATAAATTCATTTAATAAAAGAAATTGACTGTGTTGTATATATCTCCAGATATTCCAGTTAAACTATCTCACCAACTTAATCTAGTTACCTAGCAGTAAGGCAATTACACAATGAAGATTTAGGGTTGATAGAAATTTAGGGTTCAGTTGTGCTCTTGAATGCTTATAACAAAATACTTCTTGTAGGAAAGCAGGCCCCTTGGCAATCTTTGCATTGTTGTGTTCAATTAAGTGACAATTTATTCTGTTTGTGTTTTTATGGGACTCATCATTTACTGTCATAACTGGTCCACCAGAGAGAACACTTTAGTGTACTTTTTATTTTTCTTTTCAGAACAGATCTGCCCTAAACCATCAGAGTTTGGTTTTCTTAGCAATGAAAAAGCTTGTGACTTATGGAAAGCCAGCTCCATCTAGCTGTCCATCCTGTATCATTCCTGTGTCCATGTTCCCTAAAAATTAAATAACGTGTATGAGCCATCGTCAAAATACAATTTCTTCTAAAATAGATCCTTGCCATGAACAGATGAGTGACCTCTTGCATAAATACTTTTAAAGATATTGATGAATATCCATTTATTTTTATCATATTTTTTCCTTTTTGTCTTCACTAAAAGAATAGATGGATTTGGTTATTTCAGGAAAGACTCTAAGATCTTCATTATATTAAAACACGTACACACACTTTACCTCCTTTATTACGTTTGAAATTTGGGTCTAACATTTCATGAAGGTTAACAGGTAACTAGATTAAACGTTCAAATGATATTACATTTGAGGTTGCTTATTGTGTGCATAAGGGCCTTTATCAAAAATATGTTAAAACGGTTCTCTTGAGACTTCTGACAGGGTGTTCTGTTGAAATCAATCTAAAAATATTTAGCATTGTGTAAATCTTGTTGTAGCCACATGCATCTTTATTAAGTCATGCCAATATTAAAAAGATTTACCCCCCCCAAAAAAATCAGTTCTTGTAGCATGTATTTCCTATACTGTTATTATTAAATTATCCCTAAATTAAAAAATTAATAAACCTTATAGTCAATCTATGTGCATGGATGACATTAGGAATTTCCATTGTCACTTTTAGCAATTTTATCACTAAAAAGCTGTGCTACCATCTTTATGAACTCACTTAAAACCATTATTTCACTTCAAAGAGTTCTGCATACATTTCAAAATATGTTGCTTTAACACATTTTCAGTGCATATTCATCAATATTTCATTTCACTATCACCCAGCCTTACTTCTACTCACAAACAATAAAGCAGGGCAATAAGGCAGTTTAATGCAGCTCGAGTTCAGCAACCATCTTTTACCACCATCTTCATTCAAATATCAAAATGCACTCTAAGGAACACAAGAATTTATTCACAAATGGAAAAGATGACTTTATAAATTGCTCAAAGCTTGAAAATATCTGAACACACTTATCACATTGGATTTCTTAGTTACCACAATGTTCTATTTAGTTCACAACCTACATTTGTACAGCTAGCATTGCTATTCATGAAGAATAAAAAAAAAAAGGATGTCACAAGTGAAAATCCACTTAAACTGCCTTCAGTTGAGGCTGAATGCTGCCCTTCAACTCATTCATTCATCTACACAATGCAATTTTGCAAGTCTGCTATATACATAGAGCTCTGCAGTGTACTATAGCCGATTCTTAAAAGAATATTTAACCTAAGTTTTTCTACCCGCAGGCATTGTACAGGCAATGTAAAGAGTGAAGAAGATAAGCTTTACATTTCTGCCACTAGCTATCTTTGGAGTTAAGACGTATGCCTTTATTAAAAAAAATTGATGGCCACTAATATATACCATAATAAATACCACAGCATAGCTTTGATTATCGGAACCAGTAAAAAGCGATGCCCTAAGGAATAGAAGGCAGGAGTCATCACACTATCGGAGGTATGACAAAGTACCAGGCAGAGGCTAGGCTAATGATGAGGGGCGTGTTGAGTGGTGTGAAATAGTAGAAAGAGCATGAATTCCATGTCTAGTGTTAAGTATGTGTGTTGACTCTCAGCATCAACATCGCTCATTGTATGGCAATGAATGATGTGCTTCATTTTGCTGAATTTTGGGTTCTTCATAGGCATAATGGAAATAATAAAATATTATTCAATAGGCTGATGTGAGGATTAATGAGATAATATATGTGGAAATAAGACAAGGCACAGAGAAAACAAAATTTTGTAGCTGCTTTTCCCTCTTTTCTTTCAGATGGACACAGTGTACAGCAAAGAGCTACCAGACAACACTAGGTATCATGGAGGTAGGGAGGAATAAACTTGGGTGATTTAAATTCTATCAGCTTCAGGGCCTGAAAACCAATTTCAACCTTGCCTAGAATAAGGACACACCCTGTCTTGGATGTAAAAGTCAAAATATGTCTTGGTAAAGGCTATAAAAAGAGGACATTACACGTTATTCTTAGTAAAGGCTGTACCTCCAGTAGTGTCAAAACCAATCTGAGCCTCTGAAATGTGCTCATACCAGGTCAAGTCTGTCTTTTGTCAGTAGTGCACTCTCAAACTCAACTTTTATAGCTCTCCTTTTTCCATCGTTTCTCTCACCACATCTCTTTAGTTTATAACGTTCTAAACACATGTTCACATGGTTCCTAGAATCATAGAACCAACACTTTCTGTTTATGGAAAACGAAAACTCCCCTTTCCTTAAGCTTGAGGATGCTCAAAAAGAAATTATAAAGAACCAGTTAGACACACTAACTGAAAATGTTTCAAAAGGAAATTTTAAGCATTGTACAAATCAACTAGATTCAAAACCTCCATGAAACACAGTAGGTTATAAGCCATCTCTCTTCATACTTGTCTGTGTTTTTGAGATTTCTAATATGGAGCTTCAGACAGAGTACAAACTACTTATGTATATATTTTATAAGTAATAGAAAATTAGCTAGGTCTCAGGATTTTAAGGCCTTTGGTTCACCTATTTTGTATAATCCAAGCACATAAAGTGGTAGGACTAATTTCCATAGAAACATATATTATAGGGAACCAATGAACAGTCTTTCCTTCTACTCCTCAATTTTACAAATATCTTGAGCACTGCTAACTCTTCTTATAGCTGACTCCTCTTCAAATTAGCAATGTCATCTTGTGTCCATAATTAAATCACTTTGCCTTCAATTAACTTACTATAAGTTTTTATCAATCAATATATAAACTCTCATTAGTCTTCTCTGTAATTTCCATAGTTTACAATGATTTCTAAGTTTGGATAACTCTAAGAAGGGTATTTGTGGATAAGGTCTCATTGATGTTATAGAAGAACCTTTAACCTGGTGGTACCAGAAATCACCCTGCTAATCCTGAAAGATGTGAAACACAGAAATGATTATCTGAACTACAAAACAATCAACAAAACCAGGAATTTTCACTTTTATTTGTGAAGATTGGCTAATGTGGCTTGATTTACTCTAGTACTTTATTTATTTAACAAAATCCTCATGCAGTAATCACAGTGTCAGGCACAACTCTGCATGCTTTACAAATATAAACAATCAATGCCAAAATTACCTTTGCTAAAACATGATGCTGAAACCACCTTTCCCTTGCAAGATGAGTGACAAGAACATCAAAAGCTTTCTTCAACTGCTTTGTTGTGTCATGAACAAAACAGAAAACAAATTAGCATTGATGGCATTGATTCTCATTTGTATTAGAATCCCCTCTCCTGGTCCTCCTACATATTCATAGCGTTATAACAATTGATGATTTTTGAATTTCTCTGGAAATCAATCCAGATTATAAAGCTTGACTATCAGAATACCTAGTTGTCATCAATCTGACTTTACCCACAGGAACAGAGTGTTGTTTTCATTACATTTCTATCTAACATTGATCTTGTTTCATGGTGAGAATCAAACTCCAAGCATTCACATGTTCCAAGTGGTTCACAACTCCTGGGGAGATTTCCCTGGAGAGCCATTCGCTCCTTTTTTAAGTCCCTGCAGCTCCCATAAGCTTCACAGAGGCAATGCTACACAGAGGGAACTGAAAAAATAAGGGAGGTGACACCCTAAAATAAATATAAAGACTCACTTATATGTCTCAGAATAATTCACCACACTGCAGTGAGGATGACATTCCTTTCACATGCGCTATGCCGAGATGACCACACAGCAAGACTGCACCCGGCAGAATCTACCTACTCTGAATATGAAAGGCACCAGAGCAGAAGATGGCCATAGCATCAAGGACTGAAATTCATCTGGTCCCTACACTCTTCTGCTTTCTGCTTCAAGAAATGAGATTCATGTCTGAGGGAAAAAGCTGGGAGAACGAAGATATGATTTCCATAATCAAAGAGGGATGGCAAAGAGTATGTCTAAACTCTATGCTGAAAAATCTTAGAAAGTTTTAATGCCAGAAGCAAAGGACAAAACAAAGGCTAAAAGATAAGCAGAACTGAAAAGCAACACCATCCAAACTAATATTTAGAGACCTGACTTAAAAAGAAAGAAATTAAGTGAAAGTAATGTTGCAGTGTACCCCGTGAATCATACAAGGACGCCTCAAGAAGTCGAATTAAGGAACCACATTGATTTCAAAGCCGACGACTATGAGGGGGCAAATGCTCTCCAGATCTCCTAGTGCCTGAGTGAGAACAGTGGCCAGCTTATAAAGGCAAAATCCACATCCTGCTAGACATTGGAATGTGGAATTATCTTGTGAAAGCAGTTTTACAGAAGCAGAATTGAGCAAAGTTAATAATCTAAAGGTTATCTATAGTTTGAGTTCCTGCAGCCACTGAGTCATCGGAAATTATTCACTGAGTTAAGGAAAGCAATTTTGTGGTTTTGGTCCTCAGACACAAGAGAATATCCTTTGTGATGTGGGCTGGCAACATGATGGGGTAATTTATGCGAGTTTCCATGTCTCAATCTGGAAACTGAGGTAACTGCCCTATTGTTTAAGCAAGCAGGTGTGTACAGAAGCCAGAATAACAGGGTTAAAATTCAAACACCAGTTTTTACCCAAGATGAATGTTAACTATGCTTCATTGCTTCATTAACCTGTTAGAGGGAAATGCTCTTCTCTTCCTTGTTTCTTCAACTTTGTTTCTATGAAGTAAAGAAATTAGAGTCTCTCCAGCTTCTCCCAGCATTCTCACTCCAGCCTGGGGTAAGAGGAGTGCCATGTGTGCTTGGTAAACGTAGAGAAGAGTTTGGAGACCTATCCTTGTGGAGTGACCTGCCTCAGTATAGGGCTGCTAACATGGAGTGTGGGGACCAAGTCTGCTCTGTTCTGGGTTAAAAATCAGCAAGCCCACTATAGTAACAGACCTAAAGCTCCTCCATTTTACCTTGAACTCTACCAGTGGAAAAGGGACATTTTTATTCTATATTGCTCTTTGTTCTGTTTTCAGTGCTTGTAATCCGGGAGGGGCAGAAGGTTGCCTACTTATCAGAGACCATCCTGGAGATGCCTTAGACATTCATTGTTCAAATAAAATGTGACTCAGAGGGCATTCTTCCACACATGGGGCTACTTCTAAAAAACTCAGGTCTTTAGCTTGTTCAAGATCTCTATCCTTCAACCTACTCCTTTATCGCCAGTGAGTCTATGAATACACAAACATCTCTTTCTCAAGCTCCTCTACCCTCTTGCCTTATATCTTCCTGCTGAAGCAGGAATTTGGGGGGATATAGGCAGGCTTAGGGATTTTTTAGAATTGGGGTCCATGGAAAAAACACGACAGGGAGAAGGTACATTTCCACAACACAAGGAAGCCAGGTGCAGTTATATTTCCATAAGACAAGGAGGCAGCAACTGCTATACTTACATGGGACAAGGGAACTGTAAGTAGCGAAGAAAGGTCTATATTTACAAAATAAATAGAAGGAAGCTCATCATTGAGATGGAAAAGAAGAAAGCCCAGAGGGAATAGGGGAACAATGAGGAAGGAGGGGGGAGAACCTCACATGTCCCATGTGAGGTTCAACCTTTGAGCCCAGGAGTTACTATAGTAACCAACTTAAAGGGGAATGTTGACCAATCAGAGGGGATATCAGGCACCAGGATCTGCAGCCTTTATAAGCTGCAGGGAAAGGAACCCAGTGGGACCCTTTCCCCCTCCCTATGTGGGAGTCTGTACTTGTTCTTCAATAAATCTCCATCTTTGCTATACCACTTTCTGTCCGTGGATTCATTCTTCGATTCCGATGGACAAAGAATCTGGGTTCCAGTCCAAAAATTCGATATCACTGCCCCTATCAAAACCTACTTCCATTTGCTTCATTCACAACATGCAAGTGACTGATAACAGTTTATAATGTACTAGCTCATCAGAATTCATCTCTTCAGATCCCTCTGAGATTCTTTAACATAACAGACCCAGAGGGCCTTAAAAATGACTTTCCACAGTCACCGAGCCTTAAAAATAAACATAATATCCTTTTAGGAATTACAGTGGTACCTGGGCAACCAGAAATAACAATTTCACCTGAAAAAAAGTCATGGATTTTATCCAATGTGTCTTTGTGGTAGGAAAAAAATTGAGGGCTATGCATTTCAAAGTGGATTTTTACTAAATAAAAAAGTAATTGAGGAGAGAAACTAAATCAAAAATGTTTTTTTTCTAGCCAACTTGTAGTCATTTTTTAACACTGCTTTTAATGTTGCCCTGTTGTTATGATCTGATTCCATTTTCTTACATATGGCAAGGTTTGTCCTCATGGATGCCTCTCACAAAGGCCACAGGGTTCTTCAACAATTTTCCATATGGTCTTGGTTTGTCTGCCTTCTCTGTCTGACCCATTAGCTTGTGATCTCCTCAAGGATGAAAGCAGTGTTTGGTTGCCTTTGCATTTGTAGCCTGATACCCAGAAATTTTCCATAAATGTTTGGGGAGTTGAATGAAATTTCACCAAGTGGTTAGAGCTCAATGAGAAAGAGAAGAAACTTCACATGTCTTGAAAAAAAAATTAATCTCTTTTTGGGGAAAGAAGAGGTATCAGAGAAACTCTAGGAAGCAGAAAAAAACAAAAAGGATAAAAAGAGAAGAAATGTTAAAGAACACAAGAGAAATAACTTCAGAGGCAGTCACATTCAGAAGAATCAAAGGGGTTGGGCTACTCTAAAACAGTGGCAATCCCCCGCCCCCCCCCCCCCCACACACACACACAGAATGGAGAATGGTGGGCCAACAGCAGAGGCCACTCTGACCTGGGGGCAAACAGCCACAGCCAGGGACCTAGAGAGGCTCATCCTCCACCACCTAGGAAACTTGGCTGTAAAATACTGCTCGTTCTCTACATCAGTATAGCCAAGGTCAAAGACCTATAGCTTCAAGCTTAAGGGTTAAAAATCCCCAAAGAGGAATTTTAATAGTTGTGAAGAAATTTGAAGACAGGGTCTTCTAGTTAAGGAGCTGGATTGTTTCATTAATAAAGAACAAAACCAAAACTGAATAAACATCCAAAAAGTCAGATGTTAATAACTTTTATATTATTCAGCCTCAAAAAGGACGGAAATGCTGACAGGCTACAATATACATGAAATTTGAGGTCATTATGCTAAGTGAAAAAGCCAGTTACAAAAAAGACAAATACTATATGATTCTACTTACCTGACATTTCTACACGAGTAGTCAAATTCATAGAAACAAAAAGTAGAATGGTGGTCGCCAGAGAGCCTGGGGGTGAGGGAAAACTGGGGAGTTGTTTCATGGATATAGAGTTTCAGTTTCACAAGATGAAAAAGTTCTGGAGATTGGTTGCACAACAGATGAATATACTTAACACTACTGAATTGTGTACTTAGACATAGTGACATAGTTAAGATGGTAAATTTTATGGTATGCACTTTTTATCACACAAAAAATAAAAATATTTTTTAATTTTAATAATTTTGTTATAAACCAACAATGTTAAAAATGACTTTTATTTAATTGGTTTCAAGACACAAAGAAGAAAGAAACATTTCTATTATAGCCCACATCAGATATTGGAATCAATTGACAGTCTTAAATTTTCACAGAAGTAACAAACATTTCTTTTAAAAAAAATTCAAAAGTTCAATCCATCAACCAATATATTTTCAGTTTATTTCACAGTTAAATCTTGAGTTTGGTTTTTAAAACACAAAGCAAAACTCTCTGATACCAAAGGTATTCAATATTTGCCCATCCATCCCAAAACTAGATAGGTTTTACATTCTTGTACATTTCTCTCAGATTTTGTGCTTAGATTATTTTTTGTCTTTTGCCCCTTTTCAAAAGTGCCTGAAACCTATTTTCTTATCCCTATACTATGAGGAAAACACCCGAACATTTGTTTGATTGGAAATATTCAGGGTGAGCAGAAAAATTTGCATTCCTGCTGACGACTTCTATACTAAGTTTGACCCAGTGGGATTAGAAATCTCTGAGATATTAAACCTTGGAAAGAAGAATTTATAATGGAAAAGCTGAAAGAACTTAATTATAGCCAGTAGCACCACTTAAAAACTTTAGGCATACTCAAATGTGCTGTGTTATCATAAGATCTTAAAAAACAAAACAGAAAATGATGGAGTTTATGCTTCAGACGTTGTAGATATCACCAAAGAAGCAATTTCACCTCTGGGTCATTTGGGTTGGTCAACGTAACCACAGAGGAACATCTGCCATGCTATTCTGGGAGCTAAGAGAGATGCCACACTCATTTAGACTCCTGAGATCATTAAATCTGAAAATCACTTTAGTTAACTCCTCACGGGTATCTCAGGACACCTGTCTTGTGTGTATTTGGGTCTAGGTGGGGGAGAATCAATAGAGTTTATGTTTTTTTAAAGTAGAAGACATACATTGAAAGGTCTTTGTGTTTATTTGCAAGAAATACAATCTACTTATATCCCAGAGTTGCCCGTAGAATAGGTCATTCTATAATGAAATCTTCCTCATTTCTTGCTTTTCCTCTCTTTCAAAAGCAAAGCCTCTCCCAGTGCCCCACTCTCAGCACCCCTTCTGAGCTAAGAAACATGATGGTCTACTCACAGGAGAGGATACAAGAGCATGCCTGGACAGCTCACTTTCTTTCCCCTGCATGCACAAGCTGAAAGCAGGCCTCTGCAACAAGGATCCATTCCCACCTGAGTTTCCCCTCATGCTGGAAACCAGTTCCTACACCAGGCAATAAGAAAATAACCTTAAAGTGCAATCATCCCTATATAAGAATAACCAGACAAGTCCTAGTATCTAAGAGGTGATGTCCTTCTCTCGGCCTATCCAGTTCCTGGAATCCAGTCCCTTCATTGCCTTTCCTGCAAGTCCTTTCTCACCTGGATGGACTTCATGGCTATTATAGCTTTAGCTTCCTTTTGTAAGACCACCGACTTCCCAAGTCAGCTTGATTTCCTCACCTGCAAACACATGGTGTAATTCTACTTCTTGATCTGCCTTACTGTTTTCCAAAGTTAGTACAAACTCTCAACAGCATTCAGAACTTAATTTCCTGGAACCTGAACTTCCCCTTGCCCACTGCGGACACACCCAAATACCTATTATTCCTGATTCCTTGCCTGACCCAACCTTTTCCTTCTCTCACCCATTCCATGGAGCAGCACATCCTCTCTTGGATTTACTAGAATTTGGGAGGCTGAAGTTGCAGACAAGTCTTCCATGCTCTTAGTTTCAATTCAGAACCTCAAAATTGCAAAAGTAACAAGATAAAGTCCAGATTAAAGTATTTTCTTCATCACTCAGATGACTTTTCACAGTCAGCTGGCATGAAATGATTAAAGTTGTAACCAGGAGCAGACTCCAGGCCATTTCTTGCTTGCCTGGAAAACCTTTTTAATGTAGCAACTTCAGATTACTCTGTCCCTTAAGGCATCTCTCTTGCACCTATTAGCTCATAAAGAACAGCACCAACAGAAACATCTACTTAGAAGACAACTGGAAAATATAGGACATTTTTAAAAAGATGGTCCCTGTCGTGAGTGTCAAATACCATGTGCCTACCCTATTCTAGGTACTGGGGATGTACAGTGTGCAAGTAAACAGGAGCCCTGCCCTCTAGGAGTCCATACCCTCTTGGCTATCTGACTACTTTTTATTCTTTATCTATCTTTACTGGCCATAAGTGGGCCAGCTGTGAAATTAGTTTGTGCTTGTAGCTACTCAGGCACTAATCTCTTCATTTACTTACATCCTCATATCAACACTTTCAGGTTTTTCTCTCTTTTTTTTCAACTTTTAACATGCTTTTCCAAAATGAATTGCTTGTTTTAGGCAGTTTTAGAATCATGAAAGACCCTTTAGTGGTCCTCCTTACAGCTGTCAGCATGTGCTCAGCTGGCCAAAGATACCCTGTTGACATTGTACTCTATCTATAACTCTGAATATAAAATAATGTAATAGGGTTTCAACTAGGTTTGCAAGGTCACCTTTCTTGGGGCCGGGGGAGGCATTAGTTTGCCTTTAAACCTGATCAAACAAACCACAACAAAAACACTTAGTGAATAGAAAACACAGTAACACTCATTTTGCATTCTTTAGATGACCTGAATCAAATCTCATACAAGCAACCTTCCCTTAGTCTTTGAGTCTTCTTACCTTTCCCCACTCTTTCCTTACCCTAACCTCAGCCAGTACAAGTTACAGAGAGACACTTATTTTAGTGCTGGCCTAAAGGGTCTAACAAAGGTAAGTGTGCCTAAAAAAGCATATAATTGTTTTTAAATCAGAATAGAAAAGATTTTTAATTGCTTACTCTAAGGATTGTTATGTGGTTCTGTCTCTAATATAAGATATTTTACAAATTTTTCTAAATAACTATTTAAAAACAGAGAAAACTTATTTCTTTCTCATGTATTTTGGGTTCCAGGCATTAGCACGTTCAGACTAACAAAGATGGGGCTCATGTTTATTAAGAGCACAGTATGTTGCAGTACACTCTACCATCATTATTGTTTTATTTACCTTCACACAGCCCTAGTAGGAGGTATTATTATCCTCCTTTTATAGATAAGGGAACTGAGGGTAAAAAAAAATCAGAATGTAATAAAATTAGTCTTAAATTAGAGCCCAATCAATAATATTTTCCTCTCCTTTTCTCTTTCCCTTCTCCATGTTATCACTCCCTCCTTCAAACACACACACACACACACACACACACACACACACACACACACCCCACATCACATACAACACGCATTGTTACTCAAAGAGCTTATGCTATCCACATAACATAAAAGTCAAATTAACATAGAAAGAAATCACTCTGTTGTCTCAAAGACACACTTAGGGAAGATTTAGAAGTCAGTTTATTTTGAATTAACTTGAAAATCCTCACTCTGAACTTCTAATCAGATTTCCAGCTCATTTTCCAGCTGATGGACTTCACAGATACACTTCTGGGGTGGAATACAGGGAATAAAATGCCACTACATAGTTCTTTACTGGTCCATATAGATCCAAGCAAAGCTTCCCCTGCCTCATAACTCCCATGAAGGTGGAGTTCCCCTCTCCTGGACTTAATGCCTTTCTTTTTTCCCACAGTGAGGACATGCTGCTAGAGGGATGGCCCAGACAGAGGTTCAAGGCCTCAATACTTTCTACCTCAGGCCTTTCGCCAAGAGAGCTGCATGTGAGAACTTGGTCTCCAACAGTTTCTTCCTATTGTGACACCTCTCCTGGGTCTCTTCACCCCTAACTTCTTCATTTCTTTTCAGAATTTAGCTGAAAAGCATTTTCCCCCTGCCTGTTTATCTCAATGTCTGTCTCTCACTGCTAGTATTTATTGCTTATCACTGTACGTCTTTATTGAATGTAATCTGTTTGGGGATGTAGTTGGCATGAAAGATGCTTCACCAAATGAAGTTGTAAAGTATTATACATAAATACTTAATTCCTGGATTTATTTATTATCATCATTACTTATTTACCACTATGGGCACACAGGACACCTTTGAAGGAAATAAATCTGGTTGGTTGCTCTCCCAAATTTTATCAGGATATCTCCCAAATTGTATCAAAATATCTTATAAGATATAAATTAATACCAATATATAATATTTATTGATGTTCTTCACATGACAAGCATACATTATAGTTTACCAAACTTGTATACATATTACATCTCATTTAATCTTGTTAATCTTCCCAGCTATTTAATACTAAGAGTTTCTATGGAACAGGTCAGGAAAGTGAGACCCCCAAGTCAATAAAAGTTTGAGTGATATTCCAAAGGTCACATGAATAATGAGTTTCAGAGTTGGACTTAAACCCACATCTCCTAAATGTAGGTACTAAGCATTTCTCCCTTCGCTGCCTACAGGAACAGCAGAATGCAAGAAAATCAAGCAAAGGTCAGGTGAAGAACAAAGCAAGCTCCATTGTTTCCTTTTTAAAGTTTCCATAAAGGCATATGGTTTGGTGTTTATTTGTGTATCCTATTCAGTTAAAAAAACTCAACTTTGCATTAACTCAGGGTCATTGGCACCTAAGTTTAAATTTCGTGTCCCCATATTAAATTTTTATTTGCAACAGTAGGCATGCTGGAAAGGGTCTTTGCAATTAACCCTAATTAGTATACTAATTAGCATAATTGGTGAGTACTTTTTTCTACATACCCAAGAAATGCTAGAGATATGTGTGCTACAATTATGCCAATAAGTGGAAAGAGCTAGAGAGGTGTGTGCCAGAAAATGTCCACGTGGAATACAGAAATTATATTGGTTCATCTGAATGGATATGCTACTTGAAAGTCTGTTGAGCCTTGGAATTACAATCAAATACATTCATTCCATTCCATACATCTTCATTCACCAGGAGAGGAAGAGAGATACAAAGAAATAGAGGCTAAAGCTCCAGGTGATTAAAACTTCCCAGACATGTCAATTTTAGAGGATTCTTAGAAGCATCATGTTGGGATGGCAAACTCATAGACTCTTGAAACTACTTTTGTTTGTCTGTTCAGGAGAGTCTTTAGTATGGCAAATTACTTCTTCATCAAATTTTCTGAAATATTTCTGATTTTACCATCTGTCTCAGGAAAATTCCCACCTCTTTTCAGGCATTCCTACACTAAATCTGGTCTCACATCCTCACTCCTTCCCCAAAGGGAATAGGAATGTGAGCTCCAAATTCCCATGGGAAGTCTGCTGAATAAACCAGAATTGAAAATTTCAAAATGATACTTTCTCTTATTGCTGTGATCTATGCAAACAATGTTTTTTGCTTATATGATACTTTTCAACCTATTTGATGTTGCAATGAAACTCCAGTTCTAGAATCTCTCCCTAGAGGAGCTTTCACTACAAACCCCAAAGGCTGTGGACATGCTTCTCGGCTAAAAGAATAAATGAACTATTGAATCTTACACTGGCAGCCAATGCAGCACATTAGGTTCCTGAAAAACACACTGCCTGGGAAGTTTAATTCGGTTCATAATAAAATAAATTAAATTGTCACCTTGAACTGAAAAAATAATTACTCTTTAACTAACAAACCATATGCATCCATTTTGGACAAGAAAAACAAAGAAAAAAAGGTGTGTACAATATGTAATTTCTCAGTTTATATAGAAACCATCAGAACAAAAAGAAATGAAAAATAAGGACTGTAATAAATCATGTATATGGGCAAACTGTAAATTTGTCCATGTTTTCTATTCATGTCATTGATTTTAGTTCTGTAATGAAAGAGAAGTTAGGAAATGTGGGTTTAAAATTAAGTACTAAAATAATTAACTTACTCTTGATGTCAAGTAGATAAAAATTAAGTGATTTTGGTGAGACCATGTGATATATTAATCCACAAATCATTAATACAATTAGTAATTTAATTTACTGAATTTATTTATACTTCAAAAAGAATGGATTATAATAAGAAATATTTTTGGTGCTTTACAACAAAAGTTATTTAGACAAGCTTAATAAAATAAAAAAAAGCAACTCAAGATTATAGTTAGCAGATAAGTTATACTAACTCTGAAAACTGAAACATTATTACAAATAATCAATAAATTTGCCTCTGAGTGTCCTTGAACCAAGAAAGAAAGGAAATATGATAAAATATTTTATATTCATTATCTCAAAGACAAATACCAATTTCTTCAATGTATTTGTGGGCACTAAATCTATAAATAACTGTTCTCAAGTAGAATCTTACACAGAGTACTTTGAGTAAAGCAATGAACAAAAGTCCTTAATAACACAAAAGTGTTTTGTTGTTGTTGTCATTTGTTTATAACTATAGAAGTATACTTTTTCAGTTAGCTTTTATTTATAATTAATCTCAAAACTCATGACTGTTACATAAATATAAAATTTATTAAATGTGATTTATTAGCAACTATGATAACATGGTCACTGCATTAGCTTTCTTGGTCTAAGACTAGAAAAAACATGTTCCTGAGAATGTATTTTTTAAACATCATGTCTCTTCAAGCAAGTTTAGCATAGGATCCAAAAGGTGGTTACTGGAATTTATAGCACCCTAAAATGGTCTGAGTGCCAAGATTCCATGTTGTCTACTGCAAGCATGAACAACAAGCGACCTTCAGAATTCTTATCTTCTTACACCTGTTGAAAACTAGGTATCACTTGGGACCTCCATGTCCCTCAAAGAGTTAAGTCAAGTTGGCTTCCCCAGTTCATTTCTGTGTGGGTCCAGAACCCTCTATACATTTTCTGTAAATTGCTGATCTGTCTGCTTTTTCCATTTCCATCTGGGTCTGCCACCTACTAGTAAATTTCACCCTGCACTACCTTCCATGGAAGAGTCAATCATACTCATGAATTATAAGGTTAGTAGGATAGTTCCATTGAGCATAACAGAAAAAAAAGAACATTACTTTCAACAGAACATTTGCTAGCTGACTGTCCTGGCTCCTGCTCCACAGCCACTTAGAGAACCTCAATACTGCAAATGCCCATTCCGGGGTCTATATTCACTGCTAGAAGGAAGCAGCCCTGAAATTCGTATGGAATGCTTGGGAATAACATTTCTACTCTCTCACTCCAACTGCTCCTGAGAATTCTCTACCTGAGGCATAGGTGAGAAGATTCATTTACTTATTTATGCCCGGGACCTCTCCCTCAGTCCAACCTCACAAGTTATCTTCTTTCAGGGAAAGAGTACAATGTGTTGCCTGAGCTTCTGCTCTATTCACCCCAGAAGAGCTCATCACCCTGCTACTTATTTCCAGACATTAATTTCTTGGGTCCTCCTGAGAAGTACAAGATGGCTGCTTTAACCACATATGAAACTAGCAATTCTTTCATCTCATGGAATCCTACTTTTCATTTTTCCCTAAATTTTTCCACACACAGACTGAGGCCTTTGAGGGGCAGGAGATAAATGTGAACTTACATGTGTCTTATTTGAGATCAGCCCCTCACAAGAGAAGCATGAGAGTGGGGAACCTGCTCTTCCTCTCCTCCCTGCTCCTTCTTATACAGTTAGCTTGTTGGTAGAGGTGGCGGACTAGAACCTAAAATTCCTGCATCAACTCCAACTCTTAAGATCTAAACCACTACTTTAGTCTGTCACGTCTGTTCATTCTTATTCCCTCAGATTAACCATTATCACCTCCATCTTTTCCTCTTCCGAGATCAATTTCACCAACTTTAAAAATCGGAGACAATACAAGGGCATTTAATGAGAACTTCTCTTTGAATCTGTGCTTCCAGTGATGTTTATCTATAAAGGGCTTTGTGCCAGATCTGATTTTCCAAGCCATACCACATGGCACTTTATCTAATGGCTTGTTATAGGGGACTCTCAAATAGTTATATGTATGTAGAAAACCTTTCTTATTTGTTTTGTTGTATAGTCAGGAGCTTGTCCCAGCAACTACCATGTGGCTGAATGCTGAGTACTGTCGGGCATTCTGCCAAAGATGCAAGTATCAGTGTTTTTGAGACCACGTATCTTAATCAGCTTGGACTACTATAACAAATATAATATACCCTGGATGGGTAAACCACACGCAATTATTTCTCATAGTTCTCAGGATTAGAAAATCCAAGATCAAGGTGCTGACAGATCTAGTGTCCAGTGAGGACCTGCTTCCTAACTTGCAGATAGCCATCTTCTCATTGTATCTGCACATGGTGGGAAGTAGAGAAAGAAGCTCTCATGTCTCTTCTTAGAAGGGTACAAATCCCATCCATGAGGGCTCTACTTTTATGAGCTAATTACTTCCCAGAAGCCCCAATTCCAAATATTATCGCACTGGAATTAGGTTTCAACATATAAATTTTGGGAGGACACAGTCTATAATACATGTACAGTTCTTAATTCAGAGCCTAAAAATTTTCTTTTAAATGTCTTTCTTTGCCTCTGAAGCCTACCAGCTCTTATAGACTTCAATGCCTTATTAGCCCAGTGGTTCTCAAACTTTAGAGTATAGGAGAGTCTCCTAGAAGGCTTATTAAAATAAGATTACTGTGACCCATCCCCAGAGCTCCTCATTGGTCAGGGCAAACTCTGAGAGTTTGCATTTCTAATAAGTTCCCAGGTGACTCTGATGCTTCTGATCTAAGGACCACACTTTGACAAACACTGGCTTATTCTAATAACAACTCAAACTCTAAGGCCACATTTCACACAAATGACTCTTAAGGACTTGTAGCTAGAAGCTCCAGCCAATGCCCAACATCTTTCTTAGATGTTTTCTGCCCTCCTAGGAAAGGTTCGATTCTTTCAGAAACTGCATATTCTTAAACAACTCCTGGGCAACTCCTACACTGAGGAATCGCTTTAATTTTTATCATCCTAGTAAAATTACATGATGGTATAGAATCTGAATCTTACTTTCAGATATATCCAATATCAAATAGTATATCCCCAAAAGGCTGTAAATACCTATGAAATTATAGTTTAACCCTTTGGGTCTAATATTGAAGTGGGATACTGAAGACAAATGCCTGCCTGCGCAGCATCAGCTCTATGCCATTGTGTTTCTGAAAGTCCAGTGTTCATGGTGAAGGTATGCTCTTGGACTTAACTGTACAATGAGCATTTAATCTAGATAGGAAATTTTAAATTGCCTAGACAGGGATCCTAAAATGTGGCCCAAGTATCACTAGACCTTCCTGACCTTTGGGTATTAGATCAGCAATTAAACAAATCCAAAATACAACTCACTGAAGTCAGTGTGAACAAAGTTGAAATCAACTATAGAAAACATTTGATGTACTATAAGAAAGTTTTCAATAAAATAAAGTATGTGTAAATTACAAAAGTTATTATTACTACGCATTTAGAAGACTTCCTGGCACATAGTTAGCTCTCTTAGCAGTAGTAGTAGCAGTAGTAGTAGTAGCAGTAGTAGTAGTAGTAGTAGTAGTAGTAGTAGTAAACAAATGAGTATCTACTATGTCTAAGCACAGTACTATATGCTAGCTAATAGATCAATAGAAAATAAGTTCCTTGACCCCCCCTGGGGTTTGAAAACTAGAAGAGAAAACAAATGTTACCAAAAACAGCTGTGGTGACTATTATTAAAGGAATAAGTACGTTTTCTATCATCAAAATTGAAAATTTTTATTTTAGAAGGAACTACTGTGGTTGAGGTGATTTCTTGAATTTGCCTCTGGATCCCATTTTAGAAATAGCAAAGGCAACGATAACTTCTAAGATTTAAGGTATTCTAGAATGTTTAGTGTTCAGGAAAAGTAGCTCCTTGGCATTCTCCCTAAAATTACAGGTTGGGTAAACTGGATCTCAAAATGGTTATTAACAACTTTGGAGAACATGTCAGCAAAAGGGAAAAAAAATCAGAAGATTAAAATTGTGGGAAATTAAGAAAATGGCAAGTTCATTCTTGAATAAATTTAATTTTATACTTTAAATGCCAAACATGGCAAAGAATTCATACTAGTAGTTTAAAAAAAACAAAACACTTCAATGCCTGGCCAGTGTGGCTCCGTGGTTGAGCATCCACCCATTAACCAGGAGGTCAGGGTTAGATTCAGATGGGGGCACGTTCCCAGGTTGCGGGCTCCATTCCCAGTAGGGGGTGCGCAGGAGGCAGCCAATCAATGATTCTCATCATTGATGTTTCTGTCTCTCTTTCCCTCTCCTTTCCTCTCCCTGAAATCAATATATATATATACACACACACACACACACACACAGCAGGAGTTCGTCAGAGCTCTGGCAGCCTTCCTCAAAAAGTCTGGGAAGCTGAAAGTCCCTGAATGAGCAGACACTGTCAAGCTGGCCAAGCATAAAGAGATTGTTCCCTCTGATAAGAACTGGTAGTACACATGAGCTGCTTCCACCATGCGGCCCCTGTATGGCTAGGGCAGCGCGGAATCAGCTCCACGCCCATGATCTATGCAAAGAAATGGTGCCATGCCTAGCCACTTCAGTAGAGACTCCAAGAGCGTGGCCCACCAGTCCTCCAAGCCATGAAGGGATTAAAAATGGTGGGAAAGGACCAGGTTGGGGGCCACAAACTGACACTCACGGACAGAGATCTGGGCTGAATCACCCGACAGGTGGCAATTGCCAGCAATAAGCATTAGAATAAATGATGCTGGGTTAGTAAATTGCCTTAACAACATAATGTTTAAAAGAAATTAAGTAGACTGTCTTGGGAAGTACTGGATGTCCATCACGTATTTAGTTGAAGCTATTTGACCATCTCCCTGGAATAAAGAGAATTCTTTTTCGGGAAAGGAAGATATATGTGAGGCGCTGAGCCTGCCCAATTCTGCTATTCCATAACTCTATGATTTTATATTGCAAAATGTATAAGGAATTTCTAATTGAAAAAGTGGTAATTATTTTCTTTTATTTCAGTATTACAAACCAGTAACATTTTATTTTTTAATATATTTTTATTGATTTCAGAGAGGAAGGGCGAGGGAGAGAGAGAGAGAGAAGCATCAATGATGAGAGAGAACCATTGATCGGCTGCCTCCTGCATGCCCCACACTGGGGATTAAGCCCGCAATCCAGACATGTGCCCTGACTGGGAATCAAACCCTGACTTCCTGATTCATAGGTCGATACTCAACCACTGAGCCATGCTGGCCAGGCAACCAGTAACTTTTCAAAGAGAAAAATTTTTATAAAGCACAATTTTCAAAAATCCCAAAGAAATCTTTCTCTCTCTGCAGTTTCTGTTTCTGCACTTTTTCATTGTCAATAGCAGCAAAATTTTTCAAAGGTTACTTCTACATAGCCACAATATTTGGACCACTTTTCCCCGCATTAACTGACTAACATCCAAATCTAGTGTCTGTGTTTATCAAATTGGCTGACCTAATAATAGATCTAGATTGGGCTTACTCAAACAACTGAAAAATAACTGTATGAATTCAATCAATTTGAATAGATAGTCATATTTTAGGTTTAATCAAATAGTGTATATTAAACCAATAAATTGATCAACACATATGGTCAGACTTGGTCCTCTGTGTTAAATATGGCTTAGTAAGAGATCAACTGAAGGAGCTGTATGCATACATATAAGCATAACCAATGGACACAAGACACTGTGCGGGGGCGGGGGGGTGAGGGCATGTGCCAGGGAGTAGGGGAGGCTGGGGGAAGGTCAAATGAAAAAAAAAAAGGAGACATATATACTACTATTTGTAATACTTTAAACAATAAAAAATAAATAAATATGGCTTAAACTGTACCCTGAAAGAAATGCCACTGTGTCGCTATGAATCATTATCGGTGCCTGTCCTGAATCCCCTTTACTGGGATGATACACCCATCTCTCCAAGAGACCAACCAGCTACTCAGTGGTAAATTGCATGCATTAAATTACATGATACTGTGAGGATAGGTGCTACCTGTAGGATTGGGTAAAGTCCTTAAACCAAGTTCCGTCACTTGGTGGTGTGTCCCCAATAAATAGAACACATAGGTCCAGGTATCAAGCAGTGGAAAACTTCTAATGACTCACTTGAAAAATTTGTGCTTCCCATCCCCACATATATGTATAGTCTCTGGGTCCTAATCGCAAGATAGGGAACATTTCTACCCAAAATGCACAATAAACTCCAACTAAACTCAAAGCCATGGCTGCCATTAGTCACCTTGGGATTTTTATGTCAGTTAGTCCCCCAGGTACAAAAAGTAGCTGCCCTAACAGCCAGGAAAATCAACCCTGATCATCAAGAAGAAGTAAGAACTACCACCTAATAATGACATAAATGAACATGTCCACCACATGTTGGGGCATCTCTTGACACATCCATGCCCATTTGTGACTATAAATAGGCAAGTACAGAAACCCCAGTTTCAAAAAGGCATGGTAACCAGAGACTTAGGTTCCTCAGAGATGAAGTTTTTATCAGCCTGGAAAGTAAGTCACCTGGATCCACCATAAGAGATAGTGAGGGTGAGGGAAATCAAATGAGTGATAGAGGAGGCAAATGATGAGTATCAATGAGGACCTTGGTACCAATGGCAGTAATGGGGACTATGTTTTATCCCACCAGTCCTCCTCTTCTGTTTCCCCAGGAATTGTGATCATAGTCATCTGTATGGTTAGAGTGAATTTAATGTGAAAAGCAAGTGGACCCGAGCAGTGCAAGGTGCAGACTGCGGTAAAAGCTATTTTGATGCCCCACCCAGATCCTCTTAAATAAGATCAGGGCACTCATTTTTTTGGCTACTATTAGTATTGACTGCCTACGGGGTCCACAGCTAAACCCTTGGCAAGAAGACTGCCCTCTGCTATTCCCAGCTGCCTGCACCTATCTCCCCTGCCCTCAATTCCTATACAGCCCACAGCCTATGACTGGCTGAAAGCAGGGTACTAAATAGTGCCATGCTTGCCTCAAACCTGACAGGTCCTTAGTCCACCCCCTGTGGATCAATCCAAGATTAAAATTTTGCTTCAGACCACACCATTGTTCAGCTCTTTCCTCTTCATCCATCCTGCTTCACCCTCAATCTCACGAATTTTTCAGAAAAAACACTTCATCAATAAATCATGCCCCCTATTGAAGGCTCTGCTCCCAGGGAACTAGAACTGAAAACATCTCAAATTTGATCGTTTATAAGAATCAATAGCTGCCCATGGACAGTTCCAATAAAAGTACAGTGCGGTCCAAAAAACAAACAAACAAAAGAATCAATAGGACAGTTTATTTTATCAGGGGTGGGGAATGTCCGGCCAGTGGGCCATATAAGGCCCTCGAAATCATTTGATTTGGCCCTGCCAAGGCATTAGGGGTGAGTTAATTAAATGTTTGACCAAATATAGCAGGCTAATTTTTAAGTTGATAATTTTGTATGGTTCGAGAATGATGTTATAAATACCCAAATGGCCCTAGGCAGAAAAAAGTTCCCCACCCTTGGTATAAGAATCAATAGTACAGTTTATTTTAAATGTATATTTTTTTGGCCTTACTTCCAGAGAAGTAAATTTAATAGGTGTATGGTGAGCCCAGGGGTTGGCATTTTTAGCAAGGACTGAATATAGATTCAGTCCAATGGTCTACTGACCAGTTTTTGAGGCGCATCCTCTGCCAGAGGTCGCCAACCGGTGGTCTGCAGACCATTGGTGGTCCATGAGGTCCACACACACTCGCCTTCCACAAAGATAAGCTACATGTATCACAAACACAGCAATATTATCTATCACTGCACCTTTAAACAAGTTTCTCTACGTGACTTTCAGGCTTTTATATTCCAACACATAGCAAACCCCTAACCTCAACTTTTTAATATGGCTTTCACTGTACTCATGTTTGCAACTTCAAAACGTTAATAAAACTTGGTAAGTGCAAAAGTCAAAATAAAGTAGAAGAGGTGTCATGTAAGTAATGGGTTGCACATTCTTAATTTAAATCATATATATTTATTCACTCACTCGGTAACTGAATACTAACCAAATGAATTTGTAATATATTCCAGTCTAGTTTTATTAGGATTTGTGCTGTATGTGTAATGTGAAAGCAAATAAAATATATTACTACATCAACTTATATTATTCATGCATATAAAGTTCTGTGTACCTGCCCACGCAGTTAAGAAGATGCATTAAGAAGTCGATTACAATAACAAGAAAAGGTTATTTGAGTCAAATCAAAACAATAAATGGGCTAGAGAAAAATTGTAAAATATTTGTTTTATACTTTCCTCCAGTGACACATAAAACATTATCTCCTTCTCTAAGCGATTATGAACATTTCTACCCTGTCATATGGCATAAAGTGGAGATTTGCTTAAAATCTTTTATGTCTGCAAAGTTAACCAAGCCTTCTGGTCCTTCAGAAAAAGTATATTTTTGATCACCTCAATTGTTAAAAGCTCACATTCTTATTTGTAGTTATACTCAGACAGATGGATATAGAGAAGCTATTTTAACCAACATTTAATTAACTAATTTATCAAATTTGCTGCACTTTCCATAAAATATAGCAGCACTTGCCAACAGCATGCAGAACACTCTAGAATATTAGGCTGCTCTCCACTATGTCCATCTGTCTCCTCTCCTCTAGGCAGGCAGTTGAATTTATTCACACACTTGTCTGTGATCCCAGTCATCATCATATTATTTAATTTTGCTAAATATTATATAAATCTGTAAAATACAAGTTCTAACACAAGTGAACATTTCTTGAAGTTAAGATAATCTTCAAAGTATCTTGATAATGTAAACTTGCTTTAAAAATTGCTCTCAAAATATAGAAAGATATAAACAAAGAGAAAAATAGTACAACTAAGAGAATTATGTACTCTTTCAAATTGCTTCACAGGGGTTTTTGTTGCTGTTGTTGTTGTTCCACTTTAAAGAATCCTAAACTGGAAATTGTCAAGGATCCCAAATGGATGTGATGTATGCAAGAAATTCCAGGTGGTCCTATTAGACCCACACACAAAACATACTGTCTAATGAATTCACAGGTATGCAGATCTATGTATGGAATTATTTTCTTTTTTAATAATTTTAATATATTTTTACTTTAAATGATTTTTTTAGTTGTCTGACAAATGACTGACCAGTTCCAGTCACATCCTCATTAAAAGTATCTACCATACCAGGTGATCCTGTTGATATGAACAGGCAAAATGAGAATCAGAGGACTTTTCAAAATCTTTCTATAAAAAAGGGAAACAGGCAATGGAAACAAGGAGAAACTAAACAAATGGGACTACATCAAAATAAAAAGCTTCTGTTCATCAGTTTATGTTGTTCATTAAGAGGAGAGATCAACCAAAGGACTTGTATGCATGCATATAAGCATAACCAATGGACACAGACATCAGGGGGGTGAGGGCATGAGTGAGGGGGTAGGGGGAAGGGGAGATAAGGACACAAATATAATACCTTAATCAATAAAGAAAATTTAAAAAAAAATAAATAAGTAAAAAGCTTCTGCACAGCAAAAGAAACCATCAACAAAACAACAAGAAAGCCCACTGCATGGAAGAATATATTTGCCAATGTTATCTCTGATAAGGGTTCAATCTCCAAAATTTAAAGGGAACCAATACAACTTAACAAAAGGAAGACCAACAATCCAGTCAAAAAATGGGCAAATGACCTAAATAAACACTTTTCAAAAGAGGACATACAGAAGGCCAAGAGATGTATGAGAACATGCTCTAAGTCACTAATCATCCGAGAGATGAAAATCAAAACAACAATGAGGTACCATCTCACACCTGTCAGAATGACTATCGCCAACAAATCAACAAACGACAAGTGCTGGAGAGGATGTGAAGAAAAAGGAACCCTCGTGCACTGCTGGTGGGAATGCAGACTGGTGCAGCCACTGTGGAAGACAGTATAGAACAGGGGTCCTCAAACTTTTTAAACAGGGGAACAGTTCACTGTCCCTCAGACTGTTGGAGGGTCAGACTATAGTTTAAAAAAAAACTATGAACAAATTCCTATGCACACTGCACATATATTATTTTGAAGTAAAAAAACAAAACGGGAACAAATACAATATTTGTATTTGCATGTGGCCCGCAGGCCGTAGTTTGAGGACACCTGGTATAGAATTTCCTCAAAAAATTTAAAATGGAACTCCCATTTGACCCAGTAATCCCACTTCTAGGAATATATCCCAAGAAATCAGAAAGGACATATACACCCTTAACTTCATAGCAGCACAATTTACAATAGCTAAGATTTGGAAACAGCCTAAGTGCCATCAGCAGATGAGTGGATTAAAAAATGGTGGTACATCTACACAATGGAATACTATGCTGCTATAAAAAAGAAGGAACTTTTACCATTTGCAGCAGCATGGATGGAACTGGAGAGCATTATGCTAAGCGAAATAAGCCAGTTGGAAAATGATAAATATCACATGATCTCACTCATATTTGAGATATAATAAACAACATAAACTGATAAAAAAAATAGATCCAGAGAAAAAGAAACACCAAACAGACCGTCCAACCTCAGAGAAAAGACGGGGGGGAGGGGGGGAGGGGGGGTTAGAGATCAACCAAAGGACTTGTATGCATGCATATTAGAATAACCAATGGACACAGACCATTGTGGTCCATTGGGGTGGTGGGGCCTTGCCCTGGTGGGTGGGAGTGGCTGGGGAGGGGTCAATTAGGGAAAAAGGAGATATATGTAAGACTTCAAACAAAAATAAATAAATAATAAAGTTTTTAAAAAGGGAAACAGGTCAAAATTTTATTTTAAGGTAAGCCACCAAACTACATAATGGGTAAAGCAAAAACTGTGCCTTAGTAAAAATGGATCTGATCAAAAAGTTAAATTTCATGCTAAGATGCATTAATCTGGGATTGCTTCTTTTAAAAATGCTAACACCACCTTTAGGAGCCAAAGTTTTTGAGGAAAACCAAACATGCCTCCTCCCTAAGAAGGCAGATCTTGTTATTCAGTAAATAAACTTTAAAAAGAATTAAAGCCTCCTTCTCTCTCTTAGAGGCAACCACTTTCCTGAAGTTGAGATGTATCAATCTCTCTCTCTCTCTCTCTCTCTCTCTCTCTCTCTCTCTCTCTATATATATATATATATATATATATATATATATATATATATATGTATATATAAACTAGAGGCCCAGTGCATGAAAATTCATGCACTGGAGGGGGGGGTTCCTCAGCTCGGCCTGCCCCCTCTCACAGTCGGGTAGCCCTCAGGGGTGGGAGACGACCCGGCGATCAGGGGAAAGTGATGCCCCATCACACCTCTGCTGCTGCCATTGCTGGCAGCGTAAGCCTCAGCTAGCCCTGGTTACCTGTGCCTCAGGCCGGCCATGGGCAGCTGGGGGGCTGAGAGGTCTGGGGGACTCCGGAGGCAGGTGCACCAGTGGGGCTGAGAGGACTGGATGCTGCCATCTTGTGGCTGTGACGCCGCTGTCTTTGAGGGCGTAGCAGTCAATAAGAAGGGAATATGCTGTGGTTGCTGCCATCCTTATTGGCTGTGGACATGGCAGTCAATTAGCATATGCCCTCCTTATTGGCTGTGGATGCCACCATCTTTGCGATGGTGTGAGGGTCAATTAACATATTCCCTCTTTATTAGATAGGATATGTTATTATGTTACAGATACAGGCAGGGGTAGGCAAGGTATCATTGGCAAGTAAATATGCCAATCTATCTACCAATGATACCTTACATGGAGCCAGTATACGTTTATAACCTTAGACTTATGTACTAGTACCTTATTGGTAGAAGCACATTAATCTATAATCAATCAGTACTGCTTAGTAATAAAAATTTAATATGTATTTTTTCCCATAAACAAGCCACATGTACAAGTTTGATATATAATAAAAGAGGAAGATCCCAGATACAATAAGCACTGTTAGAATATTGGGAAGGTTTTTCTGCTTTCTATTTTTAATAATTAATAAGAACTGGTATTAAATTTGTATATTAAGATTCAAGTATAAATTTGAGTTGATGTAACCCAGCAGTTCTCAACCTGTGGGTCGCGACCCCTTTGGCGGTCAAACGACACTTTCACAGGGGTCGCCTAAGACCATCCTGCATATCAGATATTTACATTATGATTCATAACAGTAGCAACATTACAGTTATGAAGTAGCAATGAAAATCACTTTATGGTTGGGTCACAACATGAGGAACTGTATTTAAAGGGCCAGAAGGTTGAGAGCAACCTAAAATATAGGTAAATTGTCTCTATCTAAAAGTCAGAGCTATAATATCTAACACTAAATCTTGGAAAATATTTATGTGAACATTTGACCCTAGTGTCCTACCTCTAAAGCAGTATTTTGTATCACTCTTAGTTCATTGAAGTCAATGATTACTATAAGACTTTATTGAAGAACAGTTCTTCGGACTCTTTTCACCGAAAGAAGGTATTCCCTAGTTGTTATCTTTGGCAGGTAGATGGAAAAATTATTTTTAGAGCTTTCTTCCTCTGTTTTGCCCTAATGTGAAGTTTGCTCTTCTAAAGAATTTAAGAATTTTAAATTTTAATACTTCTAAAGGGAGTTTATTCAGAAAAGAAAAGAACTTTGGACTCAGTCCTCAAGACCTCTAAATATTTAAAGCCAACTTCATAATGATGGAAGCCTCTTTTTCTGCAGGATGTTGCATGTCTGATGTGCTCAAAACATGGCAGTCATAAAGCATCCTGAAATGGGAGAGCGGAAAATGTGCTGAACCTGCATCTTGGATGATATCATAAAGCTAATGAATCAATCAGCGCTGGAACCACCCTACCTCTTAGCTCCTTAACAGCATAAATACTAAAAATTCTTGGTGTTTAAACCATTTTGAGTTAGTTGGTCTGTTATTTGCTACCAATAGCACTCTCACTAAGGTAAGTAAAATATGACAAGCACTGTTCAAGCCCTACAGACGTGAAGACAAATAGGTCAAAATTTTAACTTTAATTGATCTTAATCTAGTGGGGGAAATCAAACCTATAAGAAGTTAGTTGTCTGGTGAGGCAGTAAAAACTGATGGAAATGTGAGCAGGGCATTGTGGGGGCAGAGAAGTGTGGGTGAACACTTGAGCGAGTGAACACCGCTATGGAACAAGTGAATGAATATGTGGACCCACCTTAGGTGTCCATGAATGGCTTCTTGGAGGTAATAGCATTGAATTCATATTTACGCCTTGGGAGGAATTGCTCATCTCGTCCATTATTTTCCAAAAGACTGAAAATTTGTAAATTAATTTCAAGTGAAAAGTACCAAAGAAGATAACTAGGCTATTTTCTTCTCTAATTTAAATTACCTGTTCATCACACAGGCCCCAAAGTGTATGGATTTAAGTGATCAAGATGAAGAATACATTGTTGTAACATACAGAATAAGTAATTAATTAAAAAAAGACTGTCCAGATAAACACTCAGTTCATAATACAGAATATGATCTTCCATAGAAGGTATTGAGATAATCACCTTTCCTTCAGAAAGGCTTCTGCTATTTTCCAATCACTTTCACATAGAGAATCTTACTTAATCCTCACCATAATCCTTTAGTATCTAGATTCAATCCCATTTTGCAGATAAGGAACCGAGAGGTCAAAAGGCTAAGTTTTTGTTAGTCAGAATTTGAACCCAAGTCTCCAAATTCCAATGAAAATGCCCGATTGACCACCCCACTCCTGGAATACACCATTCACTCTCTCTCACAACCTGCTGAAAAGGCATCAAGGCACACAGTGGGTGAAGGATCCAAGTCAGGACCACTCACAGCCCAGAGGAGTGTGGGCAGATGTCCCATGGCATATGCCAGCACATTCTGTCAGCCCCTTGGGGGCACCAGAGCATCAGACAACCAAAATGACAGGTTGTACAAGGATCCCGACTCATAACAAAAGACCCTACTTTTCCTTTTGTTTTGTTCCTTCTGAGCAGCTGGCATCTCTCTGCGAACTGTCAGTATTATATTTAAGACATAGTACATCATTAAAATAAAGCTCGGGGCTAATAATTATGTCTTGTTCAGGTGTTTTATGACTAAAGATTCTGACTTTCCCCCAAGGTTTCCAACTCACTCTTTCCCAAATTGCTTCTCTAAGGGCATTTGTTACATTGTGGACGTGTCCCCAACAATTAAACAGCAGTTTAATCCTCTCCCTCTCTCTAGATTTTTTTTTTTTGAGGTAGTGTCCCAAAGCCTAAGTCACTTCCACTTTCAAGATGGTAATTTATTGAGCTCTCAATTGGCTGTGCCGGTGTGACTGCACACAGAGGTTAATCAAAGTGGAAAGTGCAGCTCCCAGCCTTCATGTTGCTCACACTCCACAACTTCATCTGTTTATCAGAAACATTCCAATCCCCTCCCTGCTCTGCCTCTATCTCAACCTTGTTCAACAATTATTAAGATACTCAAAGCACAAATTTCACTGTCAGTAGGAAAAGAACACAGGACCTGTATTACAGCAGTATTTGAACTCTAAGCCTTTGTTACTTTGCTCTGACTCCTGGCGATCCTGTGAATGAGGGATGTCCACAATGTCCCACCCACAACGGCCCTGCTCAGCTCCTGTAGACTCATGCCTGTGGCTTCTTTTATGGAGTCAATCCAACTCATATCTTGTATTCCTCTTTTTCTGCTGCCTTCTCTTTTCCTGAGCATTATTGTCTTTTCCAATGAACCCTGCCTTCTCAAGATGTGCCCAACGTCGGACAGTTTTAGTTTTGTCATTTTTGCCTGCACCCTTATTTTACCTATAAAATGGATTTGATATAGTTCCCACCCTTCAAAATTATCATGAAGATCAAATGAGATCAAGTATGTAACTCTTTGTAACCCATAAAGAAGTTAGTACTCTAGAATTGGCAAAAGCATTTTCATGAAGATTGCCTCTTCAGGAACTGGTAAGTCCTGCTACTTTGTGGTGGAGGGGAACAGCTCTTTGTGCATTTACATTTAAAATGGAAAACCCTCTGGGACCATCTCCTCCCATGAGTTGGTATGAAGGGTGGCAGAGCAAATAGACCCAGGTGGGGCAGCTCCTCTGTGCAAGGCAGCAGGAGCAGTAGGTTTATGTATTGAGAGAGAGAGAGACATCAGTTTGTTGTTCCACTTACTTATGCATTTACCAGTATTCATTGATTCTTGTATGACCTCTCACCAAGAATTGAACTCACAATCTTGGCATATTGGGAAAATGCTCCATTCAACTGAGCTATCCGGCCAAGTCTGCACTAGATTTATTTTAAGGACACCTAACCTGCTCTTCTCACATCCCCCCAAAAAAACTCGGAACCAGCCTTCTTACACACACTTATTGAAAGCAGGGTCAACCTAAGAATTCTTCCACAACTTACCAATTTACTTGTTAAACTCCTTACCTTTCCTACTGTATGGGATTCAGAAGGAGCATTTTGATTCAAACATTCTAATTACTGCTACTTAATGGAGATTCTCTTAGGTTGTGTCTATTCAGCTCAATCTAGTTGGGTATTCAGTAACAAATAGCTGAACTACTTTGATTGTATAGTTTTTAATCACTTTCCCATGGACTGAGGAATCAGAGATGACTAAAAATTGAATTGACCCAGCCCTGCCAGGACTTGAAGTCTAGTAGAATTCTCATTCTCTTCTACCCTAGAGGCATTTCTTTCCACTAAACTGACTTTCTTGGTCTTCAGGTTCAACAAGGTCTGCCAAACTTAAGTTCAACTAGCTATAAAGGAATTGCTATGGAATATTTTAATGCAAACAGTAGAGTCAGCTTTTTGAGTGTGTCACTTTTGGAGTAGATTGCTTGGTGCTTTGACATGGTATGAAGCTTCCCACTAGGTACACAAGCTCAGGGGCCTGGAGGTGCAGGCCAAGGTCAGCCACCACCTGTGCCCTGCCTGGTGCCACCTAGCATGAGTTACACAACAATCTGCAGATGGCTGCTACTTGTGCTGGGCTTGGAGGTGCTCAGTAGAGGTCAAACTATGAACCAAGTTTGGCTGATGCTAGTGCCAGGCCTGGGGCCTTTTAGCAAGAAGTACACAACATGCTGTGGTCAAATGCTGCTTGTTTGAAAGATTTTAGAACAGTCCAAAGCATGAGCCAAGACATTTGTATGGAAAAGACAATTTTTTCCACAATGGTCTTTTCCTTGCTGTAAAAGTAATGTGCTTATTGTGAAAATGTAAACCGTTCAAAAGGAAAGGAAGGAAAACAGAGACTGTGTTGTTTCCCATCTTCCAGCTGCCCAGGGCTAACAGGTCCCTGGGCATCTGTGTCTCTGAGCTTCTCACACACACAGGACACCCACACCCACCACACCCTCACACACACACACACACACACACACACACACACACACACACACACACACACCACATATCACATCCACCTCAAATGGGCTGAAGACCCAGAGTACTACACTACTCAGAGGTAGGGAGCAAGGATTTTCATGGGGGCCTCAATGATTGACACCTAAATCCTGAGTAAGGCGATAGCCATAAAAATGTTAATCTCCGGTTCAAGGGCAGTATCTCACTCAGAGTAAAGCATTTACACTACAGTATAGGTACAATACTTACGGTAGCAGAAGAGGATTCCTCTGTTGATATCTTTTCAGTGGACATCAGCATTCTGGGGACACAGGAGGCATCTTATGCCCAGGCCTCTATTAGTGGACACCACTTGCAGAAATAGCATTGCTGGGAGCTATCAGAGCAGCTGGCCACATACAGTATCCCCAGAAATAGGAACATTATTGAAGCATGTCAGATCAGGATAGCAGGAATGTGCTAGACACATTTGTGAGTAAAACTACAGAACGTGAGACACTCCCTGAGGACTCCTAGGATTGCTGGAAAGAAATTTGCCATAAGTTGTAGGTCCCTCAGAAGGCACCAGAACATCTTTTGAAAAACGTACTGCTTTGTAGCTGTTATCCTGACTCTTGGGATTCTAAAGTAGAAAATGGAGGGGGACGTGAACAATATAAATAAAGTACTCCCGACAGGGCAGATAAGACCTGGAATCTGAGCTGACCAAGACCCTGACATCAGCAGGCTGCAGAGAAGATAGCTCCCCACTGCTCACTGCAGCTGACACCAGATAGCATAAAGAGACAGCCAGCCCCAAAGAGTCAAAAACAGGGACTGCAATCAAACAGTCTAGGGAATACAGACATTATCCTGAAGCAAGTCACAAGATCCTCAGTAACAGAATACAGCTGCTCAAATAAACCATCCTTATTGCAAAGTCTCCACTGGCAGAGTTCCACTATGTGGACTGCACATATTTTTAAATAAATACATGCCAAAAATATATATATAGATACCAATACTTATGGTACCTACATATACACACACACATATATTTCTATCTTGCTTTTTAAAACAACAAAGGAGTGCAAATTATACTAAATACAGGCTTATTACTAAGAGTAACCCCAGCTATATAAAATTTTGGTTGACTAGAGAAAATGCATGCAATTAGGAAACGGTGGAAGAGACCAGAACTTCTTAGGATACAGAATCACAAAACCAGGCCTCGTCCCTATCCCACATAAAATGACTTTGCCAGGAGATAAAATACAATTTGCTAAAATATGTCTGCAAATGTTTACATTTTTGTAATCTGATTGTCTCAAAATTATATCCATTACCTGTTATTGCTTCTGGCATATTTTTACTTTTAGGTCTATAAAACAATAGTTTGCTTTCCTTTTTTAAATAATTCAGCTCAAGGTATTTATCTTGATGTGTTCTTGAGAGGTTCAGGATAGCAATTTTGCATTTAAATTTTTTTTAAAAATTTATTCTCATTTTGAAAAAAACTCTTAGAACAAACCAGAAGTTCAGAGTAATATGGCATATATCTGAAAAGGGGGGGGTGGGGTGGGAAATCCCTTTAGCCAGATAAATTCTGCACAAGCAAAGTCACTGGCATCTTGTTCAAT
Organism: Myotis daubentonii; assembly: GCF_963259705.1. Taxonomy (NCBI): domain Eukaryota; kingdom Metazoa; phylum Chordata; class Mammalia; order Chiroptera; family Vespertilionidae; genus Myotis; species Myotis daubentonii. The sequence continues at coordinate 165,197,076 of NC_081841.1, forward strand.
CTTCTGTTCTTTGATGTCCGCAAGATCATCAGTCTCACCTTGGTGTGACTTGACCTCAATGACCTCAGGGAGCCTCTTCTGTTATGGACTAACCTTTGGTTTCAAATAAATGTTGTTTTCTGGAGACTTTTACTGCTTTCCTGGCTGTCATCCCAGAAGTATTGATCAGCTTGGTGCCATTGCCCTATTCTGCCTCAGAATGGCACCAGAGTGATCTTCTAAAACCCAAATTTCATCAGCTGACGCTGCTTACACCCCTTTGGTCATTCTCTATCATCCCCCAGGAAAAAATGCTCAATGTCCTTAGAAGGCCTGAGAGGATCATCATGGTCTGGGCGCTGTCAGCTCCCATTTTCCATGAGCAAATCGGGGGCCAGTCTGGGAAAAGAGTTTCTTCAGAGTTACCACTGACTGATGATGAATCCATTTCCAAAAAGACCCCTGTCACATGGAACTACACTGGGTTTTGTAATCTGAATTTCCTCTCCCAGAATGTTTGCATTATCTCCAATAAAAAAGGAAAGTTTTCATTTTCAGTTTTACTTAGAAAAAATAGAAATGCTATCTACACTAATAAAAAAGAAACATGCAAATTGTGTCACTCCGCTACGCCCACCAATCAATCAGAACAACTATGCAAATTAACCCAACAAAGATGGTGGCTAATTTGCATATGTAGGCACAGAGCTAAGACTGAAGGCTCCGGCTAGAGTGAAGACTGAAGACTGAAAACTGAAGAGGCTTGGCTTCTCCACTGCGGCCCTGACCAAAGGCCTGGGACCCGGATGCCGGAGGAAAACCGGTGCCAGGAGCCAGGGGAAGGAAGACCTATTGCATGAATCTTCATGCAATGGGCTTCTAGTTTCTAACTAAGTAATTATTTGAAAACTATACTTAGAGTTGAGACCAGGTCTCTAATGATGATGCTCAGAAAGCCATTCCAACCCATTTAAAACTCACTTAAGTAACTTTTACTTACACTCTATCCACTGAGCCATACTGGTCAGGGCACTTTTACTTTCTTCACTGATAAACATTAATATTGCATTTGTTTGTTTAATCCCAACACAGCTAGTCTCTTTTCATTGTTTTCTATGAGGCCGCATTTCTTAGGTCATGATCATCACCCTGACTAAAATGTCGCTACCTTTAAAGAACCTGCTTACCATCCACTCCCCACCCCCAACTCCCACCCTTGCCCCTGAAGAGCTCTAGGTTGTGCTTTTCACCTTGTGAAGTTATCAGACCCTCAGCAGGAAAAGGACAGAGAGAGATCTCATCCTTACTGCCTCTTTCTCCCATTGTGCTAGGTGTTTTCTCTCCAAACTCTGGCTTCTGGCTCTGATCATTCCCAGCCTCACAATAAAACAGGGTTCAGGGCCAGCCATACAATAACACTGGATTCACTGGCCCCTTTGCACCCAAGGTTATATGTACCTAGTCCTTCAGGTGGCTGCTGCTCCCCTGGCTACTGAGCTGCTCTGTGCCCTTGTGTCCCTTGATGTGGCCAGGACCTGGAAACCCTCTGCAAATGACTCAGCCCCAGCACAGAGAGGTCCTTTAGCTCTGTAGACCTCACCCCAGAGTGCCCCCATCCTGCACTGACACCTTTTGGGAATGTGAATATTATTCCAGGCCCAGCTCACCAATGGGGGTGATTTGCTCCCATTTTCCCCTGTTCACAGATATATATCATTTTGATTTTTAGTCAAAAGAATTTTATTTTGAAATAATTTAATATAGTTATTTTGATAATGCCATTAAAATAATAAAACCAATGTATCATTAGATAAAACATTTTTAAAATATTGAATAATTTTAGCACCCCTCTTCAGTCTCAGAAGCGTCCCGGTTTGGACATTAAATTACATGGTTGCTCTACTTGCCATTGTATGATGAGAAGAGCAAAGGCCCAAATCCATATTAAGAGTGGTGTCCGTCTTTCTCCCTATATCACAGAGTCACTGCACAGTGAACCAATAGTCCTTAATGGCACCCCACTCCAACCCAACACTCAGCCACAGCAAATAAATTGCATGATGCATAGGTGTAAGGTCGTGCTTTCTCAGCTGCTCTAGGGTCACCAGGAGTGTGAATAGGACCCAGGATGCCCCAAATAGCTGTAACTTTTCTTCCTCTACCTACTAGACCATATCACTTATTTTTCTGGTTACAATGAATGTAAATTTGCAACCCTACTATACAAGTGGCCTATTCCAAATCTATATAATAAAAGCCTAAGTGACCATTATGGCAGAATGACCAGAATGACCAGTCACTACGATGCACACTGACCATCAGGGAGCAGATGTGCAATGCAAGAGCTCCCCCCTGGTGATTAATGCACTCCCACAGGAGGAGCACTGCTCAGCCAAAAGCTGGGCTCACAGCTTGCAAGCACAGCGGCAGTGGCAGAGGCTTCTCCCACCTCCACTACAGGTGGGCAATAAGGAGTGAGGGGTCCCAGACTGTGAGAGCCCCAGACTGTGAAAGGGATGTCTGATAGCCAGCTTAACCCGGCAGGAAGACATCCCCCAAGGGCTTCCAGACTGCAAAAGGGTGCAGGCCCAGCTGAGGGGACCCCCCCCGCCCCCAGTGCACAAATTTCGTGCACCAGGCCTCCAGTGTGTGTGTGTGTGTGTGTGTGTGTGTGTGTGTGTGTGTGTGTGTGTGTGTGTGTGTCTATCTTCAGAAGTTTCTTCTTCCAAAAGGGATTAACCAGCTAGCTCTTCTGGGTAGTACTAGATTTGAACCAGAGAATTTCTCTCAGTCATTGCTCAGAGAAGTTAGACTTCTCAGGGCCTGTGGGTAGTAAAATAAAAGATGAAGAAGACAGGGAAGGAACTCCCACGATATTCAATAGTTATTTAGATATTCGGAAAAGTGTTAAAAGGAGAGATAAGAAAAACTGCATTTACATTTTCTTAGTGTTTGTGCTGTTGAATATTAACAAAGGCTTTCTTTTCAACTATAATATGTAACAAGTGTGAAACTGCGCATTGAGAAGACAATAGGAAATATTTCCAAATGCTGAACAATGAGAGTTTTCCTGTGCAGGGCCCATGGCCCAGATACCTTCAGGGATTACACTATGCGCTGTGTTGGTTTTGCGTTGGAACACAAGAGAACCCTTGCACAGGGAGTCCATGGGAGTTTAGAAACTTCAGATCTTATATACCACTGTCTCAAGTGTAAAATTATCCTGCCCTATGCCGGATCTCTCCCCCACGCTCACGCTCTGATGACTCTGTGGGAAATAGGAGAGACACGTGGTAATCAGTTTGGGGAATAAGGGAAAGGTGTTGGAAAAACAGAAAATGTATTCCCTGAGAAACTATTTGAGTTCCACTAAGCAGAAAAATGTACAAACTCACTCCTAATTCGCTCTGAAGTGGTGCATTTCAATTCTCTTATAAAATACACAAACACAGAATTGGAACGTGTGTCCCAGCAAGAGCTCTTTTTGAGTTCTTTACCCAACCACTGTGTGCTACAAAACACACAGCTCCTGCCTGCTGATCTTTTTTTCAAAAGAGAAAATATTGTTGTGCTTTATCCCCAAAACTTAAAATGGTATAAGAATTTAAAACAAAACAAACCAATAACCTTTGCCAGTTCGCCCTTTCATTCCACATCTGGCTGAATTCATCTCCATCTTCACCACCATCTAAGCTAGAAATCTCCACCTTGTCCCTGGTTCCTGACTCTTCTCCCTGACAGGCTTTTCTTCTATTCCGTGGCCACTCCTGAGGGAGGATCTCATCCGGATCTTGGCCTTTTTTATTTTCCGGCTGCTTGTCCTTTATTTTCCACTTGGTGCAAGGCACACGATTACAGGGTGTCAGGAAGGATCACCTATGGCTTAAACAGTAAAGAGTGGGGCTCTCTCAACTTCCTTTCTGGTGTTTTGCTGTTTTGATATAAAAGAACCCACTGCTTCTGCTTGCTGAGGGGGGGGGGGGGGGTACATCAAAAGAGCCTAGCGCCCCTGGAAGTCTGGTGGCTGGTCACCGCCACTCAGGATCTGGGCGAGGCTGGCTTTGCGGGGCTGGTTGCTAGGCCACTTCCTTGGTGGCTTCCCCAGCCAGGTCACAGGTGCTGGAGGCCTGGGAGACTGAGTACTCTGGGACCCCAACACTGTGGCCATGAACATGAGAATGGACTTCCCGAAAAAGAAGCTCTCCCACCAGTGACCCAGGTCAGCGTCAGTGTTGGAGAGCCCGGGGTGGTGAGGGATGGCCCCTCCAGGGTACTGGCACTTCCACAGGAGCTATTACTGGAAGTGGAACCAGGTAGTAGCCACTGGAGAGGATGCCATGCCCTGGCTTGTGGGCTGGTGGGAACCTCGGTAGCGACCCCCGCAGGGACCATAGCACTTGGCCACGGACCCCATTTGCACAGAAGACCACTGCGGGAGGCTGCTCCACAACCAAGACCCGCAGGGTGTCTGGTTCTCTGTAGTCACCATCCTATTCATCCTTATCCTCTCCCCAGGACAACCTTCCCTCTCTCACCCTCTCTATAAGCTGCCCTGGAGCAATCTTCCTCTGTTGTTTTTCTCCTCGGCTCTGAATCTTGCCATCTTCCGGGCCAACACCGCGCACACCATGGAGGCATTGAGTGGCCTCCATGACCTTCCCCTAATTCCCTGTGCTACTTGTTTCCTGCCCTACACCTTCCCTGCACCTCTGGGAGCATCTTCTGCCACCGTGACGTCAGATTAGTTACTCAAACACCTTCCCATTTCTCATTGTTTGCACCTCATTTTTCTTTCTAGGATGTTCTTCACCTTACCTCTCTCCAGCTCCAAATAGAGACTTCTTGACATCTTATCCATATGGCAAACTCAGCTCCAAGAAACCTCCCTCATGATTCTTTCTTTATTTTCCTGATTGAAATTGCTGTCTCCCTTTCTCATGCCTCCATACTTCCTGCACCTCCCAGTCAACACTTACCACTTTCTACCCTGTATTGCAGATTACTGGGCTCACTTGTCTTTCCCATTATATGCTGGCTGCTTGAATGCAGGGATGTTTGTGGGGTGGAATGCATTAAGCCATGTGCTGGGCAAGACCAACTTCACCATCCTTATCAATTAAATAGTAAAACAAACTGTTCTTTGTCATCAGAGAGGTACAAATTACATTTTTTAAAAGGTGCCATATCTCTATTGAAGTTATTGGTATATCTTTAATTAATAATTGCTTAAATGTCCTAACTTTTAAAATTGTGCATCTTTATATTGATGCTAAAGATTTGAAGTTAGAAAATTTAAAGATTAAATCAGAATAACCAGATATTTATATGTTTTATTATAGGAAATTGTAGGAAGAAGCTGTGGTGCTCTAGTAAGACAAGGTGCCTGGAGTCAAAAGACTTCAGTTCAAGTCTTGCCTCCTCCACTTAATGAGTTGCCTGGTCTTAGACAATTCCTAAATGTCATAGAGCCTCAGTTTCCTTGCCTGCAAAATAGGGGGAAATACCTACTACTTCTTAAAAGTGCAGTGAGTCAAATAATACATGTGATGGTAATTTGTGACATATATATATATATATATATATATATGTGTATATATATATATATATATATATATATATATATATATATATGCATTATCCTGAATTAAAGATTTATGCAAAGTAGATAAAGCTAATAAAATAGAATATTTCTACTGTTTTAAGAGGCTGCCTGTAACCCTTGCAAAGATGGTAGTCCTATCTAGATGGCTTGCATTCTGCATTGTTATTCCATGCTGGCCAGTAACTCTTATTTTATAAAACACAATTTATGCAGGCCAAGAGCATGTCATATCACAATTGCCAGATATAAACTGACTGATTGATCTGTTTCTTCCAGCTTTTCCAAAGTCACAAAGGCTATCCCAAGAATACCTAACATGTGACTTAATTTTTGCCTCTACAAAGACACATAAACCTCTTAACTCAGGAATGTTACAAATCTCATATAATAGCACCACCACATTGAAGGAAAGAGATTAAGAGTTGGTAATAGTGGCTACCACTTAGAAACAATCTCGTTTGGGCAGTTTTGGTAGTGTAGAGTTAGTGTCAGATAACTGACAGTTTAATAACCCTTTGGGTACCAAAGATTCAAATACTTTTTATTAGTTTAAATGGTTTCCCAACTTCCCTACCTTGGTGAACAGAGCACATAGGCTTCTTGCTGGCTTTCCAATCCGCCATGCTTTCTTTTCAAGCCTCCCCACCTTTGCATGCACCAGGTGTCCCCCTTGCCTGGGACAAAATGCTCCACCTTCTTCAGCAATGAGAAATGCTCTCCCTCCTCCTGACCGCCTCAGGTCCTCTGTGGAGTCATCTCTGGTGCCCTCCTGAAAAGTGATTTCCTCCTCTGTGTTTCAAGTAATTTTTTTTCTAACACAACTTACCCTTAACACTTACCTTGCAATGTTATAATTGTTTCTATACACATCTGTCTCCAAATTTCATGGTGATAGAGTTTGATAATATTTTTATCTCTTTTACATAATAGTGCCAGAGATTAGCATATTGTGTGTACACAGAAAATATTTATAAATGTTTATTAAATGAATGACTGTGTTATTGCTGATGAAAATCAGTTATTGTACCATTACATTTAAGTGATGTTATTGAGACTTATGTCCTAACTTGCTTCTCTACTGAGTTTACATAGAATGCATTTCCATTTAGTGGATATCTTTTTGTCCCACACAATTTAGGTTCACTCTCTGTGGGTATAATCATTGCCCTAGTCTTACTTTTAATATTCACTGTTTCTATTCTCTGCTACTGCTTTCCTGTCCCTCATTTTATTTAATATGTTTCTTGTTCTCTCTGTTCCTATAGATTCTTGATAATTTTTGGCTTAAAGTATTTTTCTTTGGTTTTCATACCTATCTTGTGCCAGCTCCCCCTACCTTAAACTATTGCATCATAATCTTTACCCAGTCCCAATGAACATCCTCCTCTCACATTCCTCTATCTCCCACCTCCTCCAACTTCCACTACCCTCCAAATTTGAAAGACCTGCCTTAAATCAAACTGTCAGTTATTGTTTAGACTCTGGAGAAGTGAGTGCCCTCCCTTACTGCAATACAAATCAACTCAGCTTTGTCTTATCAGGAGGTCATTTTGCTGACATTTTCAGAGACCCAGCATTTTATACTCCTCTTTTTCTTCCTTCTTGTCATCAATATTGCTAACATGAATTGAGCCCTAAATATCTTTCAAGCACTTGTTAAATAATTTAGATACTTGGTAATCACTTATCTTAAACATATAGAGTATTTTTAAACAACTAATTAAATTATAGGTGGTATATTCAAATGAGATTTCAAAATACCATCCCTAGAGGAGGTTTATATTTTCCACTTTAATTCATAAAAATTATAGGAGACAAGTAGGCCCAAGTCTGAAAAATATTCTGGAACTGATTTCCTTGGTTATCACAATTGGAAGCCATCTGTGGTTGCAGTGGCATTGGCCTTCATGGCTCAGCTCAGTTGAGTTCTAGTAAAAGAATTCCAGCCCAGGCCGGTGCTCAGTGGTTAGAGCATCTGCCCATGGACTTCAGGGTCTTGGGTTCTATTTCCAGTCAAGGGCACATACCTAGGTTGTAGGTTCAATATCGACCCAGGTCTGGGCATGTGCAGGAGGCAACCAATCCATCCTTCTCTTTCCTCCCTCCCACTCTCTCTAAAAATCATTGGAAAAAATATCCTTAGGTGAGCATTAAAAAAAAAAAAGAATTCCAATAAAAGAAGGAAATGTTCCTCTTCTTTGAATAGCAAAGGGAGGTGACCTTTGCACAGAAGATACTACTAGTAGCTGATGAAATAAAGAAGGTGCTAGAAACATGAACAAAATAAAAGCAGGAAGTCTTTAAGGAGGAGAAATGCCAGCGTTTCACCCTTCACCTCCAAATAAAGAAAAATAGATACCCCCTTAGCAAACTGAGAGAAGGAAATGGGGTGACTGATCTCCACCACTAAAATAACATCAACGATAGACAGTATTGCAATTTCACTTTGGCAACACCACACTTTTAACTTTGTGGCACCACCCGTAAAAATTCATTTGCAAGCAGCACATCTGAACAAGCTGGGCCTTTGCTTTAATTCACTTTTCCTGCGAAGAGCCAGGAGGAAAGGTAGCCTTGTATAAGGAGGATGGACGCCCGAGCATTCCATCGGAGGAGGCCACATGCTAAATTAGTCATGTTCCAGCTAGAATTTGCAATTCTTTGAGAGATGCTCAAGACGGTATGAAAAATTTAGAGGTAACAGAGAAAGGAGAGAGATTGTGAAGCAGAAAGCTACAGAGGGCACTTTAAATGTGAAGGATGCATTGTAGTTTCTCACGCATGAACAAAAGAGTGTACCTTGCCCAAAATGCAATAAATAAGGACTGCATTCCCACAGTTCAGCGGTTCTTAACCTGTGGGTCGCGACCCCTTTGGCGGCCGAACGACCCTTTCACAGGGGTCGCCTAAGACCATCCTACATATCAGATATTTACATTATGATTCATAACAGTAGCAAAATTACAGTTATGAAGTAGCAACGAAAATAATTTTATGGTTGGGTCACAACATAAGGGACTGTTTTAAAGGGCCAGAAGGTTGAGAACCACTGCCACAGTTGTTCCCTGTAAAGTTGTGCTCATTCTGGAACACAGGAATTTCAGATTTGAGGGTCATTATCAGTTATTAGTATACATATAAAAGTCATCCATCTTAAATTTAGTATTGATTCATCAAAGCCAGCATGCAAGAATGGTGTCCACCCAAGATGATAAGCTCTGCCTAAGGGAATCCAAGCACTGTTGCTTAGATGAGTCTGGAAAAGTTGTTGTTGTTATTATTATTATTTTAATGTATATTTTCCCTTCTGTTTCTATTATTACCTGGCTGGTTTTATTTCTGAGTTCCTAGGACCTCCACTTTGCATTGTGAATTTCACCATTGGCTTTCTACATGAATGTAGTCACATATGGTCTTTCATAGTGTTTCTTTCTTTCTTTTTTCAATTCTCTGGGGTTTTTTTGTTTTTCTTTGTGTTTTTTTTATTGTTTTATTGCTTAAAGTATTACAAAGAGTATTATATATGTCTCCTTTTTTTTCTCCCCATGACCTTCCCCTAGCCTCCAATACCCCCCAGTGTCTTGTGTCCATTGATTATGCTTATATGCATGCATACAAGTCCTTTGGTTGATCTCTTACCCAACCCCCCCAAACCTCCCTGGCCTTCCCACTGTAGTTTGACAGTCTGTTCGATGTTGCTCTGCCTCTGTATGTGTTTTTGTTCATCAGATTATAATGGTCTTAATTAACCATAACTGAGTGAGATCATGTGGTATTTTTCTTTCATTGACTGGCTTATTTCACTTAGCATAATGCTCTCCAGTTCCATCCATGCTGTTGCAAATGGTAAGAATTCCTTCTTTTTTACAGCAGCATAGTATTCCATCATGTAGATGTACCAAAGTTTTCTAATCCATTCATCTGCTGATGGGCACTTAGGCTGTTTCCAGATCTTAGCTATGGTAAATTGTGCTGCTATGAACACAGGAGTGCATATATCCTTTCTGATTGGTGTTTCATAGTGTTTCTTAATCTCAAAAATTAAATAAAGCTTCTGATCCATCATAAATAAAAGTCATGAAAGGATTTTTAAATAACAAATAACTTCTCTTGGTTTTTAATGTATATTTTTTAAAAGAATTAGGAAATAAATGTTCTAACTAAAATGACAAGAAACCCATCAACTTAATGCAATATTTCATAACAGTTGTAAGAAATATATTGTTCTTCTTTCCTGAGGACACTCAGATAGTCTCTTTCCAGAGCTATCCTGTCATACCTCACTCCTGATCCCAACCACATCTCTTCCTACTGATACTGCAATTTCCTTTCTCATGACAGGAAATGGCTTGCCAATGACCATAGAAGAGGAGGCAAATGGCAAACTTCATACATTGGAAATTATGAAACCCCCACCCTCAGTTACAAATGCAAGTACCAGTTGTCATCCTGGATGGTCTTGGATATCTATCAGATGAATGAGAGCTGTCCCCCTCATCCTCTTGAAGTCAATGACTGCCCAGCTCTTCTAACACATTATTCCTCTCTGACTCAACAATTTAGTCCCATTTCTTCTCAATTCTCCAAAGAAATCTCCTGCCACAAACTTCATGTTGCCAATCTTCTGTCTTCAACCAACAGCTAAAAATTCACTTTTAGCAAGCTGTTCATAATGACTGATAAGAAGCCTGAAATACAATGCATGCCCACTCTCAGGAGCTCAATTGTTCCTTGGTTAGGAAAGACATCTCCCTCATATCACCAATTAATATTTTATAGGCTAGTTCTTTATAATGCCTCCATCCCAATCAATTTATGTTTTGAACTCTCTCTCCCCTCTCCCCTCCTCTGCTTGGGGTTGGGGAGAACAATGGAGTGAGGTGGGGGACTCCCTCACTCCTCCCAGTAGGATGGCAAATTGCTCCTAATGTAGCTCATCTCTTCCAAACACTGAAGGCAGCCACTTGTGACCACTTAAGAACAGCTCTCAAAACTCACTATCTGATGCTGTTCCAGGAAATAGGGATCCCATCAACTTATGAGGTTTTTAAACATTGAAAATGAAATGGTGTTAAAATAAATTTTGACTTGTTTCTTAAAAACAAACAACAACAAAATGCACTATCTGAATGAAAAAAGGAACTGAGTCTTCCCTGGCTTTGAGCTTTCTTATGTTTCCTATGCACCATTGTGCTCCATCTTCCTAGGATACTGTCCTTCCCTTCCAACCCCAAAGTCTAGCTTTGTCTCTTGTTTTTGTTCTCAACATAAACTTTATTACTTCAGGGAGAACTTTGCTAACCCTTGAATATACACTCTAAGTTAGTACCCAGTGTTGTATGTTCCCTTAGCACCCCTACTTCTAATTTAGAAGAGCCAGCACAACTTACCCTGCCTCTGTAACACACACCATCACTTACTCACGTTGTCTCCCACAACAGACTGAAAAGACCACTAAAGCTGGCTCATTGTTGTTCTGCCAGTGGAAAGAAAATGTTTATCAAATGAATGAATAAAGGCAGGAATCATACTTGATCCTTTCTAATATCTGCCATAACATCTAGCAGAATAACTTAAGTATAACAATTAGCATTCAATAAAATGCTTATGGATTACATGTGGGAAGAAGAACCCTGAGGATGTCAGCTGAATTCAGCACTACCCAAATCAGCTGGGAAAATCCTTCCTAAATGGTTGTTGCCTGATCTCTCAGTGGGCCTCTTGCCTTGCTTCTTGGCTCAGATAAAAGCTAGAAAGAACAGCATTACAAGAAAAAAAGAGAGAGGGAATTGTGTTATGGAGACTGAACTGCCACACTCAAAAGTAATATTCTCTTTTCCTTTCAGCTCTTACTGTTATACCACCCCCCAGACCCCAACAGGGAAAGATCACTAGAAGCACACCCATTAAAAAGTCACCCTTGTTTTGTTTTGTTTTCTATAAGATGTATGCTATTTAAATTCTCACCCATGAATATGCAGCTAATATTAGCTAATGGGAAATGTAAAAGCAAAAAACTAAGGTTTTTTGTTTATTTTTTTAAGCACATCCATTGAAATTAGGGTCATATGTAAAAAAAAAAAAAAAATTTTTTGTTTAATTTTTTTTTTCTGAGCCATGTCCAAAACTCCAGAAGGCATATTAAGTAATGAAAGTATATCCCACTGGGATTTGGTGCTGGTTAGTATGTTGGCACAGTACATAGCTCCCTGTGTGGTTTAAAAAAATTAAGGAATTTTCCCTCTTCCTTTATCTAGTAGACTCCAAAATTAAAACGGTTTTCTTTTCTTTGTGGAATAATACAAGCAAACCAAATTATACTCTAATATTTCCATTCAATGACTTGGAAAGTCATGAAAATGCTTGTTTGGGGAGTTGCCTATACAGAAACAAAGAAAATACCACATCAGGAGGATTTTTATTTTTTTTTTTTTTTAAAAAAGGTAAAACAAAGAATTCCAAGAATTGTCACAATCTGATCTGCATAAATAAAAGATAATGGCTTCAGTGAGCTGGCCAACATTTCTGTGGAGTGAGCGGTCTGTGGAGAGCCATGTCTGAGAGGGCTGCAGGTCATTATGGCAGCATAAAGCCTATTTCTCATTTATATTAAAGAATTTTGCCTGTTAAGGGCCTGATTCGGATCTCAGCACAGGGCTGCACACCTAGTTAAGTCAATTGCTACATATGCATTCTCTCCCTAATACACACATGGAGTTTATCATTCACAGCTCAACCATTACACCTAATGTTCTTTTCTTGATTTAGAAAGGATAACAGTTAGGTAGATCAGAAGGACTCAAATTGAGGAGATTGGATTATCACATTTGCTCCTGATGTAGAAAATTTTTCTAATTTTGTATAGTTGGCACTAATGCTGTCCCCCTTAATCAGAACTTGAGACATAAACAGGGGAAGATGAAACTGTTTTGTTTTATATGTTTGATTCACTTTATTATCAGGTTCCAGGCAAGATAGAGTGCTCCAAGACAGCAACTAGAAATCTAGGAAATGAAAACTTTGCATTTTAAAAGAAACAGAAAATGCAGACAATATAGTATACAAAGCCAGACTATAAGAATGAATAAATAAGAAGCAAGGAAAGCCATGGCAACTTGGGTCTCAAGAGGAACTGTGGTTGTAGTTCATTAAAGACTTTCTTAGACTGGTCCTTATAAGACCTTATAAGTCTGCAGGTTTAGAAATTCAATGTGTTGCTACACCCAGGCACAATCAGGCCCTGTGGAATTTATTTACATCAACAACAACAACAAAAAATATTTAGACAGTAATTTCCAAATAAAAAGCCAATGGATTAACTTATGAGACAATAGTAATATGACACAGTATGAAAGTTCTGGACAGTTAATTAAGGCTCTGGTCCTGATCTATCCAGTTTCTACCTCTGACACTCTTTGTCAAGTCACTTGGATTCACTTCTCAATTTTCCTAATCATAATCTGAGAGATATTAAAAGTTAACTGAAATTAATGGGAAAATAGTTCAATAGCTAAATGGACAAAAGACAGGAATAGAAGGCAATAGTCATGTGCCATTTAACCATGGGAATACATTCTGAGAAATGCATCATTAGGTCATTTTGGCATTGTGTAAACATCATACTTAAACAAACCTAGATGGCATAACTCACTAAACACTACATCTCTAGGCTATAAACCTGTCGGCATATTATTGTATTGAATACTATAGTCAAATGTAACATGGTGGTAAGTATTTGTGTATCCAAACATATCTAAACATAGAAAGGGCACAGTAAAAATATGGTATAAAAGATTTTTTTAAATTGGACATCTGTATAAGGCAATTACCATGAATGGAGCCTGCAGAACTAGAAGTTGTTCTGGGTGAGTCAGCGAGTGAGTGGCAAGTGAATGTGAAGGCCTAGAATATTACTGTACACTATTGTAAATTCTATAAAGACTGTAGATTTAGGTTATGCTAACTTTGTAAAACAACAGGAGATTAAACTAAGCATAAGAGAAAATGACGCAATCAAGGGATGCAATCAACACAAGGTGTATGAGGCTGCTGCTGGTGTAACGTGGCATACTGTTTTACAGCAAACCTTTTTTTTACAAGTAAAAAGAATACATTCTAAAATAACAATGAATAGTACATAGTTGGAGAGACCACACCATCTTGAAGGAGAGAGCAGCTGTGATCAGAAGCCCAGCCTTACCTTCAACCAGGGAGACCTCGGGCACCTCTCGGAACCCTACAACCACATCACCCAGGGACCAGCTGCCTCAGCTACAAACCCACAAACACCGAACTCCAGCCTCCCCAGTCACGAGTGCCTAAAGAGTTTGTCCATGGGGAGACAAAGCAGCACCGAATACGCCGATGGGCCCTGCTCCTTCTCACAGAGCAGATAGAAGGAACAGATTAATCAAATAACATCCACCTGGAATTGGTGAATTAAACACAGCTAGTGAGGCAATACATGGACAGAAAGGTCAGAGAACGCCTAGAGAGAGAGCTCTGCCTCCTCAGATTCAACAGGGTGTTTGTTGTTTGGATGTTTGTTGTTTGTATTTTTTTTAGGATTAGTTGTTGTTTGTTCTTTGCATTCATCTCAGAGTGTTTGTTGTTTGAATATTTTGGATTAGCTGTTGGTTTTTTGGAGTTTTCTCCCCATATAAAAATATTTTCCCCCTTCTTTTTTCTTCTCTTTTTTTTCTAGCTTACATTTTTTCCTTTTCTCAATATCATTTTTGCACTCTTTTCTCTCCCCTAATTCTCTTTTCTCTGGTGGTCACCTTTATTTGAAGTTATTGGTATTGAGAAAACATTTGTATTTGGGTGCCCTGTGTGTTGTGGCTTATCGTGTAATATTTTGTGCCTTTAGGCCAGTGCAGGAGAGAGAGAGCTACATAACTAGACACCCCAAGAGGGGCGAACATGAGAAGACAAAGAAACAGCCCCCATATGAAAGAAAAGGAGAAATCACCAGAAAAGGAAGTAAACAAAATGGAGGCAAGAAATATGTCAGAGAAAGATGGAAGACAAATTCAACAATATGTGTAAAAACCAAGAGGAAATGAAGAACCAAGAAGAATGAAAAATGACATTGCTGCAATAAAGAACACAATAGAAAGCAACAACAGTAGACTAGAAGAAGCAGAGGTCCACATCAGTGAGTGAGAAGACAAGGTAGGAGAAAATACCCAAGCAGAGCAGCAACTGGAAAAAAAAACTTACAAAACAGGAGGAGAGCCTAAGGGAACTTTGGGACAACAGGAAACAAAACAACATCTACATAATAGGGATCCCAGAAGGAGAGGAAACTGACTAAGGAATAGAAAAACAGTTTGAGGAAATAATGACAGAAAACTTCCCTGATATAGGGAAGAAAAAACTCACACAAGTCCAAGAAGCTCACAGAGCCCCAAACAAAATGAACCCAAAAATACTGACACCAAGACACATTATAATTAAATTGGCAAACACCAACAGCAAAGTAAGAATCTTAAAGGATGCCAAAGAGACACAGAAAGTTACTTACAAGGGATCTTCCATCAGACTATTGACTGATTTCTCAACAGAAAACATATCAGGCCAGAAGGGAATGGAATGAAATATACAAAGACCCATGCAAGGCAAGGGTCTGAATCCAAGAATACTGTACCCAGCCAGCAAAGCTATCAATCAAAGTTGAGGGTAAAATCAGGAGCTTCACAGACAAAAAAGGACTAAGGGAGCTTATTACCACCAAACCAGCAATGCAAGAAATGCTAAAGGGTCTGTTATAAAAAGAAGAAATAGGAAGGGAAGAAGGAACACAGGCATAACTAATAAAAATGGCAACAAACAAGGACCTATCAATAATAACCTTAAATGTAAATGTTTTAAATGCCCCAATCAAAAGACATAGGGTAGCTGAGTGGGGAAAAAAAAAAAAAAAACATGACCCCTATATCTTCTCTATACAGGAGACCCACCTCAGAACAAAGGATTCACACAGACTGATGGTGAAAGGATGGAAAAAGGTTTTTCAGGAAAATGGAAATGAAAAATAAGCTGGAGTATCAATACTTATATCTGACAAATTAGACCTCAAAGTGAATACCATAACAAGAGATAAGGAAGGCCACTTCATAATACTAAAGGGAGCAATTCAACAAGATATAACTTTGGTAAACATATATGCACCCAATACAGGAGCACCCAAATACATAAAACTTCTGGAGGATAACAAGGGAGAGGTTGACAGCAATGCAGCCATAGTAGGGGACTTTAATACCCCACTAACACCACTGAACAAAACCTCTAAACAAAAAATCAGCAAAGAAACATCAATCCTAAATAACTCACTAGATCAAATGGAATTAATTGACATCTTCAGAACATTTTACCCCAAAGCCACAGAATATACATTCTTCTCAAGTGCACATGGGTCATTTTCAAAGATAGACCACATATTAGGACACAGGCAAAGTCTCTTCAAATTCAAGAAGATAGAAATCATATCAAGCATTTTCTCAAATCACAATGGCATAAAATTAGAAATAAACTACAATAAAAACAATGAAAAAAATCAAACACCTAGAGGCTAAATAGCAAGCTATTAAACAATGATTGGGTTACCAAAGAGATCAAAGAAGAAATAAAAAGCATCATGGCAACAAACAACAATTAAAACAGAACAATCCAAAATCTATGGGACACAGTGAAAGCAATCTTGAGAGGGAAGTTCATAGCTCTACAGGCCTACTTCATAATAAATTTTTTAAAATGGTAATAAACTATCTAACCCTACAACTCAAAAATTAGAAAGAGAGCAACAAGAAAAGCCCAGCGTAAGCAGAAGGAAGGAAATAATAAAGATCAGAGCGGAAATAAATGACATAGAGACAAATATATATATATATATATATATATATATATATATATATATATATATATATATATATATATATATATATATATCAACAAAACCAAGAGCTGGTTCTTTGAAAGGATAGACAAGATTGATGAACCTCTAGCCAGGCTCACCAAGATGCAAAGAGAGAGGACCCAAATAAACAAAATCAGAAATGAAAGAAGTGAAGTAACAACCTATCCCACAGAAATACAAATGATTATGAAGAAATACTATGGACAACTCTATTCCAACAAAATGGACAACCTAGATGAAATGGACATATTCTTAGAAAAGTACAAGCTCCCAAAACTCAATCAGGAAGAATCAAAAAACCTGAATAGGCCAATAACTACCAAAGAAATTGAAGCAGTGTTCAAAAATCTTCCAGTAAACAAAAGCCCTGGTTTGGATGGCTTTACAAGGGAGTTTTACCAACCATTCAAAGAAAAACTAAAACCTATCCTTCTCAGACTATTCCAAAAAATTCAAAAGGAAGCAACACTTCCAAACACTTTCTATGAAGCCAGCATTACTCTAATTCCAAAACCAGATAAAGACACCACAAAAAAAGAGAACTACAGGTCAATATCTTTGATGAATATAGATGTTAAGATCCTCAACAAAATTCTAGCAAATCAGATTCAGCATTACATTAGAAAGATCATACACCATGACAAAGTGGGATTTATTCCAGGGATGCAAGGATGGTACAATATCCGCAAATCAATAAATGTGATACATCACATAAACAAATTGAGAGACAAAAATCCCGTAATCATGTCAATTGATGCAGAAAACACATTTAACAAAATTCAACATCCTTTCTTGATAAGAACTCTCAGCAAAGTGGGACTAGAGGGATCATACCTAAACATGATAAAACCTACAGCCAAAATCATACTCAATGGGCAAAAAATTAACTCATTTCCCCTGAGAACGGGAACAAGACAGGGATGCCCACTTTCATCACTCCTGTTTGATATAGTACTGGAAGTGCTAGCCATAGTGATTAGATAAGAAGAAGACATAAAAGGCACCCAAATTGGAAAAGAAGAAGTAAAACTGTCCTTATTCGCAGATGACATGATACTATACATAGAAAACGCCAAAGACTCCATCAAAAAACTACTAGACCTAATAAATGAATTCATCAATGTAGCCGGATACAAAATTAACACCCAGAAATCTATGGCCTTTTTATACACCAATAATGAACTCACAGGAAGAAAAATGGGGAAAAAAATCCATTTACCATTTCATCAAAAAATTAAGATACCTAGGAGTAAACTTAACTAGGGAGGTAAAAGACCTGTATTTGGAAAACTACAGGACGTTGAAAAAAGACATAGAGGAAGACATAACAAATGGAAGAATATACCATGTTCATCGATTGGTAGAATCAACATCATTAAAATGTCCATACTACCTAAAGCAATCTATAGATTCAATGCGATACCTATTAAAATACCAATGGCATATTTCTTTTTTTTTTTTTTTAAGTTTTTTTTTATTTTTTTTTATTTTTAATTAAATCTTTATTGTTCAGATTATTACATTTGTTCCTCTTTTTTCCCCCCCCATAACTCCCCTCCTCCCAGTTCCCGCCCCACCCTCCGCCCTCACTCCCCACCCACTGTCTTCATCCATAGGTGCACGATTTTTGTCCAGTCTCTTCCCACATCTCCCACACCCCTTTCCCCCCCAAGAATAGTCAGTCCATTCCCTTTCTATGACCCTGATTCTATTATAATCACCAATTCATTCTGTTCATCAGATTATTTATTCACTTGATTCTTAGATTCACTTGTTGATAGATGCATATTTGTTGTTCATAATTTGTATCTTTACCTTTTTCTTCCTCTTCCTCTTCTTAAAGGATACCTTTCAGCATTTCATATAATCCTGGTTTGGTGGTGATGAACTCCTTTAGCTTTTCCTTATCTGTGAAGCTCTTTATCTGACCTTCAATTCTGAATGATAGCTTTGCTGGATAAAGTAATCTTGGTTGTAGGTTCTTGGTATTCATCACTTTGAATATTTCTTGACCAATGGCATATTTCAAAGATCTAGAACAAACTCTCCAAAAATTCTTCTGGAATAAAAAAAGATGCCAAGTAGCCACAGCACTCCTGAGAAAGAAGAACAAAGTTGGAGGTATCACAATACCAGATATCAAGCTACATTACCAAGCCATGGTTCTCAAAACTGCCTGGAACTGGCACAAGAACAGACATATAGACCAATGGAACAGAACAGAGAACCCAGAAATCAACCCAAACCATTATGCTCAATTAATATTTGCCAAAGGAGGCAAGAGCATACAATGGAGTCAAGACAGTCTCTTCAATAAATGGTGTTGAGAAATTTGGTCAGATACATGCAAAAAAAATGAAACCAGATCACCAACTTACACCATACACAAAAACAAACTGAAAATGACTAAAGGACTTAAATGTAAGACGGGAGACCATAAAAATCCTACAAGACTCCATTGGCAGCAAAATTGCAGACATATGTCAAAGCAATATCTTAATATCTTTACAGACACAGCTCCTATGGCAATGGAGACTAAGGAGAAAATAAACAAGTGGGACTATATCAAAATAAAAAGCTTCTGCACAGCAAAAGAAACCATCAACAACACAAGAAAGCCCACTGCATGGGAGAACATATTTGCCAATGATATTTCAAATAAGGGTTTAATCTGCAGAGAACTCATACAACTTAACAAAAGGAAGGTAAATGATCCAATCAAAAATGGGCAAAGGACCTAAATAGACACTTTTTGAAAGAGGACATGCAGAAGGCTAAGAGACATATAAAACATGCTCTAAGTCACTAATAATACTATAGATGCAAATTAAAACAATGAGATACCATCTCATACATGTCAGCATGGTTATCATCAACAAATCAATAAACAACAAGTGCTGGTGAGAATGTGGGAAAAAAGGAACTCTTGTGCACTGCTGGTGGGAATGCAGACTGGTGCAGCCACTGGGGAGAACAGTACCCAGTTTCCTCAAAAAGTTAAAAATGGAACTCCCATTTTACCAAGTAATCCTGCTTCTAGGAATATATCCCAAGAAACCAGAAATACCAATCAGAAAGGATATATGCACCCCTATGTTCAAAGCAGCACAATTTACAATAGCTAAGAGTTGAAAACAGCTTGAGTGCCGATGAGTGGTTTAAAAAATTGTGGTACATCCACACGATGGAATACCATCTACACTAATAAAAGACAAAGATGCTAATTGACCGTACCTTCGCTATGCCCAAGCCTCGCCCACCAGCCAATCAGAGCGACTATATGCAAATTAACCCAACCAAGATGGCAGCCAGCAGCCACGGAGCTGGAGCAAGCCAGAGGCTTGGTTGCCCCAGCGATGGAGGAAGCCAAGCTTCCCGCCTGCCCTGGCTGGCTGTGGCCTCCGCAAAAGGCAACAAAGTTTCAATTATAGAAGCTAAATAAATCCCAGATACCTGCTTCCAGCCAGCCTCCACTGGGAGCTTGGGTGGCTGGGGGCTGTGGCCAGCCTGCAAACAGCCATCAGCCCTTCACCCAGGATGGCCACATCCTCATGGGGTGAGGGTCCCTGCTGGGGGGCTTGGCCAGCCTGTAAACAGCCATCAGCCCCTCACCCAGACTGGCCAGGGACCCCAGCAGAACCCTCCACCCTGAAGGGGGTGTGGCCAGCCTGAAAACAGCCCTCAGCCCCTCACCCAGGTTGGCAGGCACCCCAGCGTGACCCCCCACTCTGATCCAGGACACCCTTCAGGGCAAACCAGCCAGACCCCACCCATGCACCAGGACTCTATCCTATATAATAAAAGGGTAATATGAAAATTGACCCTAACAGCAGAGCGACTGGGAATCACTGGTCACTATGACACACACTGACCACCAGGGGGCAGACGCTCTGCTCAGCCACAAGCCAGGCTGACAGCTGCCAGTACAGCGGTGGTAGCGGGAACCTCTCCCGCCTCTTCAGCAGTGCTAAGGGTATCTGACTGCAGCTAGGCCTGCTCCCCACTGGCAAGTGGACATCCCCTGAGGGCTCCCAGGCTGCCAGAGGGATGTCTGACTGCCAGCTTAGGCCCAATCCCCCAGGGAGCAGGCCTAAGCCAGCAGGTGGTCATCCCTCGAGGGATCCCAGACTGCAAGAGGTCACAGGCCGGGCTGAGGGACCCTCCCGAGTGCACAAATTTTTGTGCACCGGACCTCTAGTGCCACTATAAAAAAGAAGGAACTTTTACCATTTGCAATAGCATGGATGGAACTGGAGAGCATTATGCTAAGCGAAATAAGCCAATCAGAGAAAGATAAATATCACATGATCTCACTCATATGTGGGATATAATGATCAACATAATTTGATGAACAAGAATAAATCCAGAGACAAATGGTAGGGGAGGAGGTAGGCGGGGTTAGAGAGCAACCAAAGGGCTTGTATGCATGCATATTAGCATAACCAATGGACACAGACACGGAGGCAGTGGGGGCTTGCCCATGGTGGGAATGGCTGGTGGGTGGGGTCAAGCAGGGGAAAAGGAGACATATGTAAAACTTTAGCCATAAATAAAAAAAATAGCACATAGTTGTTTACTATCAAGTATTATGCACTGTACATAATTATATGTGCTATACTTTTATGATTGGCTGTACAGTAGGTTTTTTACACCAGTATCACCACAAACACGTGAGTAATGCTTTACACGATGATAGTATGATGACTACAACATCATTAGGTAATAGGAAATTTTCAGCTCCAATATAGTAATGAGCCACATGAAGTTTAGGTCAGCGATGGACTGCATGTACGACAATGGTATACCATATAGTTTAGGTGTGGAATAGGCTATAGTACGTGCTATGATGTTCAGACAACAATGAAATCACCAACACACTTCTCAGAATGCATCCGTCATTAAGAGGAATGTGACTGTATAATCTTATGGACCACCATTGTGGAAGAGATCATAAACTCATTTAATGGAAGATACTGAACTAAAACAATGATTTTTCAATGGGCATGTTACTGCCCCCTAAAGGAAAGGGTTAATTGTCACAATGATCAGGGCACTACTACCATTTAGTTAGCAGGAGGCAGGGGTGTTGGGTCTTGCAATGCACAAAATAGTCTGCACAAGGAAGAATTGTTCCATTTCCCACAAAATTTTGTATATAACTGCATTAATGAAGGTATATTTATTTGCCCAGTTTTAAAATGCAGTCACTTTCCAGGATGGTAGCCACAAAATAAATCATTATTATACTTTATTATAATCAGATTTTATAAGGGTGTTAACAGTTTGTGAAATCTTACTGCTCACGATATTTGCATCAACAATAGGACAGTTACATCAATTTGCATTCATGGCTATAGGATTCATGATGATTCTACGCATGAGGCAATAACTTTTTTGGAACAAATTACTTTCCTTTTATTGCTCCCTTATAATAAAGTTAGGGCATTGTTTTAATACTTATAGTCCAGAAGGTATTATAAAATACTGTAATATAAAAAAGGGAACATTGGGTGTGACAGTGTTGAGAACATCTATCTAGGACAAAGATAATATATGTAGTTTAAAAAAAAACCTCAAAGGGAGATTTCAACAGACATGAATGGGAAAGTTGCCCTTTCTGCACATGGGCAAAATTGTGTCCTCTTTCTGGGAACAAAAATTTGAAGGGAGAAAGTGGGAGGAGAGACATGATTGGCCCCTGAAGTCTTCATAAATATGTAGCCATCCCAGAGAGATGAAAAGTTAAGTTAAAGGCAAGGGTCTCTGGGTCTATTTCCAGCGGGGCATGTGGAGTTAGCAGGCCAGAAATGATGGTCCTGGGATTCCAGTGGCTCCAGGTGGAGGATGTGGAATGAAGCCACACAGTCACAGGTGCTTTTAGTGTGGGAGTCAGATTGCAGCCCAGAGTAGCAAGTTAGAAGGTTAGCCACAGGTTGCTCTACTGAGGGTAAGGTGACCCTGAAGCAGAGGCTGTAGGGTGGATGGTCAAAGCCAGGGCCAGATGGAGACTTGTCGAGATCAACAGACAACAGCACCTGCAGAATGGAAGAGGGAACCCTGACTGTAGCAAGGGTTCAGAGCAGCAGAGCCATCAGGACTAAGTGACCAGGTGAACAGAGAATGTCTCCAAAGCAAGCCAAGACCTATCCTGTTGCCACAAGGTCAATGTCCTCCTACATCCGGGAGCTGTCCTGCACAGGGGAACAAGGAGCAGAGAGAGACAGCCTGAAAGGCTATGCCCTCACCGGAAATGGTGCAGTTAACCCATAAGAAACTGTACTGCCCTGCAGAGATGGGGATAGTTTGAATGAGCAAGTTTCCACCTTCCCCTCATGCCAAAAACACCTCCCTTTACTAGGCCTGACATTACTCAGCAAAGTAAAAAATAAAGAAGCAACAAATTTTGGGACACATCTCAGTTTTCCGGGTACTGCAGTTTTATCCTTCTCTTGAGTATGTTTCCCTTTTCCATGTGCCTCAGAAATTGTTCATCCTGAACTTGGACTGTAGGAACCAGAACTGAATGGGAGTCCAGCCCACAGCAGGAGCCTCAGACGACTAAACTAAAAACAAGAATCAGAATGCCATCTACTGGCATGGAAAGGAGCAAGGGCTCTCACAAAACTGCACTTAGTTTAAGTGGGAAAAAGATACAGAAGGAAAACCGTGTTTTATTACTTTGTTATGAAACAATGATAACAAACAGAGAATCAAGAGTTAAATATAAGTAGTATTAAGGTAATTTATTGCAAATAAATAAATTCTCTCTTACCTAATAAATGTTTCACCTTCATATCTCAATTCTGTATTTGCTCCATCTGGACACAAAAGAGGTAGATGACACAAAAAGGTTGTATTATCTTTACCGATTTAGCAAACTGTTTTCAAAACAACCTAATATTACTCTTGATTCAGTCTCTTTTAAAAATGTGTTAATAAATTGGTTTGCCTATGTAGAGAAAATGATAGAGCACATGACTCTATTTAGCTGTCTTCATTTTCTATATATTGGAGGTATATTAGACTTTCTTGCATATTTTTATAGAAGGCAAACCAAGGACTGATGTATTGTATTTGTCAATATTGATCACCATTTTATGATCATTTATATGAATTTTCCTCACTTGGCTGATGTTAATTCAAATTTTTAAACTTTTTCAACGGATACATTCATTTCTAATCATTTATTCGTTATTTGAAAAATCTTAACAAAAGGCCAAAAGACATATGGAAACATGCTCTAAGTCACTAATCATCCAAGAGATGAAAATCAAACAATGAGGTATCATCTCACACCTGTCAGAATGGCTGTCATCAACAAATCAACAAACAACAAGTGCTGGAGAGGATGTGGAAAAAAAGGAACCCTCGTGCACTACTGGTGGGAATGCAGACTGGTGCAGCCACTGTGGAAAACAGTATGGAGTTTCCTCAAAAAGTTAAAAATTGAACTCCCAGATGACCCAGTAATCCCACTTCTAGGAATATATCCTAAGAAACCAGAAACACTCATCAGAAAGGATATATGCACCCTTATGTTCATAGCAGCACAATTTACAATAGCTAAGAGTTGGAAACAGCCTAAGTGCCCATCAGCAGATGAGTGGTACATCTACACAGTGGAATACTATGCCGCTACAAAAAAAGAAGGTACGTTTACCATTTGCAACAGCATGGATGGAACTGGAGGAAGCCAGTGGGAGGAAGATAAATATCACATGATCTCACTCATATGTGGGATATAATGAACAACATAAACTGATGAACAAAAATAGATCCAGAGACAAGGTAACACTGAATAGACTGTCCAACCTCAGAGAGAAGGGAGGGGAGGAGGGGGGTTTAGAGATCAACCAAAGGACTTGTATGCATGCATATTAGCATAACCAATGGACACAGACACTGGGGCAGTAGGGGCTTGTCCTGGAGCGGGGAGAGTGGCTTTGGGGGGGAAGTGTCAATCAGAGGAAAGGGAGGCATATGTAATATTTAAACAATAAAAAAAATCTTATTCAAACCATAATATTTTATTAGGTCCTTGATTATGATTCATTAAAATGTCCACCAGGTCAAGGTCCATTTTATTACACACAAATATTCATTGTACCAGCACCATTTGTTGAAAAGATTTTCTTTTCCCCCATTAAATTCCCTTGGAACATTTGCTGAAAACCAATTGGCTATATAGGTGTGGGTTTATTTTGGGGCTCTAAATTCTGTTCCATTAATCTATTTGTTTATCTATATGCTAATTCTAAATTCCCTTGATTAATCAATACAGCAATTCTTGATATCAGTGAATGCCATCCAGATTTTTCATTTTTAAGTTGTTTTGGCTACTTAGACCCTTTCCATATAAATTTTAAAATCAGCTTGTCAGTTTTTACCAAAAAATGCTGATGCCCTGGCACAACGTTAGTTAGTTAAGCTCAGTTAGTTAAGCATCATTCCATACACCAAAAGGTCACTGGTTTGATTTCCAATCAAGGTACATGCCCAGTGTGTGGGCTCAATCCCCAGGGGGGGGTGTGCAGGAGGCAGCTGATCAGTATTTCTCTCTCCTATGGATGTTCCTCTCTCTCCTTTTCCCTCCCTTTCTCTCTATAATCAATAAAAACATAAAAAATAAAAAATTGCTAAGATTCTAATTGGGATTGTGTTGAATTCGTGTATCAATTGGGGGAAATTTATGTCTTAACTAGGGGCCCAGTGCATGAATTCATGCACCTTGAAAGGAATCATGGGCCTCAAGGCTGTGGTAGACACAGGTGCGGGTCTCAGTCCATCCTCCACGTCCCAGCCCAGCCCCTCCCACCACAGTCCCCAGTCCCCTGTCTGCTGGCAGCCCCGCTCCCGCCATCACTGCTTCCATGCGCTGACGTCACGGAGCAATTGGGGCCGGCACCAGCAGTGGATGTGAGCAGGGCCAGCGCCCTCACTGGCAGTGAGCAGTGGCTTCTGCCCCGATCGCCCCTCAGAAGCAGGGGGAGATGGAGAAGCCCTGAGGGTGCAAGCAGCGGTTCTGGCACTGGCAGCGGGTGTAAGTGCCAGGCAGGATCACGGTGTGTGGAAGCAAAGAATTTTCAGTAATGACCAGAGGCTCGCCCTGATGACAGCGACCAGCACCCCGCCTTGTTCTGGCACCCCCACTCACCTGCTCCACCATCCTACCACGGCCACCATGTTCCGCACGCACCCCCTGGTGGTCAGCGCATGTCATGGTGACTGGTTGTTCAGTTGTTCCACTGTGCGGTCTATTTGCATATTAAGGTTTTATATATATACTAGAGGCCCGGTGCACAATAATTTGTGCACTCGGGGCGGAGGGGGGGTCCCTCAGCCTGGCCTGTGCCCTCTCGCAGTCTGGGACCCCTTGGGAGATAACAACCTGCTGGCTTAGGCCTGCTCCCGGGTGGCAGAGGGCAGGCCTAATCCCTAGGTGCAGCCCCTGGTCGGTCTCAGAGCAGGGCCGATTGGGGAATTGGGGCGCCGCCCCCTGTCATGCACAGAGCAGGGTGGATTGGAAGGTTGTGATGCCACCCTCAGTCATGCTCAGGGTAGGGCCGATTGGGGGGTTGGGGCACCGCCCCCTGTCACACTCAAGGCAGGGTCGATGGGGAGGTTGCGGCACTACCCCCTGTCACGCACAGAGCAGGGCCGATCAAGGGGTTGGGGAGCTCCCCCCTGTCATGCACAGAGCAGGGCCCATCAGGGGGTTGGGGAGCTCCCCGCTGTCACACACAGAGCAGGGCAGATCAGGGGGTTGGGCGCTGCCCTCTATCACCCACAGAGCAGGGCCGATCAGGGGGTTGGGGCGCCGCCACTGTCACACTCAGGGCAGGGCTGATGGGGAGGTTATAGCTCTATCCCATCACACACAGAGCAGGGCCCGTGGGGTGGGGGGTTGGGGCACTGCCCTCTATCACCCACAGAGCAGGGCCGATCAGGGGGTTGGGGCGCCTCCACTGTCACACTCAGGGCAGGGCCGATGGGGAGGTTATGGCTCTACCCTGTCACACACAGAGCAGGGCCTGTGGGGTGGGGGGGTTGGGGCGCCGCACCCTGTCACACACAGAGCCACAGGGCGATCAGGAGGTTCGGAAGCTCCCCCCTATCAGGCACAGAGCAGGGCCGATCAGGGGGTTGGGGCGCCTTCCCCTGTCAGGAACAGAGCAGGGCCAATAGGGAGGTTGTGGCCCCGCCCCCTGTCACACATAGAGCCACAGGGTGATCAGGGGGTTTGGGCGCTGCCCCCTGTCATGCTGATCCCAGTGCCAGGAGGCCTCACGGCTCCACTGATCCCGGTGCTGGGAGGCATATTACCCTTTTACTATATAGGATAGAAGCCTGGTGCATGGGTGGGGCTGGCTGGTTTGCCCTGAAGGGTGTTCTGGATCAGGGTAGGGGTCCCCACTGGGGTGCCTGGCCAGCCTGGATGAGGGGATGATGGCTGTTTGCAGCTGGTCACACACCCTTCAGGGTGGGGGTCCCCACTGGGGTGCCTGGCCAGTCTGGGTGAGGGGCTGAGGGCTGTTTTCAGGCTGGGACTGAAGCTCCCAACTGCTCCTTTTTTTCTTTTTCTTTTTTATTCTGGGCCAGCTTTAGCTCTGAGGCTCCAGCTCTTAGGCCTCCACTCCTGAAAGCAGGTATCTGGGTTTGTTTAGGTTCTATAATCGAAACTCTGTATCAACTCCAGGTCTGAGATCCTGGCTAGCTGAAAGCTGGTTTCTGGGGTTTTGTTTAGCTTCTATTTTTGTAACTATGTTTCAGACTGCAGGCTCAGAGGTCGGCAAGGCAGGCGGGGAACGTTGGTTTCCTCCGTCACTGAAGCAAGCAAGCCTCATGTTAGTTTCAAGCTGCCTGGCTGCCGGCCGCCATCTTGGCTGGTAGTTAATTTGCATATTGCCCTGATTAGCCAATGGGAAGGGTAGCGGTCGTACGCCAATTACCATGTTTCTCTTTTATTAGATAGGATATAGATAATATTGACTCTTCTGTTCCATGAACACAATACATCTTTCCATTTATTTAAGATCTTTTTAAAATTTTCCTAAGCAATTATTTATAATACAACATTTAATTCAAAATGGACCACAGACTTAAAGGTAATGGTTAAAACTAATATATAAAATTCTAGAATAAAACTTAGGTAAAATCCTAGTGACCCAAGATTTGGTAATTTTTTTAAATATGACAGAAAAGATTACAAACTCTAAGATAAACTAATAAATTGAATGTCATCAAAATTAGAAATTTGTTCTTCTAAAGACAATATTACAAAAATGAAGGGCAAGTCTCAAACTGAGAGAAAACAAAGCATATATATGAAAAGGACACTTGTATCTTTCTAGACTATAATGAAGAACTCTTACAATTCAATTAGAAAACAATAAACCCACCATTTTAAATGAGTAAAAGATTTGAACAAGTATATGATCATAGAAGATACACAGATGACAAGTGCTTCAAAGGATGCCCAATATTATTAGTCATTAGGAAGGTCCAAAATAAAATCACAATGAGCCCTGACCAGGTTGCTCAGTTGGTAGAGCAACGTCCAGATCCTCCAAGGTTCCAGGTTCAATCCCTGGTCAGGGCACAAAAAAGAATCAACCAATGAGTGCATAAATAAGTGAAACAACAAATCTATGTTTTTCTCTCTCTTCCCTCTTTTACTCTCTCCCTTCCTCTCTCTCTAAAATCAATAAAAAATGTTTAAATCACAATGAAATCTCATATTGCCACTAGAATGGTTAAAATTAAAAAGACTCTCCCTACCAAGTACTGGTGAGAATGTGGAGCTATTGGGACTTCAATATACTGGTGGAGGGAATATAAAATTGTACAATCAATTTGGAAAACAGTTTGGCAGTTTTAAAAGTTAAACAGACACCTACCATATGATTCAGCAATTCCCTCCATTAATTTACCTAAGAGAAAGACATGTGCAAGAATGTTTATAGCAGTTTTATCTGTATCAACCAGAATTAAAAACAATCCAAATATACATCAACCAATGAATGTAAAAATGAATGAATAAAGTGAATGTTATACCCATACAGTGGATTACTACTCAGCAATAAAAAGAATTTACTCAGAAATAAAAGAGAATAAGCTATTGGTACATGCAAAGACATGGATCAACTCAAAATAATTATGAGTGAAAGAAGCCAGACAAAAAAGAGTACATATCACATTATTTTATTTATATAAAATTCCATAAAATGCAGACTAAACTATAATGACACACTACAGATTAGTCATTTCCTGGGGATAAGGAGGGAGGTTGGGGGAGTAAGGGAGGGATTACAAAGAGGTACAAAGACACATTTAGGACTACAGTCATGTTCATTTATCTTGATTGTGGTAATGGTTTCATGTGTGCATACATGTGTCAAAACTCATCAAAGTGTATGTTTTAAATATATAGTTTATTGTATGTCAATACTTCCTCAATAGAACTGTGAAAATAATGTCAGTTTTGGTTAAAAAACTGGTTAGATAAAAATATTAATTTTTAACTTTTTTATTGTTCTTTACTTTGAGAAACTTACTTTTGCTGTGGTGTTTCTGGTGTTTGTCAAGGATATTAGCACGGTGTTAATATAACAGACCTGCAGGCTAGAGTGTCAAAGTTATGTGACTGCATCTACAAACGAGATGCACCCTCTCCCCCAAAACACCTGTCACTGCACTATATCTATATTTTCTATAAACTATTAAGAGTTCACAGATTCACTCCCCAATTGAGTTTGACCATTCAACAATTAAATCCATCTATACTTATAGATGTGAAAATGTAACATTCAGCAACTTCTATGGTTCTTTGTTTTTAGTTTAATTAACATTTTTTGTTTTTTTACTTTATCTTTATTGTTGAAAGTATTACAGATGTCCCATTTGTTTGTTTGTTTGTTTGTTTGTTTGTTTGTTTGTTCTCATTGACCCCCTCCATCCCATACCCACCCCTCTCAGGCTTTCACCACTCTATTGTCTGTGTCCAAGAGTTATGCATATATGCATGTAAGTTCCCTGGTTAATCACTCCCCTCCCAGTCACTCCCCCCCCTGCCTTCCCTCTGAGATTCGTCAGTCTGTTCCATGCTTCTGTGTCTCTAGATCTGTTTTATTCACCAGTTTATTTTGTTCATTGCACATATGAGTGAGATTATGTGATACTTATTTTTCTCTGACTGGCTTATTTCGCTTAGCATAATACTTTCCAGATCCATCCATGCTGTTGCAAATGGTAAGAGTTCTTTCTCTTACAGCAGTGTAATATTCCATTGTATGGATATAGTACAGGTATTTTATCCACTCATCTGCTCATGGGCACTTGGACTGTTTCCAAATCTTAGCTATTGTAAATTGTGCTGCTATGAACATAGGGATACATATATTCTTTCTGATTGGTGTTTCTGGTTTCTTAGGATATATTTCTAGAAGTGGGATCACTGGATCAAATGGGAGTTGCATTTTTAATTTTTTGAGAAAACTCCATACTGTTTTTCCACAGTGGCTGCATCAGTTTGCATTCCCACTAGCAGTGCATTAGGTTTCCCTTTTCTCATATCCTTGCCAGCACTTGTCATTTGTTGATTTGTTGATGATAGTCATTCTGACAGATATGATGTGATACCTCACTGTCATTTTAATTTGCATTTCTCAGATGATTAATGACTTTGAACATTTTTTTCATATGTCTCTTGACCTGCTGTATGTCCACTTTGGAGGAGTGCCTATTTAAGACCTTTCCCCATTTTTTAATTGGATTGTTTGTCTTCCTTTTGTTAAGTTGTATGAGTTCCTTATATGTTTTGGAAGTTAACCCCTTATCGGATGTATCATTGGCAAATATGTTCTCCCATGCAGTGGGCTCTCTTTTCATTTTGTTAATTTCTTTTGCTGTGCAGAAGCTTTTTGTTTTGATGTAGTCCCGTTTGTTTATTTTCTCTTTAGTTTACTTTGCCCTAAGAAATGTATCCACAAACATATTGCTACGACACCTGTCTGAGATCTTGCTGCCTGTGGTTTCTTCTAAGATTTTTAAGGTTTCACAACTTACATTTAAGTCTTTTGCCCATTTTGAGTTTATTTTTGTGTATGGTGTATGTTGCTAAAATGAAAGCAGATCACCAACTTCTATGGTTCTTAATGATTGAGCTGATTTTGCATATTAAAACAACCAACCAGAAATATGCAGCTCAACCTCGAATGATTGCTAATTACATTAGTATAAAACTAATGCCGTTTTCCCTCTCCCTAGATTGGCCTTGTTAACAGAGTCAAAGGAAAGTTTTCAAATCTTCCTCCAGTTTGCTACCTTTCCAGTGGGCCTGCTTCTTTCCCTTTACTGACAATGAAGTTAATAAGCATAAATAGGTATTTTTCCTTTGGTCACATAGACATGAGAGGCAAAGGGAGAAGTTTTACCTATTTGGGCTTAACAAGGAGAATTTAGAAGTGGCCCAGAAGAGCATCGTAATGATACTGTAATTTGTTAAATACCTTACCTTGCAAGGCACGGAGCTCATTTGGCCCATTTCCCTCCATCCTAACAGGAAAGTTTTAAACAATCCCAAAAGATGGTAATACTTGACAAAAGTCTTCAAATCTTCAGAAGAGATACCCTTAATCTCTTTAAAAACATCCTTTTCAGCCAACTCTAAGGGAAATGACTTAAGGATCAATGAACCCATTACTTTTCATTTTCTCTTGGCTCCCAGTCCCTTGCAACTCTCTCTAAGTCCTTCCCATGAAAGCTGACCCAGCTCTTGGCAGTTTGGCTACTCTGAGCAACTCTTCTCAGGACGTCCCAGGGAACTGCTGGAGGGCAGGATTGTGAGGTGCCCCAAAAGAGCCACCTTCCAGCTTCACCCCAGGCCTGACCATTCAGTAAGCATCTGCTAAGTGAGTGTATCACTGAAGGCATCTCAGACATAAACTAACTGCACTGAAAAGCTTGCCTTTAGAATCCCAATAGTTTAGACTAAGCGGATGAGATATTGTCTCCAGAATCAGAGGCTATCTACTTCAGAGGTTATTGTGAGAATTAAGTAGACTTCTTTCTGCAGGTAAGCACCTAACAGGCAGTGTCTGGCAGGGAGGAGACTATAAATAAAAAGAACCTGGTTCACAGACAGGTTCACTCAGCTCATGCAGAGAAGCTGGGTTAGAACTCACATCCCGGCTCCTAGGTCAGCGCTCCACACTCCAGAATGTCGCCATGGAACTCCGGGAATTAAATAAAGACCTTCAGGGTTATCGGATGCAAAAACGGACACATTTCAATGGAAGATGAACTGTGAGGAAAATAAAACAGGAAAGAGCAAACCTGCTATGTACAAGACTTTCATGCTAAATGTTCTCTCACTTGTTTTCTCAGTTCCCAGCAACATCCCTGACGTGAGCATTCTTATTTTATGAGAAGAAAACTGAGGTTCGGAAGTTAAGCGGTACATTGAGGCAGAGGATCGTGGTCTTCTGACTCCAAGTTCAGTGTTACTTCTACTCCACAGCAATACCAAGGCTTATATAGAAGCATGCAATGCGCAACAGTCAACACGGTGTGTCAGGCTGGGAGAGGACACACAGGGTGACTGAACCTGGGAAGACCAGGAAGGTCCTTTGGAAAGGGCAGCACAAAGGCAAGTTTGTCTGCTTTACAGTAGAGTAAGGGCCCTTCTGAAGTTAAAACATGAAATGCAGCAGCCAGGCCCGGCCAGCATAGCTCAGTGCTTGAGCATAGACCTATGAACCAGGAGGTCATGGTTCAATTCTTAGTTAGGGCACATGCCGGGGTTGCGGGCTTGATCCCCAGTGTGGGGCCTGCAGGAGGCAGCAGATCAATGATTCTCTCTTATAATTAATGTTTCTATTTCTCTCTCCTTCTCTCTTCTCTGAAATAAATAAAAATATATTTTTTAAAAAGGAAATGCAGCAACCTGGCAGGTCTCTTACATGGGTAACTGCATCTTTTCAGTCGCTCAGCCCAAAGAACTTGGTATCATCCTTGATTCCTCTCTTTTCACCACCTGCAGTCATTCTGCTACTAAATTCTTATGGCTCTCCCTCCAAACTATATTCAGATCAAAACCTCTGGTACCACCACCCTCTCCAAGCCACCACCTTTCCCCTGGGTTACTGTGGTAACCTCCAACTGATTTCCTTGGGTCTGCCTTTGACTCCTTCAGTCTTTTCTCCAATTATCCACCAAAATACATTCTCCCTCAACATTTTATTATAAGAATTCTCAAACCTACAGAAAAGGAAAAATTTATTACAATGAATCCAAATATCCAAATCCCTGATTCTACCACAAAAGTTGGTTTGTATTTGCTTTATTATGTTATCTAACCCTCTAGAAAGATTCTTTTAAAATGTAAGTCAGATTATGTTGCTCTTTTCTTCAACAACCTCTGAAAGCTTCCTGTCAGAGTAAAAGTTAAACCCTTATAAAGACCAATGAGGGCCTAAATGATTTGCACCATCTCACCTTCTCTGTCTTCATATCCCACTGCTTCCTGCCTCCTCCCCTCCAACACACACACACACACACACACACACACACACACACACACACACACACAGCCAGCTCATTCCTCTCCATCCACACTGATGTCCTTGTTTATTTGAAGATATACCAGGCTTTGTACTAGTTGTTCCCTCTGCCTGGAATTCTCTTCCTACAGATTTCTATGTGACTCATTCCCTTACTTCTTTCATGGCTTTATTTAAGCATAATATTACAATAAGGCCTTGCCTGCCCATTCTATTTAAAATTGCAAATGCAAACCACCCTTTACATTGCTTTTCTCCTTTCCCTGCTTTTTATTTCCTCCATAGTCTTCATTACCATGGCACTTTTTATTTTAGTAATTAGTCTTATCTATTGTCTGTCTTTCCCTATTAACATGTGTTATTGTTTGCAACATACAAAACATTACATTAGGCATTTTATATGTGTTGGCCTCATTTGAGCACAATGGCTCTCTCAAATAAAGATTCTTATCCTCTTTTAATAATAAGGAAACAGCCCTGGCCAGGTGGCTCAGTTGGTTGGAGCATCATCCTGTACACCAAAAAGGTTGCAGGTTCAATTCCGGTCAGGGCATATACCTAGGTTGCAGGTTAGATCCCCAGTTGGAACACATATCAGAGGTAACTGATTGATGTTACTCTCACATCAGTGTCTCTCTCTCTCTCTCTCTGTCTTCCTCTCTTTCTAAAAGAAGCAATAAAAAACTATCTTCAAGTGAGAATTAACTAATAATAATAATAATAATAATCCTATCTAGTAAAAGAGAAACATGGTAATTAGCGTACGACTGCTACCTTTCCCATTGGCTAATCAGGGTGATATGCAAATTAACTACCAGCCAAGATTGCGGCCGGCAGCCAAGCAGATGGAAACTAACATGAGGCTTGCTTGCGTCAGTGACAGAGGAAACCAACGTTCCCCGCCTGCCTTGCCGGCCTCTGAGCCTGCAGTTTGAAATATTGTAACAAATATAGAAGCTAAACAAAACCCCAGAAACCTGCTTTCAGCGAGCCGGTATCTCAGAGCTGGAGTTATACATTGTTTCGATTATAGAACCCAAACAAACCAGATACCTGCTTTCAGCAGCAGAGGCCTCAGAGCTGGAGCCAGAGCTAAAGCTGGCCCAGAATAAAAAAGAAAAAAAGGAGCAGTTGGGAGCTTCAGCCCTCAGCCCCTCACCCAGACTGGCCAGGCACCCCAGTGAGGACCCCCACCCTGAAGGGTGTGTGACCAGCTGCAAACAGCCATCATCCCCTCACCCAGGCTGGCCAGGCACCCCAGTGGGGACCACCACCCTGATCCAGGACACCCTTCAGGGCAAACCAGCCAGCCCCACCCATGCACCAGGCCTCTATCCTATATAGTAAAAGGGTAATATGCCTCCCAGCACCGGGATCAGCTGAGCCGCGAGGCCTCCCAGCACCAGGATCAGCGTGACAGGGGGCAGCGCCCAAACCCCCTGATCACCCTGTGGCTCTGTGTGTGACAGGGTGCGGCGCCCCAACCCCCTGATCAGCCCTGCTCTGTGTGTGACAGGGTGCGGCGCCCCAAACCCCCCCCCCACCACGGGCCCTGCTCTGTGTGTGACAGGGTAGAGCCATAACCTCCCCATTGGCCCTGCCCTGAGTGTGAGAGTGGCGGCGCCCCAACCCCCTGATTGGCCCTGCTCTGTGGGTGATAGAGGGCGGCGTCCCAACCCCTCCCCCACACGGGCCCTGCTCTGTGTGTGACAGGGTAGAGCCATAACCTCCCCATCGGCCCTGCCCTGAGTGTGAGAGTGGCGGCGCCCCAACCCCCTGATTGGCCCTGCTCTGTGGGTGATAGAGGGCGGCGTCCCAACCCCTCCCCCACACGGGCCCTGCTCTGTGTGTGACAGGGTAGAGCCATAACCTCCCCATCGGCCCTGCCCTGAGTGTGAGAGTGGCGGCGCCCCAACCCCCTGATTGGCCCTGCTCTGTGGGTGATAGAGGGCGGCGTCCCAACCCCTCCCCCACACGGGCCCTGCTCTGTGTGTGATGGGGTAGAGCCATAACCTCCCCATCGGCCCTGCCTTGAGTGTGACAGTGGCGGTGCCCCAACCCCCTGATGGGCCCTGCTCTGTGGGTGATAGAGGGTGGCGCCCCAACCCCCTGATGGGCCCTGCTCTGTGTGTGACAGGGGGCGGTACCCCAACTCCCCTATCGGCCCTACTCTGTGAGTGACAGGGGGGAGCTCCTCAAGCCCCTGATGGGCCCTGCTCTGTGCGTGACAGGCGGGAGCTCCCCAACCCCCTGATGGGCCCTGCTCTGTGAATGACAGGGGGCAGCGCCCCAACCCCCGGATTGGCCCTGCTCTGTGGGTGACAGGGGGTGGCGCCGCAACCTCCCCATCAACCCTGCCTTGAGTGTGACAGGGGGCGGTGGCCCAACCCTCCAATCGGCCCTACCCTGAGCGTGACTGAGGGTGGCATTGCAACCTCCCAATCCGCCCTGCTCTGTGCATGACAGGGGGCGGCACCCCAACTCCAATCGGCCTTGCTCTGAGCCTGACCAGGGGCTGCACCTAGGGATTGGGCCTGCCCTCTGCCACCCGGGAGCAGGCCTAAGCCAGCAGGTCGTTATCTCCCGAGGTGTCCCAGACTGGAGAGGGCACAGGCCAGGCTGAGGGACCCCCCTCTCCCCTGAGTGCACAAATTTTTGTGCACCGGGCCTCTAGTAATAATAATAATAATGGAACAGACGCAAGGAGACAGAATAACTGGATCAAGACTGCCAACTTAAACTCAGGTCTGTCATATTCAGGGTTCATTCTTTTTTACTGTCTGACACAAGAATCTCTATGGTAAGACAGGCAGATCACTGAGGCAGGCACCTCAGCCAAAGGCCTCTATCACATAGACTCCTCATTTTATATTTAAACAGTTGTTTCTCAAAGATGTCCCTATTGAAATTCTAATAGTCAACTAAGAGAAATATCAAGTCCTCAGTCCTTCTTTGGGGGTAGATTAATGACAAATATAAAGAGAGCTCATGCCATGGGCAGGGTATTCAGGGTAGGGACAGGAATGTATAGAATAGAAAATCAAGGATTACGTACCAAAATGCCCAGGGCACCAAGAGGCCCAAGTACATGTTTCACAAACTTTTTGTTTTTCTGAGACACATGAGAAGTAATTCAAGGAAAACTACATACATCACTATTTCATTCCTCAATCATAGAATTATCACATGATATAGTCATATATCTGTTGATACACAGTTGTCTTTTTGCACTAGACTGTGAGCCTCTTGAACCTGGGGAATGTACCTTAAACACCCTAGTGTCTAGCACAGTGTTTTAACATAATAGAACTTTAATAAATATTTGTTAAATTAATGAAGTGAATGAATGAATTATGATCCAAGACCTACAAAACACGGAAAAAGAAAACTCTACTAAGTAGGAGTGCAAACTTTTTTCAAAAACTTGTCTTCTGACTTCAAACACACACAGTACTATCTTAACACTATTGCAATGGGATTTTAAAGTGATTACTGCATATCACAATAACTAATGTCCCAACTGAGAGCCATGGTGATTGGTTCAATACTAAATAGCAGCAAATTCTGAGAAAAGTGCCGGAAGTCCAGTAGTTTATTGGTCAAATATTGGTTTAGTTTAAATCTGAATATTAGTTCGTGCATAAGACTTCCCCTCCCCTAGGCAACCTCTTCTTAGTTCTCTCTATTGTATGACAGTGTTTGTATCTGTGTCTGGGTACTATATTATACCATAAATTCTTAAAATCAGGAACCACAGCTTATTCCTACAACTAAGAGACCAATGCTTTGAAGATAGTGGGCATACACACAAGCATTTGTAAAAACTACTAGTTAGATTTACTGTCTTCCCACTAACTAAAATTAGTAAGGATAGGTTTTCACTATGACATGTCAATTGGATTACTAGTTGGTGCTCATATCAGGGTGGGGAAAAATTAGACAGGCTACCAATCAAATAGCTTCATAAATATCACATAGGATATACCACAGACAATATTATGGGCCATGTATAAGAAAACAATTTTCATTATTAATTATTATAATAATGGTTCATATTAACTAGCATGTATTGACTATTTGCAAAATGTCAGAACTGGTACACGTGTATTTACATATATCAGCTCACTTAGCCCCAGACTTAAAATTCATTATGTACAATTGTTATCACTCATTTACAGAATGAGCATATTAAGGTGTAAAGACATTGAGCAAATTTCTTGGGGTCATCCTACGTGCTAGAGCAGGGAATGAGCAGGCTTGTATGAGCACAGGGTTCTGCAGATCTAGCATTTTAGCATTATTTTGACTAATTGAATTTTTGGGGGGAGTGGTCTCATTTTTGTTTGATTTACTTACTTTTTATTTTATCAGGCTGGTTTTTTAGACTTCCCTAGATTGCTTCCATTGTAGGCTCTACATCATTATCAGAGAGCCTGTGGACTTTCGTCGGAGTGGAGAGAGTTGATTTCTTGATTGCTTTGCGCTATTCTGTCACTTACAGTAATAATTACAGAAGTTAAAGTATAATAAAATGGGGGGTTTTAATCCATATTTTATGAGTCACAAATGGGCTCTAAAAAGCTGCCATTTTATTATTTCCTTTAGAAATACTTAATAGGTAATGTCAGTAGTAAAGTTTAGTGCCTAACCAGCACTTAATATTCCCTGCCTCCAGAATTATCAACCCTCTTTAACAGAAGAGTAATCAAAGGAGTTTTATAATATATACACCTGTCCACCCAATTTCATATCATCTAGGTTAACAACTCAAATGTAAAAGAGTAGAAATTAAGGAGCTGCCATCTACTGTATGGATTGGGCAACAAGAAAATATAAGAAAAGAACCAAAATGAGGATATTATCCAGAAAATTAAAATTGTATGTGGCTATACATATAGCATATGCTACCTGGAAGGAATGGCCTTAAATTGTAGACACAGCATGAAATAGCCATTGCAGAGTTGGTTAGTTTCACATTAACTCATATAATCTGACCTCCTCTGACATAGTTCAACATCTAAAAATTTTTCATTCCTCTCTAATAAACTAAAAATCTCTTCTTCTTGGTTCAGCTAGATTTCCAATAACTACCCTTACTAGAAGCTGCTGATTAACTGAATTCTTTTCAGCTCTTGCCTAGATGCTGGTTTCTTTACATTTTATGGAAAACAAGGATATATCTTCCTATCTAGGCATCAATGGAAGTAGTTTGTCACCTTATAATTCAGTTTGCAACAAAACCTATTTCCCAACACCACCAAACCAAGCGGTAGACTTATTTAGACACTATCAGAGTCTCCCCATGAGGAGTCAACACACACAGTTGTTGCTCAAGGGTATACCAGAAGGCTCCAGAACTTCTAAAAGTCTGGGAGATATAAATTATACATAAGTGTATATACCACTGACTCTGCAATTTGTCAAGACCTACCTTTTTATTCAGTGCAAAGTAATTTTTATAAACACTTGCTTAAGATCAATGTGTATTCTTTAAACATTTGATGTAGCTCTCTATTACTTCAAACTTATTGTATTTTCAAATTACTATATCTTTATTAAATATTTTTATTGGATATGACAATAATTGAAACAAGTGTAATGGTTTTCTCACTATTGATGGTAGATTTGTCTTACTCTGAATCTATCAATTTTTGCATTATATGCTTAAAATATTTTGTTAGAGATATATGGTTTTAGAGCTATAGCTTCCTGATAATTTCATTATTTTATCATTATTCTCTACATTTTTCATAATGCTTTTTGTCTGAAAGCCTACTTTTTCTGATAAGATATCTATACCTCCTTCATTTTGGTTAATTTTTTTGGCATTTTTGTTGTTCTACCCTTTAAACCATTCTATACCTTTATACTCCAGAAGTAAATTAAAATATTGAAATCAAATCTGATAATCCCTGACTTTAACTAGTACATTTAATTTATTTTTCTTTATTGTATTGTTGATATAACTGGACTTGTTATATTTTTATATATATTTGTTTCATTTTTAATGCTTATTTACTTTTTTATTTGTTTAACTTATTTTTTCATGCTTTTTTGTCACTTTATATTGAACCTCCCTTGTCTATTACTTCAGAGTCTCTTGTAGTACTTGTCTCTTATTCTGGCCACTGCTACAGTGACCATTTCTATGTGGACTCCCACCATTCCCACACCAGTGTGAACTGCCAGCACCTTGCTCAGCCCCATAGTGCATGCTCACTTACTGCCCTGCAGCCTCTGGGGATGCCACCCAGGCAGGCATAATTGAACGTTCTATGGAGAATAGGGAAGAGGCACCAGTGGATGAATGCTTTTCTGAGTTTCTTTGGTGTGTTTGTTTTGTTTTGTTTTGTTTTTGTAGGACAGCCATAACATGTATTTCATATAGCCTCTCAGTTGTATCCCTAATGTGGAATTAAGCAACCAACTGCCTGTATCAGTGAAAAAGAGTTAGAAGAGAAAAGCAGGAGGAGGCTTCCATGAGAAGATCCTGATTTAATACAGTCCAAAAACCACTGGCAGTGGACAAATGTTAGCAAGTCATGAGCCTCCATAGCTTTATAAAATAGAGACAATAATGACTCACAAGATTCTTGTAAGAACTAAATATTCAATATAGATAATCCCTCTCTATTTTTAAAGTGCTTCTCTAATTTTAAAGTGCTATTTTACCATAGAGTGCTACTTATTATTGGCAGTATGCTTGTGGGTAACAAATGATTTTCATGATGTTTTCTAAAGATGATTCTAATACTGACAAAAGCTAAATATTATTTATATGCTAACAACAGTGGACTTGCTGTTGAAATTATTCCACTTATATCAACTTATTTCACAAATATTTATTTATCATAATGCTGCCATTATTGTTTCCATTCGGGAAAAATTAATTCGTGGCTCCATCCTGTACTATGTGACATGGACAAATTATTAGTCATCTCTTGGCCTCAGTTTTCTTTTCTCTCCTTTCAAATTGTTATAACAACAACAGCAATACCTCCCTTGTATAAATATGGGGAAAGGAAGACTAGATGTTTTTACTACTACTACATATAACATGCTATATGACAATATAGAATCTATTGAGGCAAGGGATTGCAGATCAACCTTGCATACTTCCTTAAAGAAGGTTTAAGTAGCCCTACTCAGTTTGGCTCAGTGGATAGAGTGTTGGCCTGCAGGCTAAAAGGTTCTGTGTTTGATTCTGGTCAAAGGCACTTAACCTTGGTTGCAGGCAGGAGGCAACCAAATCAATGTGTATCTCTCACATTGATGTTCCTCTCTCTGTCTCGTCCACTCCCTTCCACTATCTCAAAAAATATCCACAGGTGAGGATTAACAAAAATAAAATAAAAAAGTTTAAGTAAACATTTAAATCATAAACAGGAAGAACTTTTGGTTTAAGCTCATTTAACCTCTTAGCTTATTTTGGCAAAAAGGCTGTGAACAAGAGTAAGGGCTGCTGGCAGGAATGTACAATTGAAATTCTCCTGAAGGATGGCCCAGCAATGAGGCGCAGACTATGAAATCCCCATCGTTGGGTGATGAAGGACAACACACATGTGATTGAGTGATTGCCACAACTTAAGTACTCGGCCACTCCGGGAGAGCATGCTTTATAATTAGTGCCAGTAGGACTAGACACCTACCTGTCTGTTCCAAAGGCATGAAATGCACACAATTTACCTCCCATCCCAGCATTTCATCAAGAAAGAGCAGCAGACACCTCTGTACTTGAAAAGCACAACAGAACGACTCCCTGTTGACCCCTGTCCAAGTTTTGAGTTGATGCAAAATTTCCATTTTCTAGTTTTATCTTCTTTTTTAATGGCTGAGATATGTTATCTAGATCTTTGTACTGTTCATGGTAATGCAGTCTCTAAACACAAGTCAAAATTCATTCTACGATCCCAAAAGAGCCTATAACTACTTTAAAGAATTTCTCTCCACCAATTCATTTTTCAAGGGAATCCAGCTGTCAGGCCTGAGTTATCTTGGATGGTTTAGATAGAAAATTTTATGCACACATTTGTTTTTATATATACTCATAGGTGTTCACACATATCTTTCAACTCCTTCAAAATTTAGAAGGAATGAAAACACGAGCCCTGAGTAAATCATACAAGATCTACTGTCTGTCTGGCACGTCCTTTGTTCAGACAAGTCTCCTTTTCATGTTTCCCTCCTTGCCTGGTCTATTTTATTCCATTTGAAGAGGCCACTGTATGTCTCTTCAGTTTTCACTCACTAAAGACCTTGTAGTCTTATTTATATTAGGGCTAGGGATCCGAAAGCCAGCTCTCTTTCAGGACCTCAGAAACACCAAACCGTAATAAACTCCAGAGGGAAGCAACTGGAAGGTTTCACTCCCATTCCTCTGAGGAAGACTGTGAAGGAAACTTGTTCACAAATAAGTCAATACAGACAGAGCATTCCTTATGCTTTCTAGGTAGGCGTCTACGGGATTACAAGATGAGAGTACTGCAGCAGTCAAATTACTTACCAGTAAACTCACTCGGCCTGAAACTGCACACACAATTCAGGGGTGCTGTGTGGTCTCTGTGGCAACTACACTGTGCAATATCAATCACATTCCTTTATAAGTTTAATTTTTAAATGGGGCAATCAATTTGCATGGTATAAGAATATCACCATGATTAGCATTTCCTGTTTGTCCTGACATTTTTATTATTCCAACCATAAACCAGTTTATATGTAAATTGCCACATGCTCTTAAGTTAAACTCATAGAACCTATCTGTGAAGGCCTCATCATTTTGCTGTAACTATGTGTACTAGTAAAAAACCTATTGCACAAACAGTTCCAAGAAAAAGAGAGAGTATGTCGCATAAAAGAAGCAAACAAACTTTGTGCCCAGTTCAACTGAATTCATGAATAATATTCTGTGCTCGGCTTTAGTTATGTTATAACAAGGACCATGTCTTCTGTTTTAAATGAAGGGCATCAGGTAATTAAATATTATTTTTTATCAGAAAATTAAAATTTAGAGATTAAGCTCATACTATATGGGTTGGGCATAGACATATCTTCCACTCTATAACCATCCCAGCTTCTAAAACACATGCACACATGCACACACATGTGCCCACAAGGTGCTAGGCATGAAAAGACACCTAGATATTTACTATAGGTCATGTTCAAAGAAAATTTTCTGTGAAATAAAATAATTTAGCTCAAATGTATCCACTCCCCAAAACTGTCATAAGAGTTTTGTTCATAAACAACTGTTTTACAGAAAAATCCACAATAACTATATTTTAAGTCATTTAATCATCTATTTATTATACTTTATTCCATTATACAGCATTCTAAACTACATTTAAATAGATTGAATAGGGCAATAGAACAAATTGCATAACATTAAATTTTTATATATTTAAGAGATCTGTGGGAGAGTGGCTATTTAAATGAGGCAGGAGGATGAAGTAAGCAATGGTATTTGAAGAAACAATTACAAGATCCCAGGAGTGTGCTGCTTCCAAAATCATTTATTTATTTATTTATTAAATATTTACTAGCACCTCCTAAATACCAGGCCCTCTTCGAGACAGTGGAGATATGGAGGTTGCTATAGACAGAATGATTTTGTCCCCCTCCTCAATAAATCCATGTTAAAACCTAATCCCCAGTGTGATGGTATTAGGAGGTAGGAAGTGATTAGGTCATGAGAGTGGAGCCCTAATGCATGGGATTAATGCTCTTAATAAAAGTGACCCCATTGAGCTCCCTCACCCCTTCCCCTATGTGAGGACACAGTGAGAAGATGGCCATCTATGAACCTCCATGAACCAGGTTCTCACTAGACACTCAGTCTGCCTGTCACTTTGACCTTGGACTTTCCAGCCTCCAAAACTGTGATAAATAAATTTCTGTTGTTTAAGCCACCCAGTCTACGGTATTTTTGTTTTAACAGTCCAAACAAACTAAGACAGAGGTGAAAAAGACCAACAATGTCCCAGCCCTCATTGAGTTTACATTATGGTGGTAATGAAAGTAAATAATCAAATTCGAATGTAGTTATATAGTGTTTCATACTGGTGGATGCTATGAATAAAACAGAACAGAGCAATGTGATGCTTTTAAGCATTATCTCATTTAGACTCTCAAAGTATCATCCTGACTTCTAGGTAAAGAATAAACTACAGTCCTAGCTGGTTTGGCTCAGTGGATAGAGCGTCAGCCTGTGGACTAAAAGGTCCCAGGTTCCATTCCAGTCAAGGGCACATGCTCAGGTTGTGGGCTCAATCCCCAGTAGGAGGCATGCAGGAGGCAGCCTATCTATCTCTCTCTCCTCTCTCCCTTCCTCTCTGAAATCAATAAAAATATACTTTTTTAAAAAGAAGAATAAACTATAATAAGACAATTATGGAAGCACAGGGGCAAGTCAGGATGCTATAGTCTTAAACAAAATATGAAATAAGGACAACTTGAATTAGAGTGCTACTGATAAAAGTGATAAGAAGGGGTCACATGTGGAACCCACTTTGAAGGTAGAGAAAACAGGATTTTCTAATTTAGAGTGGGAGAGCAAGAGAGGTGTCAAGGATGATTTC
Organism: Myotis daubentonii; assembly: GCF_963259705.1. Lineage (NCBI taxonomy): Eukaryota > Metazoa > Chordata > Mammalia > Chiroptera > Vespertilionidae > Myotis > Myotis daubentonii. The sequence goes on from NC_081841.1 coordinate 165,240,708, forward strand.
AAAGTTTGGAGATTGAGAAATATTGGATGCAAGAGGAATCATTGACAAAAATGAGGGACACTAAGGGAAGAATAGGTATGAAGGGGGGAATCAAGAATTCTATTGGCTATATTAAATTTTAGAAGCCTATTAAACATTTTTGTGAAGATGTTGAGAATATACAAGTCTGAGGTTCAAAGTGAAAAAACAAATGTTGGCATCAGTATACTGATGGTATTAAAGCCTCAGGAATGGATGTGTCATCTAGGAAATGAAAACTCAAAGGAAGGAGAAGAGATCCAGGGACTGAGTTCTGGAGCATTCCAGTATGTGGAGGTTGGAAATGGGGGATGATCTTGGAAATGAGACTAGAATAAGTAACACATAAAAAATGAAAAATATCCATGAGTACCCAGCCAAATGTAGTCAGTATTTCCAGAAGCAGGGAGAAAACCAATAGACTGAAATTCTGCTGACAGACTAAGTGAATGAGTACTGAGAATCATCCAGTAGACTTGGCTGTGGGGCAGTCCTTGATGTTCTTGATGAAAGTAGTGTTAATAGAGTACTAAATGCAAAAGTCTGATTTGAGAAGATTCAAGAAATAATGTAAGAAGAAAAGTGAAGAAAGCAAATACAGGCAACTCAAGGAAGTTTTCTGTAAAAGGAAAGTGAGAGATGAAAGGGTAACTAGATGAAGAAGAATTTTTTTTTTAAATAAAGAATACTATAGCTTGGTGTATGTTTATGGAAGTGCTCCAATGGAAAAGGAAAATATGATGATGCCAGAGACTTCATATAGGCTAAGCGGGCAGGGTTGCAGTATCCTGAGGTGGAGTTGGCCTAAATAAGCATAAAGGACAGTTTATCCAGTGCAACAAGAGAGAATATAGAATACTTGGCATGGATACAGTTTAGTAATCTAGTAGAAGGAGGACATAGAAGTTCTTTTCTGATAGCTTCCAATTTCTCAGTGATTAAAGAATCCAAGTCATTACTTGGACATGAGAATGGAAAAAAGGATGTTTAAAGTTGGAGGGTGAATGCAAAATATTCATCTGGGAGAATGGAAATCAGGAACCAGAGTTACATTTGGATACAGAGGTGACTGGGAGTGGGAGTGACACATAGACTGTGATTCACCAAAGGAAGAGCCCCATTGAGAAGATAGTGAGGCACAGAGAGGCTCCCTGAGGACCAGAACTAGAAGAGGGGATGTTCTAGTACTCAGGTCCATTAAGAGGCTGCCTGTCTGAGAATTGAGCTTTAGCTCTGCTCTCTGCAAGAAAAATAGGAAAAACAGAAAATCACCATAGCGTCCCATGGACATGCTAAGTTTAAGATTTAACACAATGTCTTTTACATGAAGAAGAGGTACTCTAGCACCACAGAAAATGATGACTCTGAGGAGTCAGATGCGAAGGGTTAAACCCAACTTTCCCAGCATATAAAACTCAGAGTCCTCATTTACAAGTAAAAATGCTAATATTTCCTTTTGAAGCTTGTTGTGATGGTAAATGAGATACCTATAAAGTATCTTAGAAAATGTAATTAGAACTACTAATCAGTTAAATATTTGGACTTCTCTTTAAACATGTCAGTTTAAACACATGTATTTTATATCTACTCCTCCAAAAAGCACACTAAAATAACAATAAAGACTAAAAAGAAAATCATGAACACACAGAGACAAGAGAACAGAAAATAAAAAGCTTTTGAAGGTGCTCTATCTGATTTGTGGGAGTTGAAACCTGCATGTTTTCCAACAAGAAGCAAGCTCTGCCAGTCATAGAGCCCCAGAAGGTTGATAACTGAAGATATCAAGTATCTATAACAGTGATGGCGAACCTATGACACGCCTGTCAAAGGTGACACGCGAACTCATTTTTTTGGTTGATTTTTCTTTGTTAAATGGCATTTAAATATATAAAATAAATATCAAAAATATAAGTCTTTGTTTTACTATGGTTGCAAATATCAAAAAATTTCTATATGTGACATGGCACCAGAGTTAAGTTAGGGTTTTTCAAAATGCTGACACACCGAGCTCAAAAGGTTCACTATCACTGATCAATAATAATAAGAGCGTCATATGCTAATTAGACCAGGCAGCCAAATGACCTTCCAAACATCCTTCTGGACGTCCTTCCAGACAAAGCTGCCACAGCGGGGACCAAGGCAGAGGTGGTTAGGGTTGATTAGGCAGGCAGGTGAGCAGTTAGGGGCGATGAGGCAGGCAGGCAGGCAGAGGAGTTAGGGGCAATCAGTCAGGCAGGCAGGCGAGCAGTTAGGGGCATCAGGCAGGCAAACAGAGTGGTTAGGGGTGATTAGGCAGGCAGGCAAGTAGTTAGGGGTGATCAGTCAGGCAGGCAAGCAGTTAGGGGCAATTAGGCAGGCAGGCAAGTGGTTAGGGGCAATGAGGCAGACAGGCAGAGTGGTTAGCGGTGATCAAGCAGGCAGGCAGGTGAGCGGTTAGGAGCCCATGGTCCCAGATTGCAAGGGGGATGTCCGACTGCCGGTTTAGGCCCGATTCAGGGATCAGGCCTAAACCGGCAGTTGGACATCCCCCGAGGGGTCCTGGGTTGCAAGAGGGTGCAGGCTGGGCTGTGGAACCACCCCCTTAGTAATATACATAAACTGGTGGTTAGACATGGGGCTGATAAAAGATGCAATGGATAACTTAATAATGATCGTAAAAACCTTGCTATATTTATAAATAGAGCACTATAATTATAAATTGAATATTACAAATTAAGTAAAAACAGGCTTTTGAATCTATAATTTCAGTTTTGCAAACCAAGAGAGCTCCAAGTATTCTCTAAGTAAAATATGCTTAAAACAGCACCAAAACACACACATTACACCTGTAGGGTTTTTAGGAAGAATGCATGAATTAATATGTATGAAAAACACTGTAAATTCTAGAACGTTGTAAAAATATTTGTCATTATCTTTTCAATTGCTTTCTTTCAGGCTGTTACTTTATTTTAGAGAGTAATCCACCCTTTCTCCTTTCTCTACGTAAATAAATATCTGTCCATCAGACCCTGCTAGTTATTTTTATCACCAGATGAAACTTCGTTTTCTATCTTTTCACTATTTCATATTACTGTATATGACTAGTGTAACACTTGTTAGACTTTGTATTACTAGTGTACCATATGTATCCATTGCATTGGAGATGCCTAGTTATGTTTTTCTTTACTGGAACATAATTCCATATCTGTTTAAAGCACACATTGAGTATCCCTTCTGTGTTTAACACTGTACCTATATAAGAAACAGAGTCATTGTTTAAAAAAAAAAAAGTGCAATGGTTGAAATGCCCAAATAATCTATCTCTACTATGTGATACCAAATGGCCAATCCCTCAGGACAGTTTATTAGAGAATTTGAGATCTGGGGAAATTTAGTCAGAGAGGCTACAAGCACTAGGGACAGGTAGAGGTGAGATATCAAACTGAAAATAAGGAAACCCAGTCCTTCAAAAAACCTTCAATCCCTCAGCTTCCAGATCTCTGGTAACCAAGTTTCTACTCCATACTCTGCTCCAACATAAGAAATTCAAGATTTTTTTTTTCTGAGAAAATTAAATGCTCCAAAGAAAAAACCCATAGATGCTGATATTTAACAACATTGCTGAAAAATAGATAGGCTAGCCACGAACTCACTCTAAGAAAAGCTCACTATTTGACAAGCCCTGCTCATACCCAGAACTTATTAACTCCAAAATAAAAACATATATCAAAAGATTATCATTAATTTTAGAAAGTCATCCAAAGTTAAACCTGAAATATAAACAAAAAAAGGGATGTGGGGTTGTAGAAGCAGAGGCCTTACTGGGAACAGAAGAGTTTAAAGAAGGGAAGGAGAGAAGGTGAGAGGGAGGGAAGCGAACATCCTTATGAAAGGAATTTTTAGGGGTAAAATAGGCAGGTTTAGGGAGTTTTACAAATTAGGGGGTCCATGGAGGAGGAAGGCATAGTTGGTCAGGGGTTTGGAGCTGCCAAAAACTATACATTCAAGAACAAAAGGTGCCACAGGATAAGGGGAGAGGAAGACATCCATTCACAGGAGATAGAGAAAAGCCACAGGGTAGGGGGAGAAAGAGGAAACAAACTTTCACAGGGGATAGAGAAATGCTGACAAATGGGAGAAAGAGGAAAACAGATTTTCACAGGGGACAGGGAATTCTACCACTGAAGGGGGAGAGGGACAGGACTGCACCACGTGGGGTTTGGGCTTTGAAGCTGATACAGTGACCAATCAGAAGGGAATATGAGGAAACAAAGAACTGCAGCCTTTATAAACCTCAGAAAAGGGGGCTTAGGGGTCACCTCCTTGGGGACACCTCCCTGCGTGGGAGTCTGTATTTGCTTCCAATAAATTTCCACCCTTTTCATCTACCACCTTCTATCCATGGCTTCATTCTTCAAATCCACCTGGACAAGAATCCAAGAAAGAACCACTCAGTTCTCTTAGAGCAGTGGTTCTCAACCTTCTGGCCCTTTAAATACAGTTCCTCCTATTGTGACCCAATCATAAAATTATTTTCGTTGCTACTTTATAACTGTAATGTTGCTACTGTTATGAATCATAATGTAAATATATGATATGCAGGGTGGTCTTAGGCGACCCCTGTGAAAGGGCCGTTTGACCGCCAAAGGGGTCGCGACCCACAGGTTGAGAACCACTGGCTTAGAGGCATAGAAAGAGGAGGTTGCACCTATAAAACAAGAACAAGATACTATTTTTTTATACAGATAAGGAGGAGACACTCGGGTAACATGAAAGCACCCTACTAAATTAAGCTGTAAGTACATAAATAAACATAAATAAAAGAATTGGGAGACAACGTTGAAGTAATATTTTTTTAAAAAAAAACTAAGAAAAATCAAAGGGATAGGTAGTGAGACAGAAGAAATTAAATATTTTTAAGACTGTCAGACCAGTCTAGGAAGCCACTCAAACCATACAATGAAATTCTGAAGAGAGAAAACAAAGTCGATAAAGAGAGTGAAATTATCAAAGAAATAATTAAGGTTCATTTCTCAGAACTAAAAACATAAATCTTTAGATGTAAGAGGCCAACAAGAACCTAGCACAATAAATGAAAAAGACCTCTCACATCATTAACTCCAGAATACCTGAGAAAGCAGTGCATTCTAAAAGCTTCCACAAAGACCATTTACATACAAAGAAACAAGCATCAAAATGCACTAGGGTTCTGAATTGTAAAGTTAGAAACTATAAATAATGGAGTAATAGCTTTAAAATTCTAAGGAACAATTCCTTGCAACCTCAAATTACATACCCAGGCAAACTATCAAACAAGTGTGTGAGTAGATGGAACTAGTTCATCCATACAACTTCCCAATAATTTATTGCCCATGTACCTTTTCTCATAAGTTTCTGATATACTTTGTGCTAAAGTGAAAGAGTAAATGAAGAAAGAAGACCTGGGGTCCAAGAATCAGAGGATCAAACATAGGACAATTTTTCATTTTAATTTCAAGATGAAAAGGGAGGACCCAAGGTGACAGCATTTATCAGGACTAGAGAATTTCTAAACTGGAGTTAAGTGAAGGAAGGAATGCAGGATGAATGTCAGAACTGAGGCAAGGGGGTGAAGGACTTGCTAGATGATCTAATACATTTGATCACTTTCAAAATTGTATTGAGCCCTAGTTGGTTTGGCTCAGTGCACAGAGCAACAACCTGTGGATTAAAATGTCCCAGGTTCAATTCTGGTCAAGGGCACATGCCCAGGTTTCGGGCTCTATCCCCAGTAGGGGGCGTGCAGGAGGCAGCCATTCAATGATATTTTCTCATCATTGATGTTTCTATCTCTCTCTCCCTCTCTCTTCCTCTCTGAAATCAATAAAAATATGTGGTGTGTTTTTTATATAGTATTGAGAGGGTATTGATAGAATTAGAAGAATTCATGAAAATAACAGAAAAATTTGCAAGGAACAAATTGGCAATTATTAACACTAGGAAAATGTCTTTTCTTGGAAAAAAATTGTCATAGTGCATTACTTTGTTCAAAAAAATTTTTTAAATTTACATTATATGGGGAAAGGGTCTATATCTTTGTCTACCACAACAGCAAGTCAACAGATGTTTCTAAATTTGATAAATTAGTTTAAAGTTGATTAAATCAATTTAAGTAAATAGCAGTGTAAGCATATTACCTAGAAATACAGAGGCAAAGGCCATAAGGACCAACTAAAGGCTTGGAGGTAGTTGTCTCTGGGGAGCAAGTCTGAGGGGCTGGGAAGAACAGGGCAGAGGGCTGTGGGTTTCACTTAGCCTTCATTAAAAGTCTTGGCTTTTAAATTACACTAGTATGTGTGCTATTTGATAAAACTAGAAAATAAGTTTTTGAGATTATTTTTTTTTTTAGATTTCATTCTTTCCTTCATTCCTTCTCTTAAATTCTAAACACCCATTGACACATCCATATATATAAAGAACCAGGGGCCGTCACAACCGAAACAACCGAACGGACAACCGAACAGGCTGAGTGAGGCGACCAGACCGGCAGGGGATTTAGTGAGGGACAACCAAACGACTCAGCACCAGGCTGCATGGGGCGACCAGGCCAGCAAGGGGGTTAGTGAGGGAAAAACCAAATGACTGAGCAGCAGGCTGTGTGAGGCGACCAGGCCAGCAGGGGTTTAGTGAGGGACAGCCAAACAACTGAGCACCAGGCTGCATGGGGCAACCAGGCCGGTAGGGGGGCAGTTGAAGGTGATTAGTCTGGCAAGGGGGGCAGTGAGGGGCAACCAGGCTGGCGGGGGGGGCCGTTGGGGGCAATCAGGCTAGTGGGGGGAGCAGTTACAGACAACCAGGCCAACAGAGAGGGGCAGTTGGGGGTGACCAGGCTGGCAGGGGGGAGTAGTAAGGGGCGACCAGCTGGGGGGGGGGGGCAGTTAGGGGCGACCAGGCCAGCAGGGGTGGGGGCAGTTGGGGGTCGACCAGGCCGGAAGGGTGGGGCAGTTGGGGAAGACAAGGCAAGCGAGGGGTGCAGTTAGGGGTGATCAGGCAAGCAGGCATTTGAGCAGTTAGGAGCCAGCGTCCCGGATTGTGAGAGAGATCCTGGATTGGAGAGGGTGCAGGCTGGGCTGAGAGGACTCCCCGCCTCCTGCATGAATTTCATGCACCAGGCCTCTAGTACCCTTATAATGAATAACACAGGGCAGAAAGGCAATAATCACATTGGTTATTTCAGTAGCACACACCAAATGTTTGTTGAGCTGGGTTAGATTTATTTTACATATGAGATTCTTAAATTCCCATCTTTATTTTCAAGAGACATAAAATTTTCTATATTCCAAGTAAGTTTTCCTCAAAAACAGGATCTGACAACTTCAATTCTAAATCAAGGTCTGTATGACATAAAAGCATTGTTATATATATATTTTTTAATGGAACATTTTAACAAAAGCCATAATGTCATACAAGCAGAAAACTCAGCAAACATTTATTTACAGAATTCCATAAAATATTATTTTTATGAATCAATACAACCTAAAAGAGAGGCCTTGGCTCTCTCCATGGAAGGGAGTTCACCAATATCGTGAAATAAAATAAAGAATAAAGCAATAGGTCCATTGCCTAGAATATAATTTCCTAAACTGTGAGTCCATAAAATGTCTTTTGTGTCTTAGAACTAATCAAAGCAACCTAAATTCAGATGCTGGAAAATAGCTGCAGTCCTTCCCATAGAGATCATAGAGATAAAAACCTACCTGTATCCCCATTCTACCCAGATCCTATAGGATTTTGTTTTTGTTGTTGTTGTTGTTTTTTGTTCAAGATGCTAAACAACACTGAAAATTGATAACAAATCAAACCAGCTAATTTACAGTGTCACAGTTAACTGACATTACATTAAACAGATGATCAGCCCTCAAAATTACTACAGCAGTGTTTATTTTCTGGATCACATTTCTTTGTCTTTGAAATGTCAAATATGCTTTCCCACTGAGAACCAAATATGGATACACATATGCAAGGATATCATCAACACAGAGAAGATTGAAAGCAAACTTACAGGATTCAGTACAGAACTAATCCTTCCTAAAATTCTGATTTAACAAGGGACTTCATTTGGGGGGATTCAAGTTATTGATTATAGACAGTCACTGGTGTTCTTTATTGTTTGAAAGAATGAAATTTCAGATTTGAACGTGTGTGACCTCCCAATAAGGGACATTTACAGTGTGCTTTATTCATATTCACGTGATATAGTCTCCTCCGACCTGGAACAGACTGAGAGCTATCGCCTGCAGAGCTGTGTTCCTGTTATCACATTAAAGAGCAAAGGCCACAGACATGCTCAGTCATGAGTCCAAAAAGCCCTTGAAAACACATAAGCCTTTTAGAATAATGACGGGAAATGTTATCCCAGACCTCCGTACCGGTCACTCCTGCCAAGCACTTTAATGTGCCCTTGCTTTTTGGCTTACCAACCTTTGTCACCCCAACACACACACTATAAAAGGTGTCTGTAAAGGTGTTAAGCCACGACACACATGACTGGCTGCTTCCAGCCACCACCCTGCCAACCCATCTTGTCTTGCTCCCAGGTACAAAGCACCAAGGCCCTTGCTCATTGGGAACAACGGCTCCCCTTCAGACCCCTCACGCCTATGTCCTTACACTACATGGTGAGGACAATAGCACAGGTTTCTCCCTGTGGAGGGCTCATAGTTTATGTGCAGAAACAGCAGCCAAGCAGAAATTGCCAGATAAAAGCTGAGCACTAAGAGAGAAGTAAGCGTGAAGGAGGAGGGAGGGAAGGCCCTCACTCCGCTCCATTTGAGGCAGCATATGTGTGTGAGCTTCAAGGCTCATGAAGCAGGGGTACCAACAGGGGCCAAGGGCAGTATTCCAGTGTAGGGAACAGCATTTAAATAGCACAGCACTGCCAACAAGCAGAGTGCTCTCAGAGACCTATAAATGGGTTCCATGTAACTGAGGCCGGAATGCACCGGTAGAGAATGTAAGGAGATGAGGCTGCAAAGACAAGTTTTAGGAATAATTTACAAAGGGTCTTGTACGCTGAGCAAAGGAGCTTGGATTTTTGTCTTGTAGTGAATAGGGAACCATTCAGAATTTTTAAGAGAATATAGTCCTAGAAGTTTCAAAATTAATCTGCCTCTCCATCTTTTACCACAAATTCACCTTAGAAGACTGAAAATGCTCTTATCTCCATTTTAGAGTTGATAGGAGGATTCACTCACCAACTCAAATTCCCCTAGTGGCCTTAGATCAAGAGCCCATAAAAGGAGAGAATACATCTTTTCTGTGTGTTTTATACCCCCTCTAATTCCACTTAGCCTGAAGCAAGGGGGCCTTAAGTGCATGCTAAATCTATTCCTAGAATTTCCTAAAGTAATCTGCAGCTTCAGGTCTTCTACAAATAATATTCACTGAAGAAAACTCAGAAGCCTCTCATCTTTGTTCGATATATTGCTTCGTTTTTTAGGACCAGAGTCTCCCAATAAAAAATTTCAATACAGCTGGATTTTTTTTGCCCTTTCACCAATACAATTTGTGGTTCTGTGTCCTGACAATGACCCCAGTCCATCGCACTCACTGTCAGGTGCAAAGACATGACTCTGGGTCACCTCTTACACATGGGCGAAGGCCATTTTCTTGTATTCCTATGAAAACACAGTAAGTGCTCAGTAAATGCTGACTGCTGGACTTGTGAGCGCCTCCTGCTAATTTCTAAGCCGATTAGAGGAGCAGCAGATCTCCAGACAAGCCCACATTTCCCAGGACTGATCTAACCAGAGCTCACACCGCCAATCAGCACTGGAATCAGCCTTCCCTTAACTGCCAGTGAGGGACGGCTCCTTGAAGAGCAAGTGCACCGCGCCAGATGGACAGATGTAGTTTATTCAGAAATCTCTCCAGGCGAACAATTGCTCAGGAGAGCCCAGTCCAAGCGTGAAGGTCACTGGCCTGAGGCCGGCGCACGTCACAGTTGCAGCCTGGGCTGTTCCTGTTGTAGAGAAGCAGTAGAAGCAGAGGCCGGCTCCTACCCCAGGTGGCAACCCCGGACGCACCGCCTCTGCCAACACCTGTTAACAATGACCCCAGGCATCACGTTGATGGAGGCTCTATGGATAACATCAGTATCTACAGGTATGACCACACAATTACTCTACATTGATTTTTCTTTAATTCCCCTTTACAGTTTTTAATATCTCAGGGTTATTTTTCATCTTAATTAATGACAGAGCACTGAACTACTTCCTAAGACACTATTATATGTTTAGCTCACACATAGCCCTTCGAAGAATAATACTGTCCCCATTCTAGAGATGAGGAAAATGAGACTCTGAGAAGGTAAGTAACTGGCCCATCATATAGATTTTAAGAAGTGGAGCCAGTGCCGCCTCCCAGACTTTTCTGTTTCCTCGGCCAAAGCTCTCTCCCCTGCGCCGCACTACCTCTTGGTTGCTGAGACGAGTGGATGCAGTGAGAACCTCGGGGAGCATGGAGATGCTTTCAGAGATGTGACTCCCTGGTAGAGAGAGGGTAAGACACTGAGGAGGGAAGGAGGGAGAGGAAGAAGGACAGAAAGAAGAGGAGGGGAGGGAAATTTAACTTGCTGATTTCCACCCCTCCAAAGACCTTATGATATATTGGCACAAAATTTAAAGCATGTTTCTTAATTAGAAATATGTCTAGCTTAAGTCAAAACAGCGAGAGTTACAAATGTGCTGAGCACTCGTTCATGATTTTAGAGTGACTTTTGACAAACTACATGTTTTGGGCATTAATTATCTTTCTGTCTGCCATCGACCACTGCCATTTCTGATCTGATGGCCATCAGTGACAGAGAGGCGGGGAATTCCTGAGGCTTTAGGAAACTCCATGCCAGGAGCTGCGTAGGACTTCGGGTGATGTGCCCTGGGGGAGGGAGGTTAAGATGGCAAAAAGAGGCATTAAATTTACCTTCTGCTACCAACTTCCTTTGCTACTAGTCATCTTTTGTTTTACTAAATCTTCAACTGGGAAAAGGCCCACTATTTTTCTGCTTTTCCTCAGAACCCATATCTTGTTCCCATGTTGCACCTAGGAATTTTTTTAGGGACAATCTGACTGAGGAAATACTTTGTGCAATGCAATGAGAAAGATTATCCCTAACTGCTCCTCACATAGTAGATCTTCTAGAGGCCAATCTTAGAAACATCAAATTATAAATTGTAGGCCTTTTGATTACTGAAATATAATAATTAAATTATACAGAAATTTCCTTAACTGTAGGGTTGAAAGGAACAAAAAAACTGGTAAAGTGGTCTCAACCAGAGTCAGTAACATTTTTCTTTTTATTTACATTTGGTTTTCCTATAAACTGCCTACTGGGTTGTGAGGAACTAAGAGGCTAGCAAAAAACTGAATCCCCATCCATCAGTATTAATCTCACACTTTACTGTGGCTCCATCCATTTATCTTTCCGACACAAATTAGAAATTCAAGAGTTTTAACAAATGAGCCTGCAAATGTAAACTTATTAGGCCATATATTTTTACTACACACTGTGCAGTGCCCTCCACAAAGCTGTCCCTTCAGAGAGCATTTTCCTATTTTGTGTTATTGATGGCAGCTAACTAATCACATTTTTAATGTTGTCTTTGGGGAGGGCTGTTTGAGTGAATGTGCAAGCTAAACTACCCAGAATAAATCTACCTTATTAAATGCTTGAAATTATGTGTCTTTTACGATAAAGAAACTCCCGAGCATTGTTACATTTGCTAACCTTCTTTCCGCAGGAATCAAAAGACTGGGATTAATTAAAATAATACATCAAAACTGGGGTGTTGTACAGAATGTGTCTATGTGTGAGAAAAGGCCAAGAAAAATTGGTTAATTGGTCTCTTCATCCCTATTCACTCTCCTCCATCTAAAGAGCTGTAAGTGTTGCCTTCTGAACTGAAACTACAATGATGTGAGCGAGGGGACTCATGCTGCCTGCTGTAGACAATGGCTGGTCCCCACCCCTAGGAAATGTGTTCCCATTTACACACATATTGCCTCTCTGATTAACGACTCCAAAATTTTTGGTCCCCAGACATAGAAGCTCTAAGACATAAAGAAAGTACAACTATATGGTGAGCCCCGCATTGTATTCTTCTAAACAGAGATGCAGATTTAAGGCCTCTGAACAACGTCAAGTTTCACAAATAGCAAAAGAGAGCATCTGGCAGGTCAATGCTTCATCCTTTAAGCCCAGGTCCTCCTTTCTTTCCTTCAGCTATGGCGGGCATTTGGATGGCGGGCCTCCCTCAGCCCTGTGTACAATCATTTCATTATTCCGAGGTGGTTTCATTACTGGCAGGTCCTTTATTACTGCGCTCAAGTGCTAATCTGAGCCTTGAGCGCATCTGCTTTCTACCTCTACTCTTTGTCAGTTGGGCGCTCTCAGCAGCACATGCATACGTGGCCACGGTTCTGGCCTGTCACACGAATTTCAAGGATAACAAATGATGCGTCAGCTTGAGAGAGCGAATGGAGATCATCTGAGCACTAGAGCTCTCGAAGGCACAAGTGGTACGGAATTTGGAATCCGCTTCAAGGAACATGAGACGGATTAGAAATTTGCCTAAAAGAGGGAAGTAAATGCTTGCAAAGTGGGAAGTGACAAAGCAAGAACTCAGTTTTTTGCAAATCATGTCTCAGTGACTTGACTGTCCTACCTGAGATGCATGGCCTTTGTGAAAGTGACATTTAAGCACAATAAGCATATTCTCTTCGCAGAAATTAAAGTCACAAGCATGTCAAGGCCGCGTAATAGCTGGTTTTAGTGTTCCCCTGCAATCAGAGTTCTCCTCTATTACTTAGCTTGGAGGGGAAACATAAACTTGATTAGCACTTAACGAGAGTGAAATGGCTGATAAATTGGCCTTAATGTTTCAACATTACACAACTACACTAAGGTGCCTAGAATTTATTTCTTAACTACGCAGATGCACTCATTTTTCTCACTCAGTCGCAGGAATCAACAGTTTTAAGAAAGCACTGGCTCTCTTGAAGTGTATTTCTTATTTATCTTGGATTACTTAAAGATTGAGCTGTTATCTCCAACAAGAGCACACTCTGAAGCAAGGTAAGGACTGATGGATTAAAAAGAGAGTCATGGTTGGCAGAGGTGAGACTGACTGGGAAAGCCTTCTGCATTAGAACTTGATTTGATAAATGAAAGAAGGTGTTTATTTAGTCACTCAGCGAATATTTATTGAGCACCTACTTGGAGCCGGGACCTGTGTCAGGTGCTGGAAAGACAAATGGACAGCTCCTGCCCTCAAGGAGCCGGTGAAGAAGACAGCCGTGAGAGCCCGCAAGGGCTGTGACAGAAACACACTACTAGTTTGGGAGCCCAAATAATCACTGAAGAAATATTCCTGCCTCTCAAAATTCTGTCTGTTGAGATGCTTAGAATCTAAATTACACTTGCTTTCATTGCATTCACATGGGGAAAATATTCTATGTTGCTTTTTATATTAATGGAAGCAATCTTCACATTTTAAATAGTTACACTTGTTACCTTCATTGTGAACCAGGTGAAACTCCACATCCCAGAAGAGCTTCTAAAAAGTTGGGTTTACACAGAATTAAATAATCATTTTACATAGCCCATACTGGAGGACACTTACTCTTAAAGAGCTCCCTGCAATTAATCCTTTATTTAAGTAAAAGACCCTGTTTCGATTTAAATGATCCCCATGTTTATTTGCAGTATAAGCCTGGATTTTCATATATTAGGTTTGAATCTCAAAAATCTTAGTGATAGATCCCCAGACAACCCATTGTATTGTCTTCTTTAGGCCTTTATACTGCGCTTGCAATGAACAGAACGAAAGGCATTAGAAGCACTAATCCCTCCTGCCCTCAGAATAAGGTCCAAACTCTTTAACCTTTTGTGGATCTGGTCTCTGCTTAATCCTCCAGCCTCCCACTGAGTGACATAAAATAGTGGGACCCCTGACAGCCTGGGTTCCTGAGTGACTACATGGAACAGAGACACTTCCACCCTCACCACTGTTCCCTCCAGTCATGTTGGATATACAATGTGAGCCATAAATAAATAAATAAAACATTTTTCTTAAGCTCCTGAATTCAGGGAGCTTGTTACAGCAGCATAGCCTCTCCTTGCCCTTAGCCCTCCGACAGCCACAGTCCAGTGTGGCCTAGAGCAATGTTTTCCACATTTAAGCACTCGTGCTATCTTCATAATTTTTTACATATCTAAATACTATATTTATTTAAACCAATTTAATTTTATCTACCTAAAACTTCTAGTTTAAAAATAAAACTGCAGACTGGCAGGTATGGCAAAGTAGTTGAGTGTCGACCCATGAACCAGGAGATCATGGTTCCATCCCCAGTAGGGGGCGTGTAGGAGGCAGCCAATCAATGATTCTCTCTCATCATTGATGTTTCTATCTCTCCCCTCCCTTCCTCTCTCTAAAATCAATAAAAAAATAAATACATAAAACCATATTGTCACTATTGTAAGTAGAAAACCAGTATCACTTCTAGTAAGTAGAACTGCAAAAACGATACCTCTCTAAAGAAGGTACATATTTACGTACCACATTAAAACCTCTGATGTACCACCAGTATAAACCTAATGCCCCTTTAGAAATACTAGTAAAGAAAAGAAAGGCATAGTCTTAGTGTCCAAAAAAATCATATTTGAATCCCTAAGCCTCATATTTTATAAGATAGAAAACTATTACATAAGATTAATTTGAAGATAAAATAAGAAATGTAGGTGAAATGCCTGGCACGTATTTTCAGTATTCAATTCAATCGTTTTTAGTATACAGGCACATTTTTCATGCTCAGAAATATTAAATGTTATTATTTTTGATGTCACATAATTTCTAGATTATGTGTTCCTTAAGGTATCATGTTCATTCATCTCTGAATCCTCATAACAGATACTGGTGTTTTATGCACATCAGAGGTACTAAATACATCAGGTGACCTGAATAACCAAAGGTTTTTCACCTTATCTGTGATATCCGTTTTCCATCCCTTCATGTATAGAATTAACCAATCAGTTGAATTACTTCTCAGGATGTGACTATAAATCATTTTGGCCAGGCGTTGCCTAATTCCCACCCATAGGCTAATTGAGGGTTCTTATCTTTACAAACTATCATTCTTCAAAATAATCTGTATGTGTCTTTTAGTTAGGAAATTTATTAATTAGTAGCAGAAAGGATCTGAGGTTTGAAAGTTAGGGGCATATAATTATAATAGAAGCAAAAGCTGGCTTTTACAAATCCAAAAGCACAAGACCCAGGACATTCAGACATTTGGAATGTTAATTACTGTTCACTTTTCATGGACATGCTAGGAAGCCATTTTGTAGTGGTTAAGCATACAGAATCTAAAAATTAGAGGCAATGGGTTTGAACCTTGAATCCACTGCAGACAAGTTACTAAACCTCTGTGCTCTTAGTGTCCTCATCTGTATTATGGCCCTATTAACAGCAATCTCCTCTTAGAATTGTCAAAAGGGTTAATCGAGAGAATGCACAGAGCTTAGATGGGGTTAGAATAGTTCCTGATACACAGTAAGAGCTTATTAAATGTTAGCTATGATGCCCTGGCCAGTGTGGCTCAATTGGTTGAGTGTCGTCTCGTGCACCAAGAGATCACTAGTTCAATTCCCAATCAGGGCTCATGCCTGGGTTGTGGGCTTGATTCCCTGTAGGGGGCATGCAGGAGACATCAGTGTTTCTCTCTCTCCCTCTCCCTCTAAAAATCAATTTTAAAAATATTTTTTAAAAAGTTAGCTGTTATTATTCTCCTTTGTACACTTGATTATTGTGATTATAAAACTTTACATTCTAAGTATAAAGATTTAAGCTCTGAATCACTATAAACATTTCAGGTAACTGAAGAGAGACTTTAGGCATCCTATAATGCCTTTTTATTTTATTTTTTCAATTCAGTTGTTTCATTAACCAAGATAAATTAGCTGTTTTTGTTTGTTTATTTGTTTGTTTAAAAGTCTAACAAAAATTTTTCTCTCACTCTCCCCATTGCAGACAACACTCCAGGGCAGTTCATCTCCAGGAGCTTGAGTTTTAGGGCATCTCTATATCAACATGCATGTCCATGATCAATCTCAATGGGAGGAGCAAGCAGGCTGCAAACTCAGTCACTCTAACTAAGTACTTCCATGCACATGCTTTCACCAAAGCAAATTGCATAGCATACCCACCCTTAAGGCAGCCGGTGGGGAAAGGCCACCCACCCACCTGCCTGAAGATGAAGAAGAACCACACACTGAAGAGGAATGGTAATGCCTGCCAGGATTGTGAATGATCCTAATATTCACTCATCCAGGGACTGGGTCCTGGCAATTACAATCCTCAAAACTCTTAATAAAAAGCTATTGTTGCAACACAACAAATTCCTAAGCAGATATTAAGGGTCATGAGAGGAGAATCCTAATAAAATATTTTTAATTCACACACAATTTCAGGGATTTATGGTAGCTTCTTTTCCCACTCTAAACTCTGATCTTATTTTATGCTAGAAGAAAGGGAATTCCCTTTCTTTGCTTTCCCATGAGCACTCCAACATGGGGTTTGGACTTTGATCAATATGATCATATTGCTTGTTTTAGGCAGGGGAACAATTTATGGAAAATCACTTCCCCATGGGAAAGGGGTGTCTCCACCTTATCAACTCCTTCCAATTTCTCTCCCTTTTCTTGTAAAAAAAAAAACTTCTGTAATTCTATTTGCTCAAACTAGCTCCCTTTTTTCTCTCACTGTCCAACTACTGAAACAAATTATATCAAATTATATCCCAAGTTTCTGTTCATTATTTTCCATTTCCTCCTTCCATGGAACTTCCAGACTTCATCACCAAATCTGCACCCATAATCTTGATCACCCCAGCTACATACACACTAGATCACTTGAATATCTTACTTCACAAATCTAGAAACACACTCAGAATATCCCCCCCAAAGCCAGCCATCTCTGTTGCATTATTTTAGTTAATTTTCTGCCCAAGTTTGGGATGTCAATGAACTCTGATTTTTTTATCTTTCTCAGCCCCCAATTTTATCTGGTCTCAAGACCTATTAATTCTTTTTATGAAATCTTTGTTTCCCTTTCCAGTTTTCACCACCAGTACACTTGGTACCTCACACCTAGACCATTGAAATCATCTTCTAACTCCTCCCCCTTTCTCCAGGCTTTTCCATCTCCTGACTTAAGCGTCAGCCTGCACAGTCATCCTAAAACATTATTACCTCTTTTAGGTTAATCTCCAGAGGGAGAGGGAGAGGACCCTTCTAGAATTTGCCACTGCATACAGTATTAAACACCAACTCCTTTTCCTGATTGGAGCTTTTGTCTTAAGCAAAAATTTTCTACCAAATAAAATAAAAAACACTCACTGACCTTAGGAAAGATCATCTACTTTCTTTCTCTGCCTTTTTCCATCCATCTCTTCTACCTAGCATGTGGCCTCCCATCTCCAAATCCCTCTTGTCATTTACAACCTGAAATAAATGCCTTCATAAACTCTTTTGAACCATGGTTGGCTCTGTAAAGGCAACATAATTTGTGAACAAATCAGAAAGCAGCCTGTCACAAAGTGCCACTCAGATGAATTTTGTTTGGTGTTGTTGCTATTGTTAAACTAGATTTTAATACTTTTAGGGACCACATACACTCTTCAATTGCCTTAGCGCTTGAGTTTGAAACCCCTGGGTCCATGACTTTCCATGCTGGTGCCATTATTTATTTCATAATCTTAACATGTGATTTTAAAAACATATGCTTATTTTTCCAACTAATGTGTATGTTTCATAAGGTTAGGGAAATGCTTTTATACAATTAGAAATTTAAATAGGGCAAGATGAGTAAAAAGCACTTTGTAAACATAAGTAGCCAAAATGTTATTGAGTGCTATGTCTCTTTTACCATAAGTCCTGCAGTAGCAAGACCAAGAGGATATCTTGAGCCATTCCGGAACCAAAATGGCTTTACTTAGTGGGGAAGATAAATGATTTCATAAATAGTTTTTCTCCTCTTTTCCTTCTTCCCTACCCAACTGACAACTTTTATTTTCTTATTAATTCATGGATTTCTTCTTCCACATTTTATCCCAATTTAAGTTAATATTTAAGAAAGAACTCACTAACTATGTAAAAAGCATCTTTTCGGACTCTGCCCTTTGGCAGCCATCACTGAAACGTAGATGGTCAAAATGAAGGTCTGGCCCTTTGTGGCTTCTGATAGGAGCAGGAACCGTCAGAGGCATTTCGATGCACCTTCCCACATTTGCTGGGAAAGTTTTGTCTTCTCCTCTTTCCAAAGAGCTGAAACAGAAGTACAGTGTTCCATCCATGCCCGTCTAAAGGATGATGAAGTTCAAGTTGTGTGAGGACGTTACAAAGGACAGCAAATTGCAGCGCAGTCCAGGTTTACAGGAAGAAACATGCCATCCACACTGAATGGGTGCAATGGGAGAAAGCTAATGGTCCAACTGTCCATGCAGGCACTCACCCCAGCAAGGTGCTATCATTAGAATAAAGCCGGACAAAGACTGCAAAAAGATCGTTGAGCGTAAAGCAAATCTCTCCAAGTAGCAAAGGAAAAGGGCAAATACAAGAAAGAAACAATTGAGAAGATGCAGGAATAAAGAAATCTTATATACAACTTTCACTAAAGACTGTTAAAAAAGAAAAAAAAATAAAGCATACATTTGAGAGCTCTTCAAATTTCAAATTAAAGAAGTAGCATGAAGCAGGTAGGTCCAATATGGAAAAATGAGTAAAAATGACTTCAAAGAAAAAGAATATCAAAATTCGCCAGAGAAGGTGAAAACAAAATTTCAGTGTTTATAATAATTTGGAAATGGAAGAGGAAAAATATTTGCAGGAATTATTTTGAGAAAATTATTTTGAGAAATCACTACTAGGAATATAGTAGTGATTGAAAGAGTCAATACTTATTGAATGCCTAATAATGCCAGCCAAGATTTCACAGGCCTGATATCACAGAAACCATATCACATGAGGTTGGTAATGTGTTTTTTTATCCTAAATGAGGAATTAAAAGTTCATAAGATTTACCTGAGGTTAGCATCAGGATTCAAACCAGGATCTGTCTGACTTAAAGCCTACTAGTACATTCGTGGAACGAGGCTGCGCAGTCTACTAACAGAATGAAATAGAAATAGTAGGCTAAATAGATGACAATTGGTTCAATAGTTTATTTTTAACTAATAAAAACTTTTAACTTTATTTAAAAAGAAGAAGCCACAGAAGAATAACTCTAATAGTGCCAGAAGATAAACAAGGGTTAGGGAGAATTATTCTAATGTGAAATGAAGAAGGGGCACCAGGCCAAGGATTGCAAGAAATGGCCATCGCAATAGTTAGGAATAGACTTGACCTGGGCTGTGACCTTGAGGTGAGGGACACTCAAAGGCAGGAGATGTGAGCAGGACCAACACTGCTGAGGGCAAAGCTTGAAGTTGACATTGTTAAGGGGTTCAGACTTTTTGGATGACGATTTTGCAATGCAGTTCAATACCCATAAAATGTTTATACCACATGAAACAGGAATCTCACCTCTGGAAACTTGAAATAATACAAAAAGCAGGGGCACTGGGAAGAGGAGGCTGAGTGAACAGAGATACAGATAGCTGTGTTTATTTATAAAAGAAAAAAACTACTATAAAAATATGAATATCCACCCTGCCGGTGTGGCTCAGTGGTTGAGCATCAACTCATGAACCAAGAGGTTCCTGGTTTAATTCCCTGACAGGGAACATGCCTGGGTTGCAGCCTGATCCCCAATAGGGAGCATGCAGGAAGCAGTTCATCCTTGATGTTTCTAACTTTCTCCCTCTCCTTTCCTCTCTCTGAAATCAATAAAAACATATTTTTAAAAAAATAAATAAATAATACAAATATTCAATAGTTGGGGAAATAATGGGTAAACTATGGAAGACCATATAAACCCATTGAAATGTTAAGTGATTACTTAGAGACCTTACAAAAGTATTAAAAATAGGTCAAAGGCCAAAGTAAAGCATTAATCTTGTATGCACTATAATAGCTATTATTTTAGAGCACTCACTATATTCTGATCTAAAAGCATCACAGGTATTAATTCATTTATCCTAATAACTACTCTGTGAGGAAGGTGTTATCATCATCTCCATTACATAGAAGAGAAATCTGAGGTTAACAATGAGTTACACCCAAGATCACACAGCTACTGAGAGCATGAGACAGGATTCCAACCAATGTAGTCTGGCCCTAAAGCCCCCAATTATTGACCAGTATTAATGGTGGCTCCATAATTATATGATCCATAATTAAGCCACTGCAAAAATGAAACAGTTTATATGGATAAAGAGTATTACTGCAGAGCAATTAGCACTCCTTGAAAGTAGCCAGTAGATCAGATTAGACATTAATTTATTTTGTTCCTACTCTATCTAGGCCCTGTACTAATTGTTGTAATAAAAGATTTCTCTGATAATGGCTTCATTCAATTCTTTCTGGAGTGTTAAATTATTTTTTTGTGGTTCTTTCCAGATTTTCAGTTTAGAGATATTAAAATATCTCATAATTAATATTGTTCATATGTAACTAGCCATGTCTATTTGAAATTTATACATACAGGCTCATAGAGACTTCCATCCATAAAATAAGAAATTATAATAACATAAAAATAGTAAAGTATAAACAAAATATAATAGGAAGAAAATTATTCCTCTATCTGTCAAAAAAAAAAGTTCAACTCTTAAATATATTACACTTTTAAAGTAATGAACACTTCATATCCCAATCTGACTTCTTTGAACTAAAATGTTATTAAACATTGTAAAGAGATTAGTGTGCACCCAATTTTTCAAGTTAGATTTAATCCGTCAGCATTTTAGCAATCTGTGACAAAGAGAAAGAGATTGTTTCTTTAGAATATTACTGTATAAAATTATATAAATTCAACTATTTCTTCAATTAATCCATTTCATATGATCTACTAAAATTAAATCCCCAAAGAATACTGCAATGGATGACGTTACATCCAACTTTTGTAAACCACAAACTGTCACTGTAATGTCACGTTTCATTTCAACCCAATTTCAAGAGTATAACCCTCTAAATCTCTAAGGTAATGTAAGCTGTATTCAACCTTAAAGGTTTCAACTTTAGTTGCCACCATCCTTGTTGTTTAAACATTACATACCTCAACTATTAGGGACAAATTAATGCAGTAAAGCAAGCAGAGGCATTGTTATAAACAAGAGAGAGATTTTCTTGTGCATCTCCTGGAAAGCAAGGTGTGTTTTTTTACTTTATAGACACACCATATGCATTGTTTAAGTAGGCATCAAGAAATTACCAACCTACTCCCTGTAAAAATAAAGAACAGTTAAAGCCTCTTCATAACAAATACTGAACCAGGTTGTACATCGTACACATACAAATTTTCAAAACACCCATATTATATACCAGTTAAACAGAGCTCATGAGGTTCAGTATTATAAGCAGAGGAATTTTATCCATTGTTTATAATACTACCTCATGGATTCTTTTTGAAAACTTGATTAAAAATGTATACTGGTATGTCAGGTAAAGTATTAGGAAATAGAAATGTGCTCTTTAAGACCCATTATACAGTTTTTATTATTTGAGGAACAGAAAGTAAGAAGCAAAGCAACACATAGGTTTTAAAATAACATAAAGCACCCTAACTGGTTTGGCTCAGTGGATAGAGCATCGGCCTGCGGACTGAAAGGTCCCAGGTTCAATTCTGGTCAAGGTCATGTACCTTGGTTGCAGGCATATCCCCAGTAGGGGGCATGCAGGAGGCAGCTGATCGATGTTTCTCTCTCATCGATGTTTCTAACTCTCTATCCCTCTCCCTTCCTCTCTGTAAAAAATCAATAAAATATATATTTAAAAATAAAATAAAATAATAGCCCTGCCCTAACTGGTTTGGCTCAGTGGATAAAGCGTGGGCCTGCGGACTGAAGGGTCCCAGGTTCGATTCTGATCAAGGGCATGTACCTTGGTTGCGGGCACAGAGTGTGCAGGAGGCAGCTGATCGATGTTTCTCTCTCATCGATGTTTCTAACTCTCTATCCTTCTCCCCTCTTCTCTGTAAAAAACCAATAAAATATATATTTTTTAAAAATACAATAAAAATAGCCCTAACCGGTTTGGCTCAGTGGATAGAGCATCGGCCTGCGGACTGAAGGGTCCCAGGTTCAATTCTGGTCAAGGGCATGTACTTTGGTTGTGGGCACATCCCCAGTAGGGGGCATGCAGGAGGCAGCTGATCGATGTTTCTCTCTCATCGATGTTTCTAACTCTCTATCCCTCTCCCTTCCTCTCTGTAAAAAATCAATAAAATATATTTTTTAAAAAATAAAATAAAATAATAAAATAACATAAAGCTTGCTACTATGCCCATCTTTAATTTTCTCCTACCAAAAAGGTCATATAAAGCCATACGATTACCAAATGGAAGCGCGCACAGAGGCTTACACCAGCATTGTAAAAATCGATTTAAGAAGTGCAACTGCAGTTGTCTTTCCTGGGTTTTTAATTATGTGTTTGTTTGCCATGGTGGCCTAATTTAGTCAAGAAGATGAGCCAACATTAAAAGCTGGTCGGAGAGGTAAGGAATCCCCAGGGTGGGCTGCTTGTGCCAGGAGTTTAAAAGCTCCCCACACAGAGGCAGAAGCCACGGCACATTTGAGAAGGGGGTCCGCATGACAAACAGTGGAAGGCGAGCAAATCAAATTTTTCACAATTAGTTGAACAACAACTGTGACAGGTTTAGCGCTTAGCATTTTCATTTGTGTGCTCAAATTTGGTTATCTGTCCTCTTTTATGCAAATGCGATGTGACAGGAGAAGCTGGGAGCACTGGAGCAGGCCAATCACTCACAACAGGGGCTAGGGCTGCTGGGCTGAGAGGCCGGGATTAAATGGACTGAATGCTGATGGATAAATGACAGGAGTGGCGCTGAAAGCCTCATGAACTGATTTAAAACTTCTGAGGGAGGATGCCAAGGACATAATTATGCTTTATGCCCCAGCCTAAACTGTCAAAAATAAAAAGATAACAGAAGAATATAAATTGTACCAAATGAATATTATCAGCATTCATAATTTAACTAAACCCAACATGTTTATCCTACATTGAAAAATAGACAAGATTGGGAAGCTGTGTTCTTAGACCAGACACCTTGGGACTGAAGCAACGTTTAAACATTTTTAAGAGAAGCGCAATGGCTAGAAATCCAAGACACCGCAGCTTTCTTCTTAAGGGCTTCCATCCCCAGCAAGGAAAGGCCCCTCTGCAAAGTTGGCGCAGTCAGTTCATCTTCAAATGTATCTCTGCCAAGAGGTTTGGGTTCAGGTGGCCGCTCCTATGCCTCTGGGGCATTGGAGCACCAGCACCAGTGCCTAGGAGACTGAGGGACCATTTCCATGAATGTTGGGGTGTCTGTACTCTGTCCCAACTGGCACTAATGGTCTGTGATTCTATGGAGCCAAAGGACAAAAGAACACTAGGGCTTGTTATCAGGCTTGCTCTACCTGGTCTTATAATTTTACTAGAGGCCCGGTGCATGAAATTCGTGCATGGAGGGGGGTCCCTCAGCCCAGCCTGCACCCTCTCCTATCCAGGACCCCTCAGGGGATGTCCAACTGCCCAGAAGGATAGAGCCTAAATCGGCAGTCAGACATCCCTCTCACAATCCAGGACCGCTGGCTCTTAACCTCTTGCCTGCCTGCCTGCCTGCCTGCCTGCCTGCCTGACCACCCCTAACCCCTCTGCCTGCCTGCCTGATTGCCCCTAACTGCCTCTGCCTCGGCCCCTACCACTGTGGCTTTGTCCAGAAGGAGGACCAGACAACCAGAAGATGTCCTGTCTATCCGGTCTAATTAGCACATTACCCTTTTATTAGTATAGATTGTCTCTAACACGTTCTTAATGGAATGTTTTACATTAAATTTTTCAGAGGGTAAAGTCTTCTGTCTGAAAACAGGGACATGAACCATTGTCCTCAGTTCCTTTCAACATCGGACTCTACAATTTTTTTTTATCATTACACACACACATCTTTCTGGGAAGACATCAATGATTCTAGACAAAAAGATGGAAAAATTCCACACATGTATTTTATGGATGAATATATATACATAAAGGGAGAGTGTAATCTTAAATTCTTTTTATAAAAAGGGAGGATATCAAGCAGTGACATACAATATAAAGAGATGCAGAGCATACAGATGGTAACAAAGGCAAACCATGTTCAAATGAGCTAGAGAATACTCATGTGCAAGCAAGCACATAAATGTTAAGGTATAATTTGTTCCAATCAATTGGTGCTGTAAGCTAATAGAAATTTCCCTGCTCTATAGTAAACTTTGATATAATTTGTTACCTTAGTCCTTCTCTTAAAATTCATTATCATTTATCACAGGATTAACTATTATAGAGTGTCATAAAATTCAGAAAATATTAATGGTACACATATGTGTTTAAAATAAAAATAGCAATTTCTGTGCAAAAGATACTATGCTATAAGAAAAATTAAACTCACCTTCATAAGACTATAAATAACATCATAAATAAAATGTCTGTTACTAGACAAACCCCGTCTTAAATTTTTTAGAAGTAAAAATAGATGTGCACAAGTCATAAATACATATATCAAAGACGTTTTAAAAAGTGACCACCATCTGGATCAAGAAATGGAGTACTCCCAAGGCCACAGCAGCCCCTGAATGCCCCTTTTCAGTCATTAACCCTCAAATGTAACCACTTTAAAAAAATACATACTTTTATTGATTTCAGAGAGGAAGGGAGAGGGAGAGAGACAGAAACGTCAATGATGAGAGAGAATCATCAATCAGCCCACTGGGGATTGATTCCCCCAACCCGGGCATGTGCCCTGACAGGGAATCTAAGACCTCCTGGTTTATAGGTCAACACTCATTCCAAGCCAATTTTCCCTTAAAACCATGGAGGCATAATTTTTCAAAACTGACTGCAGCTTGGCCCAGCATTCTGGAACAAACATACCAATATTTTTTAAATCAAAATGAGCCCTGCTAGTGTCGCTCAGTGGTTGAGTGTCAACCCCATGAACCAAGAAGTCACCTGTTCAATTCTCGGTCAGGGCACATGCCCAGGTTGTGGGCTCAATACCCAGTAGGGGGCATGCAGGAGGCAGCCAATTGATGATGTTTCTCTCTCATCAATTTTTCTACCTTTCTATCCCCCTCCCTTCCTCTCATTCTAAAAATCCATAAAAACATATTTTAAAAAATTAAGTCAAATCAAAGTGAGGTGCCTCTAAAAGTTTGCCATAAAAAGTAGTAAAACACACAAAAATGCAATGGAAGTAAAAAGTACTGGTCAGTTTAACTGTTTGGTATCTTATGGCTAGTTTCTTAGCATATCAATAATATATTTAAAAAAAATAGCTATGGAAATTAGAATATAAGCAAGACTGATCATATATATTATATTTTCAATTGGGTGTTCAGTTAGTAATATTTATTAACTTTTCAGTATATTCTCATTATCCTTTTCCATTTTCCACCAGTACAAGTGGGTGTCAGGGAGGACCCCAGAATTGCCTTATAGTACAAATGCTGTAGGTGTCTATCTTTATTACACACAAATGCTTATGTGTAAAAGAATGCATGTAAAAGAAAACAAGAAATATATTAAGCAGTGCAAGAAAGTGTTTTCCAGTGCATAAACTTAAAATTCTCCAAAAGGATGGGCTTGTTTCTTCCCAGTGGGCCAGCAGATGAAGAAAGAAACAGAGAAAGTTGAAATAAATTAAAATCTCAGATTCCTCAGCCTCTTTTTCTTTGAGTAGCAAACTGAAAAGTATTCTCAAAGAATCAACACCCAAGATACCTCATTACCAGAAATAGGGAGGCAAATAAGAAACGGGGGAAAGAAAAAGCAAACCCACAGCCTGAAAATAGATAAAAGAAGGCAAACCAAGTTCTTGGGCATGGAATCACTCAAGGGTTAGCCATTTGAGGATAAGAAATGAAATAAACTGTTAGCGAATAACAATGATAGCCTTTGGGGGAGGGGGGATATCTGATTCTTGTTGACCAAGAAAAAGTAGTTGTAACTGACCTCTGGTTGATATTGAGCAACATGTGTCCATTTACTTCAGTGCATGAGTAGCATATTTATGACAGTGATTCTGTAGACATGGCTCTTTGGAGACCTGGGGTATCAAAGCAAAGCATTAACAATCCTCTTTTTCTGACAATTCTGGGAGAAATGGTGATGGTAGCTACTGCCTCTCAGACCCAATCCAACCCTTCTATATCTGGTTCTGCAACACTGGGTATCTGCAAACTACATTTCCCAGAATAACTGCCAGTGGGAGGCACTGTTGGGAGACTATAAGGCAGTGGTTCTCAACCTTCCTAATACTTCGACCCTTCATTACAGTTCCTCATGTTGTGGTGACCCCCAATTTCATTGTTACAAATTGAACATAATTAAAACATAGTTATTAATCACAAAAACAATATGTAATTATATATGTGTTTTCTGATGGTCTCAGGTGACCCCTGTAAAAGGGTCATTCAACCCCCAAAGGGGTAGCGACCCACAGGTTGAGAACCGCTGCATTAAGAGGAAACAAAGGTTGAAAAGATGCTCCCACTTCCAGCTCTTCTTTTTTATTTCTTTATTGTTTAAAGAATTAAACATATGTCTTATTTTTTTCCCCATTGACCTCTCCCCGGCCACCCCAAACACCCAGTACATGACCTTAGCGCCCCCCCCCCCCCACTGTCTGTGTCCATTGGTTATGCTTATATGCATGCATACAAGTCCTTTGGTTGATCTCTTACCCTCCACTCCTACCCTCCCCTGCCTTCCCTCTGAAGTTTGACAGTCTATTCGATGCTTCTCTGTTTCTGGATCTATTTTTGTTCATCAGTTTATGTTGTTCATGATATTCCACAAATAAGTGAGATCATGTGATATTTATCTTTCTCCGACTGGCTTATTTCACTTAGCGTAATGCTCTCCATGTCCATCTATGCCAGCCGTGGGCAAACTACGGCCCGTGGGCCGGATCCGGCCTGTTTGGCTGTTCTATCCGGCCTGCGGAGCCAAAAGAGCAGAGGGTTCTCTTGCTCTCCCCTCCGCTCCTTCACCAGCAGCCGTGTTAACATGTATAATTCACACAAACACTCCATCCATGCTTTTGTTCCGGCCCTCCGGTCCAGTTTAAGAACCCATTGTGGCCCTCAAGTCAAAAAGTTTGCCCACCCCTGATCTATGCTGTTGCAAATGGTAAGAGTTATTTCTTTTTCACAGCAGCATAGTATTCCATTGTGTAGATGTACCACAGTTTTTTTATCCACTCATCTGTTTTGGGGCACTTGGGCTGTTTCCAAATCTTAGCTATTGTAAATTGTGCTTCCATGAACATAGGGGTGCATATGTCCTTTCTGATTGGTGTTTCTGATTTCTTGGGATATATTCCTAGATCACTTCCAGCTCTTGTGTGCATCCCTTCAGCATCTTTTATTACTTTCAGAATTAGCTGTGTGATTCCCTTGGAAGTCCAGATAGCCCTTGTCAGTTGTTTCCTCTTCCATAACAACTCTCTGTTCCCTTCTAGTCTTTGCTCTGGAGAAAGCAGCGACCACCTCCATCTCTTTTAATCTGTTGTTAACCTAACACTTTATTATCTATTTTCGTAAGATGTTAGATGAATTTATTACTGAGAGACAAGAAGGCAATACAACTATACACATTGCTATGTGTGTGTAAACTGAATAAAAGGTGCACAGTGACAAATCACAACAGAATTTGAAATAATCATGCACATCTCTTATTTACAGAGTGACTTGTGGACTTAATAGCTAGTGGAGAAGTTTGCATTTGAAAAAAATCACAGTTAATATAGCATGGCAATTGATTTTGAATCATGGTGTTGGGGGACCGGTCGTAACTAAAATTCATGCACATAAGAATGATCTAAAGCAGAGGTCCTCAAACTACGGCCCGTGGGCCACATGCAAATACAAATATTGTATTTGTTCCCATTTTGTTTTTTTACTTCAAAATCAGATATGTGCAGTGTGCATAGGAATTTGTTCATAGTTTTTTTTAAACTATAGTCCGGCCCTCCAACGGTCTGAGGGACAGTGAACTGGCCCCCTGTTTAAAAAGTTTGAGGACCCCTGATCTAAAGCAATGACTGCCTAGAGTTATTTATATTTTTATGGGTACCTTCTTCCCCAGCCTCTGCAAATATTAGGGCTCACCATCTTTAGTCTTCCCTTGTTGCATGCTGGGGGATTTCACTCATGTATGTGGTTCCCAGGCCTATATTGGCACCCCAGACTTCTCTCATGTGCTTCAGATAGCAGACATCTGCCTACAGAGTATGTCAGAAATGAATTCAACTTCTCTTCTTGTCTGTGCTCCCAATCTCACACATCCTATTTCAGACTATGACATGACCATCAACTTTGTTGCTTAACCCAGAAACTTGGGGTCTCTTTGCCCTTATATCCAACTAGGAGCGCAGTGCACAAATTCATGCACATTGAAAGGAACTATGGGCCGCGAGGCTGCGGTAGGCACAGGAGCGGGTCTCAGCCCATCCTCCGTGCCCCTGCCCAGCCCCTCCCACCACACCCCACCCCTCCACCCCCATCCCCTGTCTGCTGGCAGCCCTGTTCCTGCCGCCACCGCTCCCACACATTGACAGGACCGGCCCCACTCACACCCACTGACAGCACGGAGCAATTGGGGCCAGCGCCAGCAGCGGATGCAAGCAGAGACACAGCCATCAGCAGGTGCGAGCGGCAACTGCTGCTCCAATCGCCCCTTAGAAGTAGCGGGAGGTGGAGAAGCCCTCAGGGGTGATCAGGGCTGGCAGCCACCACTCACACCCGCTGATGGCACCGAGCGATCAGGAACACCGCCGGGCACTGGCAGCAGGTGTGAGCAATGGGTGGGACCACAGCACATGGGAGCAAAGAATTTTCAGTAACCACCAGAGGCTTGCCCCCATAACAGTGACTGGTGCCCTTCCTTGATCTGGCACCCGCACTCACCTGCTGGACCATCCCACCGTGGCCGACACCTGCCATATTCCACACATGCCCCCTAGTGGTCAGTGCACATCATAGCAACCGGTTGTTCGGTTGTTTGGTTGTTTGGTTGTTCGGTTGTTCCACCGTTCAGTCTATTTGCATATTAGCCTTTTATTATATAGGACTAGGGGCTCGGTGCACGAAATTCATGCAAGGGGGGGGGGTCCCTCAGCCCAGCCTGCCCCCTCTCACATACTGGAGGCCCTAAGGGGATGTTCTAGTGATGGCTTAGGCCCGCTCCCTGCTCCCCTTAGGGAGCGGGCCTAGGCCGCAGTCTGGCCTCCCTTTGTGGGAAGCGAGTAGGCTGATCAGGGGAAGGCACCAGCCCCATCACCCCACTGCTGCAGCCACTGCCAGTCACCGCAGCCACCAAGGTGCTTTCATCAACACGAACTCTAGTCCCTTCACCATGAAAAAATGGCAACTTTCTTTAGGCATTTTCAAGATGTGTCTTTCATAAGATGTGACATTTCTTTATTATTTTTTTTTTATCCTCACCTGAGGATATGTTTCCATTGATTTTTAGAGAATGTGGAAGAGAAAGGGAAAGACAGAGAGTAACATCAAAGTGAGAGGAACACTTTGATTGGTTGCCTCCTGCATGAGTGCTGACCTGGGCCCCAGCCAGGGAAGAGTCTGCAACCTAGGTACATGCCCTTGGTCAGAATTGAACCCAGACACTGTAGTAGGCAAGCCAAGGCATTATCTACTGAGCCAAACCGGCAAGGGCAGGATATGATATTTCTTAGCCCCTCCAACAGCAGACCTTCATTTTTTTCTCTAGGAGTGAGGTGGAAAAACCCTACATCACTTTCTTGGATTCTTATTACCCAAGTTACTAAGAATATTACCAGTGGCAAACAGGGAGCTTAGCCAATGAGTGGTCAGAAAAGGTGTTTCCTCTATAGTTGACACCAATCCCCGGCTCAACCCCTGCCCAGGCCTCAGGCCTCAGGCTGGGGTGTTAGGCCTGGGCAGGGAGGCCCCAGCCCCGTGCAATCACCAGCTCCACCCCTGCCCAGGCCTAAGGCCTTAGGCCAGGCGTTAGGCCTGGGCAGGGAGGCCCCAGCCCCGTGCAATCACCGGCTCCACCCCTGCCCAGGCCTCAGGCCTCAGGCTGGGGTGTTAGGCCTGGGCAGGGGATCCCCAGCCCCAGGCGATTGCTGGCTCCGCCCCTGTCCAGGCCTCAGGTTTCTGGCCAGGATGATTGCCAGCTCCGCCTCCCCAGGTGGCCTCTGGCGCTGCCCTCCCCGCCTCCCCAGTCCATGATCTACAGCCCAGATCCTGCAGGCAGCATCTGGCGCTGCCCGCCCCACCTGCAGTATGCAAATTTAACGGCCATCTTTGTTGGGTTAATTTGCATACGCTTCTGATTGGCTGGTGGGTGTAGCAAAGGTATGGTCAATTAGCATCTTCATCTTTTATTAGTGTAGACTAGAGGACCAGTGCACAAAAATTTGTGCACTCGGGGGGGAGGGGGGGGTCCCTCAGCCCAGCCTGTGCCCTCTCGCAGTCTGGGACCCCTCAGGAGATAATGACTTGCTGGCTTAGGCCTGCTCCCAGGTGGCAGAGGGTAGGCCCAATCCCTAGGTACAGCCCCTGGTTGGGCTCAGAGCAGGGCCTATTGGGGAGTTGGGGCGTCGCCCCCTGTCATGCACAGAGCAGGGCGGATCGGAGGTTGCGATGCCACCCTCAGTCACACTCAGGGTATGGCCGATTGGGGGGTTGCAGTACCACCCCCTGTCACACACAGAGCAGGGCCCATCAGGGGGTTGGGGCGCTGCCCCCTGTCACTCACAGAGCAGGGCCAATCAGGGGGTTGGGGCGCCGCCCCCTGTCACGCACAGAGCAGGGCCCATCAGGGGGTTGGGGAGCTCCCCCTGTCACCCACAGACCAGGGCCCATCAAGGGGTTGGGGTGCTGTCCTCGATCACCCACAGAGCAGGGCCGATCAAAGGGTTGGGGCTCCGTACCCTGTCACACTCAGGGCAGGGCCGATGGGGAGTTTATGGCCCTACCCCATCACACACAGAGCAGGGCCCGTGGAGGGGGGGTTGGGGTGCCGCCCTCTATCACCCATAGAGCAGGGCCAATCAGGGGGTTGGGGTGCCGCCACTCTCACACTCAGGGCAGGGTCGATGGGGAGGTTATGGCTCTACCCTGTCACACACAGAGCAGGGCCCGTGGGGGTTGGGAGGGGTTGGGGCACCACACCCTGTCACACACAGAGCCGCAGGGCGATCAGGGGGTTTGGGCACTGCCCCCTGTCACACTGATCCTGGTGCCGGGAGGCATATTGACCTTTTACTATATAGGATAGAGGCCTTGTGCATGGGTGGGGCCGGCTGGTTTGCCCTGAAGGGTGTCCTGGATCAGGGTGGGGGTCCCCACTGGGTGCCTGGCCAGCCTGGGTGAGGGGCTGATGGCTGTTTGCAGCTGGTCACACGCCCTTCAGGGTGGGGGTCCCCACTGGGGTGCCTGGCCAGTCTGGGTGAGGGGCTGAGGGCTGTTTTCAGGCTGGAGGGTGACTGAAGCTCCCAACTGCTCCTTTTTTTCTTTTTTTTTTAATTCTGGGCCAACTTTAGCTCTGGCTCCAGCTCTAAGGCCTTTGCTGCTGAAAGCAGGTATCTGGTTTGTTTGGGTTCTATAATCGAAACTCTGTATCAACTCCAGCTCTGAGAACCCGCGGGCTGAAAGCAGGTTTCTGGGGTTTTGTTTAGCTTCTATATTTGTTACAATGTTTCAAACTGCAAGATCAGAGGCCGGCAAGGCAGGCGGGGAACATTGGTTTCCTCCATCACTGAAGAAAGCAAGCCTCATGTTAGCTTCCAGCTGCCTTGCTGCCAGCTGCCATCTTGGCTGGCAGTTAATTTTCATATTGCCCTGATTAGCCAATGGGAAGGGTAGCAGATGAACGCTAATTACCATGTTTCTCTTTTATTAGATAGGATGTCCTCCCTGCTTCCAATTCATCATCCTCACCATTGCAAAAATGATCTATAATCAAAAATAAATTATAATCATTTCACACTCCCCTACCCTCATCACTGCCTTCCTTCCATTCCATCTCCTTTTTTCTTCCAAATTTCAAAACTTTCATTGGCCTCCCAACACCTCAGAATGAAGTTCAAAGTTCTTAACATTTTCTGACCCTTGTTTCTTTCCGGACTCCTATCTAACTTCTATTTTTCTTAGAGTTCTTTACATTCTAATTACTTCATGTTCCTTGCCACTTCTCTGAGTACTTGTTTTCATTAATTGATATTTATATGGGAACCTTTTACCCTCCAAGTTAGGTATCAGGAAAGAGAATGGATAGAGCAGAAAAGAATTATGGAAGGAATGGCATGATGATTGTTTGTTTGTTTATTTACTGGCTTGAGAAGTTTAGGGAAGGAAATGGGAGTTGTGTTCCAAAAAGACAGGCTCTGAGAAGATGCTATGCACTGCATCCCAGGTACAATGACTGACAGATGCATTGCTCAGACCACAGTGCAGTTTTGGTGCCCTGAAGGTGTGGCGTGGGTAGGGGAGAGGGAAGCAATGTTTTAACAGAGGCTGCTATGGCTGGCAGTAGAGCAGCTGTTCTCAACCTGTGGGTCGCAACCGCTTTGGTGGTTGAATGACCCTTTCACAGGGGTCGCCTAAGACCATCCTCCATATCAGATATTTACATTACAATTCATAACAGTAGCATCATTACAGTTATGAAGTAGCAATGAAAATAATTTTATGATTGGGAAACAACATAAGGAACTGTATTTAAAGGGCCAGAAGGTTGAGAACCACTGCAGTAGAGGCTATGGTGAAGGGTCCAGGTGAGCTGGTATGGAAGAATGTGAGAGGACTAATTAAGACTAGATATTTAAGGGATTCTCAGGTACAACTGGGAAAGATGGTAAAGTTGAGGGGGGAGGTGCTATTTAGCAGCTATACAGGTGGGGGCTATGCCGCAAATGATTTTCCTACTAGTTGCAGAGAAAACTAAAGCCATTTGATGGGAATTCTTTGAATTCCACTACCAAACCTAAAAGCATAATGAGCTTTTCTCCCTCTCCTTGCCTCCAGTTACAATGGAGGAGGTGTCTCTATTACTAACTAAAGGCAGCTGTCAGTATTATCACCTTCTTGTTAGAACTCCTTTCTGTACCGATTTAAACATGATTAAGTATCTGGCTTCCCTTTATCCCACCTGCCTCACAAACTACTAATGTATCTCCATTCTACCTTCTCAACAAAACCTGCAGCCTATACTCTGTCTCTATATCCTTACCTTCCTTTTACTCTTTAGCCTATTCATTTGGTTCCCATGTCCCTCTTTATTTTTTTTAATATATTTTATTTATTTTTTACAGAGAGGAAGAGAGAGGAATAGAGAGTTAGAAACATCGATGAGAGAGAAACATCGATTAGCTGCCTCTTACACACCTCCCATTGGGGATGTGCCCGAAACCAAGGTACATGACCTTGACCAGAATCGAACCTGGGACCTTTCAGTCCGCAGGCCGACACTTTATCCACTGAGCCAAACCAGTTAGGGCACCATGTTCCTCTTTAAAACAAACAAAAGAAACCAAACAAAAACACATTCCAGTGTCATCAATTACTTCCTTAACCCAGTGGTCGGCAAACCGCGGCTCGCGTGCCACACGCGGCTCTTTGGCTCCTTGAGTGTGGTTCTTCCACAAAATACGACGTGCAGGCCCGCACGTACAGTGCGATTGAAATTTCGTGGCCCATGCGCAGAAGTCAGTTTTCGGCCTGGGAGAGTCTATTTTGAAGAAGTGGCGTTAGAAGAAGTGGGGGGTGTCCATCGGGCGATGAGAGACGCTGCGCAGGCGGCCGCGGGATACGCAGCGCGGGGGAGGTAAATTGTTTTGAGGTACGTTCGCTGAGGTCGACCCCTTCCAGCTCTCCCATCCACACTCATCTATCTGAAACAAGTATACAAGACGAGTGTGGGTGGGAGAGTTGGAAGGGGTCAACCTCAGGGAACGTACCTCAATCAGGTTGAGGACATTTTTAGCAAAGGCCAGCTTAGGAGTACCCTAATTAAGTTAACAACAATGTACCTATCTATATAGTTTAAATTTAAAAAATTTGGCTCTCAAAAGAAATTTCAATAGTTGTACTGTTGACATTTGGCTCTGTTGACTAATGAGTTTGCCAACCACTGCCTTAACCTAAAATCCAGTGGACATTTTCACATTTCATCTTCACTGTACCTTGCAATATTTGATATTATCACTCCCTTCTTTCTAAAACATTTTTTTTTTTACTTTGGCCTCTACTTATAACTCTTATCCCCATTTTTCCTTCAACAGTCCCTTCTAATCCTCCTTTGCAGAAACTGCCTACATTACCTGGATTCAATGTAGATTTCCTCATTCTGTACTTGATTTCTAGGAATCTCATCCTCACACATTGATGAAAACTTCTGTACTAATTCTAAAATTAGTTACCATTGCAACCACACTGAGCTTCTTTCTATTCTTCACATGAGCCATATTGGGTACCTCTATAGTAATTTTTGCATAAAACTGTCAATTCCCTCAAGAAAATGCTCTCCACCTGACTGGTGTGCTCAGTGGTTGAGCATTGGCCTATGAACCAGGAGCTCACAGTTCGATTCCTGGTCAGGGCACATGCCCCAATAGGGGGCATGCAGGAGTCAGCTGATCAATGATTCTCCCTTATCATTGAAATTTCTCTCTCTCTCTCTCTGAAATCAATAATAATATATTTTTTAGAAAAAAAGAAAATGCTCCTAATTAGCAAACTCCTGCTCAGCTTTCAGAGCTCAACTGAAGATCACAAGATATTGAAAGGTGATGCGAGGAATCTGACGCCATGTCTGATGAATAGCACTGTCCAGTTCTGTGAGATTTGATGGTTGTGGAACCAGCTGCCTGAAGGCTCTTTTAACTTCGTCCCACAAATGCTCAATTGGATTGAGATCTGGTAATTGTGGGGGCCACCTAAGCAAGGTAAAGTCTCCCTCATGTTCTTGAAACCACTCCTGCACAATACGAGCACTGTGGCATGGCGCACTGTATTGTTGGAAGAAGCCATCTCCATTGGAATATGCCATCAACATGATAGGATGAACTTGATCAGCAACGATACTTAGGTATGTTGTGCTACTCAGACGTTTATAATGGTCTGGCCCTCTAGCAACTTCAGCGCGAAATTATAGCTAATTTGCCTACAAACGTCAGGTGGTCATAACAATCTGGCCACTCAGTGCAACTGTTCCTTTGCTTCAGAGCATTTAATTTATAATTCTGTTTTTGTTCTATGATTCCTTGCCCTTTTGCATGACTTCAACCCTGGGCAGGGAGACCAAGGTAAGCATCAGTTGTTTTAACCCTCACCTACCTTTCCATAGATAGGTGAATTCTGCCATTTCTCACTCTGAAGTCCCTTTCAGGCAGCAATGCTGATGGGGAAAATGAGAGTCACCATGTATGTAGGACTACTCGCACTGGTTGTGGTGGAACTAGTGGGAGAAATAAGTCTGCAGTACTTCCAGAAATTCTCAAGCATGCAAACTCAATTTACTCCTTTTATGTGCATTGCATACTTGCTCTCAAGACCTCACTGTTTTTGGTGAGCACACATTCTTCTGAGACATTTCTCAAGACTGGGCCCTAGAATGGAATTAGGCAACTGTTACTCTGCCTTTACTTCTTACATAAACTTTTTATTTTGAGATCATTTAAATTCACATGCAGTTGTAAGATGAGAAAGACTCCATGTACCTTTTACCAAATTTTCCCCAATGGTAATACTTTGCAAAACTGTAATACAATATCACAACCAGCTTACTGATATTGACAGTCAAGATACACATTTCCATCACCATAAGAATTCCTCACACTGCCCTTTTACAGTTACACTCACCCCACCTCCTCCAAAAACCTCTGTCAACAACTGTGCTCTTCCTCATCTTTATAATTTTGTTATTTCAAGAATGTTCTATAAGTGGAAACACAGTTGCCTTTTAGGGTTGGCTTTTTTCACTTATTATAATTTCTGGTAATTCATCAGGGGTGGTATGTATCAATCGTTTATTTTTTACTGCTAATCTTTCATGAAATGAATGTTTAACCATTCAACCCATTGAAAAACATACAGGTTATTTCCAGATTTTGACTATTATGAATATAGCTTCTGTGAACATTTTTGTGTACAGTATTTGTGTGAAAAGAATTTAAATACCTGGAGTATAATTGCTGGTTCATATGACATTTGCATACTTAGCTATTTAAGAAACTACCACACTGTTTTCTAGAGTGACTATACAACTATCAGTTTTCCAGAAGAACAGTTTCACCAGCATGTCTGAGTGATCCTTTCTCTGCATCCTTGCCAGCATTTAGTGTCCCTATTTGTTCTTTGGCCATTTCTGATAGGCATTGTGGTTTTAATTTTCATTTCCCTAGTGGTGAAGGAGGTTGAATATTTTCATGTGCTTATTTGCCATCCAAATATTATCTTTGATGAAATTCTTGTCTCTCGCCCATGTTCTAATTAGATTGCTTTTTTATCGTTGAGGTTTGAGTTATGTATATATTCTAGATACCAGTGCTGACACATAGTAGTGTGCTTTACCATTCTTTTCTAGCTTATCTTTTCATCCTCTAACAGATTCAAAAATTTTAAATTTTGATGAAGTCCAATATATCAAGCTGTTATGGATCATGCTTTTGGTGTTAAATCTAAGAACTTTTTGCCTAGCCCTAGATCCCAAAGATACTTTTTTTTTCTAAAAGTGTTATAGTCCTACATTTGTCTGTAATTCATGTTTTAGTTCATTGTTTTTGAGTTTGGTTCTTTTGTCTTTTTTTTGTCTTTAAATAATGTCCAATTATTCCAAGATCACTTGTGGAAAAGTTTGTATTTCCTTCATTCAATTGCTTTTGCTCTTATCAAAAATCGGTTGGGCATATTTGTGTGAGATCTGTATCTGTTCCACTGATCTATGTGTCAGTCCCTCTTAAAATCCCTTCATCAAGAACAGTTTTTATTACTGTAGCTATAAAATGTCTTGAAATTGGATAGACTGGTTTTTCTCACTTTAGTCTTTCTTCAAAATTATTTTATTCTAGTTATTTTTGCCTTTCCATAATAATTTTAGGATAATTTTGTATCTACAAAAAAGTCTGATTTTAATACATATACTATGTTGGATTTTCCAGCCCATGAACATCTCTCTCCAATTATTTAAGGCTTCCTTAATTTCCTTTAATAGCACTTTGTAGTTTTCAGCAGACAAGTCCTGTACATTATTTGTTAGATTTACACCTGTCTTTTTTCCATCAGTGCTTCTAATTGACATTGTCTTTAATTTCAGTCTCCAAGTGTTCAATGATAGTATATAGAAATATGATTATTGTATGTTTGTGGTAAGCCATAGCCAGAAATGCACACGGGAGGCCTACGTGTTCACATCTGGAAAATTCTCAAGTCCCACTGGGCAAGAGAAGTCAGAGGCAGTTTCCTAAGTTTAACAAAGTAATTATCTTGAAACAATGAACCTGGACATTGAAGTCTCAATGATGTGGCGGCTTCATGCGATACTAGTAAATTGTGCTGAGGTGCCCTTGTGATAAATGGGTGTTCTTTGGGGGAGAACCCATTCAGGTTGCTGTCATCATCTCTACCTTGAGTGTTTCCCATGAGGAACACAAGGGACTCCCTGAGTAAATGTGCTCTTGGCTGTAAGCATTTCTATAAAATTTTCATGTCCTTTGATGCTTTTGGGGCAGGGATGGGGGGGGGGGGTGTTCTTGCTTTGAGGCTGCTTTCATTCTGAACAAGTGCAGGACTAAGTCTGTAATCCATCTCTTTCCAGCCTTGTCATCTTAGATGGGTCTTCTTTTGTGAGCACTCTTATTTGGAGATTCTTTTTTCACTGCAGATCTTAACAAAATTTAAAAATTCACTCCTTCAGGTTAACCAAAGAATGGTGGTTAGGATTATATTTTTAACATATGTAGTTTTCATTTATGTAGTATTACAAGTATGAAATGTATGAGGGTTATCATGACTAATAATCTGAGCAGTGCTCAAAGAATATTTTTGCCAAGGTACCTATTTAGTTTTTATATTCTCAGCTCATTCATACATGGCAACTGCTAAATGCCAGAGAGCCTCTTATCATTCATTAATTTTCTGTGAATATTGACTTGACAAAAATATAAAAAAGTAAAACTGGGTTATTACCTACTAGAGTTAAAAAAAACAAAAACACCACCACCTAAATACTGCAATAAACTTAGTACAGATTTGACCGCTATCCATTTCTAACTCCAAAACTGCAAACATCTATGACTTCTACATATTTCTTCCTAACACTGACTTCTAAATAAAGTCTTGAAGTCTTGTCATAGATATTCCTTTTTTAAAAAATAGGTTGGTAATATCACAGAAAATTTTTATTTAAATGAGAGCTTTGGGATAAGTAACATTTTAACATGAATGTCTCAAGAATGTTAAATACTTCAAAGGCTTACTTTTCTTGTATGTAATTTATATTCTATCATCCTTGAAATCAGAAGTAGGAATTTGGTCTTTTCATTAACTCCAAGTCCTAAATTCAAAATCACACTGAGTACTATATTTCAATCAGAATCATGATCCTCATATCACTGAACACAAAATGTATTCTTGCACACTTCAATACCTATTTTAAATCTATAAAAGTGAATGAAAGGTTGACAATGAAAGAAAATGGACATAACACTGCAAACCCTCAAATACTGGAATTAATGTAATATACTATTGTGTAGATAAAACATGATCATTCCATGGATAGGTCAGGAAAATGTTCGGTTTGCAACTTTATTCTTCCCAACAAAAGGGATTATCTTTTCAAAAGTGGACTTTTCTATTTATGACATAGGAGCAAAATACATGGAATTCACTATCTTCCCATACTTATATTCTTCTTTCATAGTTTATTTCATGCTTCATAAATTTCAGTAACAAATGCTCATGAACTTCATGGGGAAAAATATATTTTGCTGAAGAAAAGCAGTTTGAAGAGTTGAGAAACAAAATATGGGGGAGTATGTTGTTGCTATAAATTATTTGGTAACTTTGTGTATTCTTGTAGTAGATATGGTATTAAGAAATGAACATTCATACCCCGATCCTGCCATTTTCATTTTACAAAGATAATCTGCCTTACCTTTCAACAGACTAATTGAGATTATAAATTCTTAAAAATTTAAAAATGCTATTAAAAGTTATAAAAATCTGTAATTCCAAGAAAAAGGTTTGCTCTAGTATATAAAATCCTGGCAACTATATATTGTGGAAAATATCTATGTAACTATTGCACCAGAACTACTATTTTAGACATAATTTTGTTCCTGTTATATGAATATAGAATAAATCCAGTAAGTTCTAACACGTGTGCAAATAATTTATGCTGTTCTCCAAAGGTAGGTGTTTATACTTAATGTGCTTTGTAAAAGATCAAATTCAAAATGCATTACAGATTTTAAAAACAAGTGTACTTTGACCCAGCAGTTCTGAGAATGTATCTTGAAAGAATAATCAAAGATGTTCAGGGATACAGCACCATTTTTATTAAAATTAAAAAATGGGAAGGCCCTAAGTGCCCAAAATGAGGATTGATCCAATACATTATGATTCATCTACAAATGGAGGAGTTTTGAAAATGGTATGAATCTGTTATAAATGAAAAGACAACAGAATAATATATATTATATAACCCCACTTAAAAATGTCTAGTGATCATTTATAGATGAGAGGCTTTCTATCATCCTACCTTTGTCTTTTTATTTTCAATGTCTAGTTGTAACATATGTGTGATTTTTGAAAAAGGATTTAAAAAGACCAAATGCATTAATACATTATACAGAAACATTTTTCAGGTTAAGTGATAGCTGACAACATGCTCAATCTGCAAATATTCCATGGGGGCTGGCTATATATAATTATTTAAATGTAAAATATATAATTATTTTAAATAACTTTATCAAGTGTGTCATTATTACCTGAAGTCCTCTCCTACTTCACAACTACATCTAACTAGATTTTTATCAAGACATATGCACTTGGAGACAATGTATTCTCATAAAAGCAGTGCCACTAGTGGAAAAGTTTATCAAGCTTTTTAAACCCAGATTATAGATGATAGAAGGTCTATCTGTAATGAAATAATATTTTATCACTTGATAGAATAAAATATAAAATGAATATGCTGAATGCTGGAAAAGTAAATTAAATGAGGAGAAATGTTTCAAATGAAAACTGAAAATTATGTTACGTTCTATGAACTTGCAAAGGTTGACAATGTAAGTACTTTACATCAAATTCCACTTTAGAATCTATGGCAGTCCTTCTTTGACATATTTTCATGCTTATTTTGGTCCCCAAATGGAATAAAGAGCTAATTTCTGGCAGCAGAGGCAGGAATTAGGGAGAATAAGAGTATGTAAGATTTGTATATGTATGAGAAAAAAAGCCATTAGGCCAAAAAACAGATTGGTACCAAAGGTGACTTAGAACAATTTAAAGTGAGAATGGAGGGCAAAGAGGGAAAGAGGCAATGTGAAGCCATTTCTTTATTTAAACATTTCCAGAATTCTCAATTGTGCAATGCCTGAGGGCTGCACATTTTTCTACTGATGCAACATGAAGGACGATTTTAAAAAGTTAACAACTGCTTTTAAGTAAGACTATTTTATTTAAAATTTTTTCAAAATATAAAAATAATAAACATTATGGATATTTAACAAAACATAATTCAACTATAAATAAAAATGTTGACAACCCCACATAAACATGTAATACTATAAACATTCTAAGCATACAAGAATTTTCTAGTTCAAGTTTTACTTTTTTCAAGATCAAGTTTCCATACTTAAATTAAAAAAAAGCTGCTACAGCTTAACCAATTTCTTTCGCTCCACTCAAAGAGCAGGGAATTTTTCCCCATGCCAACACGCATTCATGAAATGGATACTTATGGGCACAGGTATTAAAAACTGGAACAATCCAGTCTCCAGACAAGAAAAGATTCCTTTGGTGTTTTAAGTTCAACAATCCATAGAAGTTGCGTTAAATTAAACCACTTATTAAAGGAAATCTTGTGCCAGACATGTTCTATCACACCCAGAACAGGTTCAGGATTCTAAGAATAAAAAATAAACACCTACGAATGCTTTGCTGATACTTAAAAAATTGTATCTTAAGAACATTCACTAAGGTGCTGGAATAAAGTTTTGTAGATGGAGAAAACAATCTACGCATTAACACAAAACTTGTACAATGTAAATAATACATCCCTTTCCAACTCATCAAATGTTCTATAAATATTTAAGAATTACCCTGCCTCCTGTTGAGTAAAAGACAAATGGGAATTTAAAGCAGAGCAGGATTACACCATATTTTCAGACTAGAAAAGTTTTCTATTTGAAATATAGGAAAACTGAGCCATGCGGAATGTTTCATTTTTTAATTCTAGCCAGGGTAACACAGTTCCTCCCATCAAAAGAGCCAATGATAAGCTGAAGAAGCAATTTCTTTTGGGGAAGCTGGGCAAAAATAAGTACGTCATTCTGCTTATCTTTAAATTATGGGGTATTTTCTAATGGACTGGGCTCTTTACTCACCACAGACCACTTTTCTACTTATGCTGTTAGAAAAAAATAAGTCAAAAGCAA
Organism: Myotis daubentonii; assembly: GCF_963259705.1. Taxonomy (NCBI): domain Eukaryota; kingdom Metazoa; phylum Chordata; class Mammalia; order Chiroptera; family Vespertilionidae; genus Myotis; species Myotis daubentonii. Next base: position 165,282,584 of record NC_081841.1, read on the forward strand.
TCATAGATGAAAGCCTAGCAGTCCAAACAACAGATTCAAAAATGATATTGAAAGGTTTTATAGCACCAATGACTTTTTCCTAAGACACTTTGGGGCTGCATCACTTATTTATCTTGTAAACAAGACCAAAATATTCAATCAATTTGTATTTTGAGATATTTATAAACTCTATTTTAAAAAACAAATATAGCATGACTAGAACAGCTAATAGTGTAAAATCCAAGTATATTAAAAATATAGATATATAAAAGGTTTCCATAATGCAATCATGCAGCGGTAAACTGCATCAATTACACAAGTGATTCTGTACAGTTATCTACACATAGCTTCATGAGAATCTTATTCAGGAAAATGAAATAAAAATCCTTCTTTAATTAATCAACATATGGGAATTTAACTACTTAACTGATCTAATGGATCTCACAGCAATTTCCAAAAAGCGCAATGATCTTAATGAGAATCAAATCACCTTGACTCTGATTCAAATGGTAGTTCATTTTGTTTTGCTTTATTTTGTTTTTAATTTAAAGGCAAGGGGAAAACAGGAAGATGACAAAATAAAGTTGAGGGCAGTAGTATGTGGTCCACATCCATTAACCAACTAGAACTGTTCACAGCAAATATGGTCTCAGAAAACGTTCTTTAGGTTTCACCTAGCACGGAAACCACTATTAGATGGGCAGAGCATTTTTCCTTGAAAAAATAATGAATTAATCTGAAAAAATATTTACAAAACTCGCTATATGATAGTTTGCAAATTAAAACTAAAGTTTTTAATTTTAAAAAGGCCTTGTATACTAGTAGGTCATAATTATGTTTGAATACATTCCAAAGTCTGTCCTTTTCCTTCAAACCAAGCCTAATATTAATCATGCTGTCTTCAACTAATGTGGATCAAAATAGATCATTTACATTATGATAGATGTGTTCATTCTTTTTATTTTTCATGAAGACAGAGGCAATGCACACTCAATAAAGTGTTTACAGAATAGTCAACTTTGCACGTAAAAAAAAGTGAAAATATAGCATGGACAAGGGTGAACAGAATCAAGTGTAGTTTGGACTTTCCTAATAAAGAGTTTGTACCAAGAATAACTTCTCAAATGTCTCATGAGGATTTGAAGAAATATTCAAAAACTGATGTTGAAAACTTTTTTAATGGCACCCATTATAAAAGGAGTGTTTTTGGTAAATACCTAGGTTAAATTAAATCATGTTCTATAAATAATTCTATGCCATATTCACACTAGTAATATTAATAATTGCTTACTAATAAATAATATGGGCATATGCCTTTTAAAATAGGAAAATTAGTGTCTTTAACAATGTAAGACACACAATATTCTTTCCCCTTGCTTTCAAGATTGTCTTTGATGTCTTGACTGAGAGGAAAATATGGAAAAACTTGTAAACTAGACATTTAATAGATATTTTTCAATATCTATACTCCACAGGTCATCATCCTGCAATACTTGAAAAGAAAGAAAAATAGTCTCCTTGTTGGTTTTAAAGAGCTAAGGACTTTAAAATTATTCAGATAAGTGGTCTTGGGAACAACTTGAGTAAATATATTTAGAAGAAATAGGCAAGTGTGTGTTAAAAAAAATATTTTACCATCTGTCCAAAAAATTTAACTGACTATTCTAATCCCAGAAATAAAACCTTTTAAAACCCAGAAAATTTAAAAGTATACCCATGCTTAACTTTTCAATCATTTTCTTCATTCTAAATGGTTCGTGTTAATTAACACAGCATCATGGCTTTATAGATTTCCTAGACACAATTCTGAAGTTGACTGAGACTGAACTTATGTCATATTAGGAAACCAAGAGGTCTTTTGTCTTCTTATGGTGAAAAAAAAAAAAAAGGAAGTAAAGGGGAGAAAACATTTAAGAATAAGGTCAGACAAAGCACACACTCAGATATACTTCTGGACTCAAGGGTACCCTTAGAGAACTGTAAAGATAAAATGCTAATTATAGTACATGTAAACATCTATTCAAATTGATAAAAGGCAAACATAAAATAATAGAGTTATTATAACAGTCGTCTCCAGACAGGAACAGATCTTGCTGTTGTAGTCACAAAGCTAAATTCAGGCAATGATGATCTCTCTCTGCTGGAAAAAGAGAAGACTATTAAAAAAAACTCTGAAAATCATAAATGATCTAAACATTGAATCACACCATAAATTAATCTCCAATTTTTCTAAGCTTAAAAAAAATCTACTTGAGAAAGGATCAAAATCAAAGTTGTAGACAGATCTATTTTAAAAATCAGCTTGATTCTTTTAATGAAACCTCTGAGGTGCATTATGCTTCCTTAAAACATTAAGCTGCAAAGATCACAGCTCTACAACATGTCTATCATCTAAAAATTATGGTTAGGAAATGTAGTAACTGGCCAGATAGCAAATTTTATAGAGGTATAGGTAGGCAAAGTAATTTGAAAAAATCATGAGCAAATTCCAAGGTATTACATATAAAAATGAAAGCAAAAACAATTATCTTAAGTTTCCCCAAAATTTCAAAGTAGTTGCAGGGTACATCTAATTACCTTAAACTCCACATGATAATCATGTCATTCTTTAGTCACACTATATGACATAAAATTCTACGCTAAGCACAATGATTAACAAAAATAAATAAAAGGAACACATCAAAATGAGGCAGTGCTTGGTATACACAAGAAGGCTAATTTGTATGATGGGGAGATGAGTAGGTAGATGAAATGAAGTAACAAGGAAACAGGGATAGGAACAACTATAATAAACTGATTCCAGAAAAGTAAAATAAAAAATGCTTTCAATTACACTAAGTAATGAAGAACATAATACTTATAAACTGAAAGAAAATTATTTACCAAATTAGACATTTTTCAACTAAACAATGTTTTCATTAGAAATTACTGAGCATGGCAGTCATGTTCACCAAAATTTGTTTCTGAGAATTTTTTTGGTAGCTATTTTGGAAATTATCAACTGTCATCTGACAGGTAGGTATATAATAATCAGAGAGAGTGAGAAAAAAACTACTCTTCTCTAAAAGCCTGCGTACATACCTTAGAGCAACTAGCCAGTTCAAGAAGTTAACAAGAACAAGGTAGTTCCTGAGTCTGGGAAAAGGACATTTTTCTTTCTGCCTGACAAATGTTATACACTCATGATTTAATACTAGGTTAAATTTCCACTTTTAATTTATAGGGTTTTAGAAAAGTAAGAAAAACCCTAAAAGACCAAAAAGTGAAATTACTTAATTACCCAGAATTTCAGGCAGGATATTTTTTGTTTTAAAAGGCTAAAATATTTTTATAAAGGATTTAAAAAAAAAAAAAAGCTTAAATTTTTATATAAATTCTAGAAGTAAAAAAAAAATTCTATAATTAGTTCACACTGTAGGTAAGGGGAAAATGAAAATATAGATGATAAGGTTTGATAATACTGTAAGATAACCATTGATATTTTAACATAACCAAACAAGCAACTGTTTGCTTCCTTTCTATATAACCTTTAGAGTCAATGATTAGTGTTCCAATTAAGATTGGAAATACACTCTTCATAAAACAGTTCTAGTAACAGGAAATGTCCTTCAATTAAACTCAGCCATTTTTTCTAGATAATCAGCTAACACAGTGAAGTCTTGTCTTCATAGTAAACTACAAATTGATACATTTGATCATATTGCAATAAAACAAGCACTATGCAATACTCTCCCATTCCTACAACATGATTTCAATAAATGTTTGGGCATTGGTTAAATATTAAAATTAAATTTTAAAATGTTACAATTATCCAATAACATTTAAAACAACACTGCTTAGGTAGAGACATAAAATACTGAAATATGTAAAATGACAATTCAACCATCCCTTGAAGTAATCCTAATCAATCTTTTATCCAATAATACATAATTTTCCTTTTCCTTATTTTTTTTCCTGTAAGCAGTAGTTAACTACATTATTCTCAATCCTTTTTTCACTCCCAATTCGGCCCCGATCTATACTTAATAAGAGAACTGTATTTAAAAATGTGTTTCAAGTTTTAGGTAGCATATTGTAATAGGGAAGAGTTTTAACTTTGAATTCAGAAGTGAATGGAAGAGTTATAAGCAGAAAGGAAAAGTGCTAGTGAAATAACCAAATTGAAATTGTTTCAATTGATAAGACAGAAACAGTAGCAACAAGTATGTAGAATTGGTATAGATATATTAAATTGTTTTAGATTAAACGCTAATAATACACCAGGGAAGCTATAAATGTGAAAGGTAACTTAGAGATCATCTAGTCCAACCACTTTCATTTTACAGACAAGGAAACTGCCCTGGATAAGTTAAGAGACTTATCTAAGGCCACAGAGTGAGTTATAGAGCTGGGACCAAAAGCTAAATCTCTTAACCCTTTTCCAGTACTCTAAACTAGGGAATGGACTAGATATAAAAAACAGTGGGATGGACTAGATTAGTGACCCTTGCCATTTCTGTTCTTACATACTAATAGAAACCAAAAGGCCATTTTACTTCTGAAACTGACTACAACATTTAACTCTCTAAAAATATTAATGGCTTAGTTTATGGAAATTCCAGACTACCTGTGTATTCCTCCATCAGCATTTGTAACCCCAGTGGTGCAATACCTAACTGTAGCAATTTTTTAGCAAAACGGTACCAATGACTGAGAAGAGCTTCAGGAGATATTTTAAAAAATTGATAAGAATTGACAAGGGAGGTAATTGTCACTCCATTATTGGAGATTCAAATGTGCATTCATTCATTAATTCATCCAACAAACATCTTAGTGCCCACTATGAGCCAGGCTTTGTGATAATCACTAGAGATAAAAAGATGAATAAGACATGGTCCCCTTCCTAGAGGAGCTTGTAATCTAATGGGGAAGACAGACATATAAACCAGATAAATTATATTGCAATATAAGTACTTGTAACAGAGATATGAACAAAGCGCTGTATTAAAAGGGAGGGTAAAGTTATGAACTGGCTAATGACCAAGAAGTCCACTAATATTGTGCAAGAACTACACATTTATTGCACACGATTTCATGCTCAATCAATTAGAAAGGAGGTAGCAATATAGTTTTTAAAAAACTATAGCTGGCACTGAAATCAGAATGAGTGCATTCAATTCTAGCAGTGACTTTCCATGACTAGCAGTGACTTTGGAGAAGTCATTCCATCTCTATTATTCCAAATTTCCTTATCTGTAAAATGGAAATTTAACAGCTGATTTAAAGGGATAGCTTAAGTTTTGAATGAGAATAGATGAAAGTACTTAGATGTAGATGTAGACTACTAGTACTTATAAACATATTAATTTTAAAAACTCAATAGCAATGAAAATCTAAGTAATATTTACAATTAAAATCATTGCTAAAAATATAATTGTGAATCTAATGAATGTTGCTAATATTTAATCCCCATACTTCTGGACCAAACTGATATATACTTGTCTTCTGATTCATTCACAGCAAAATGGCTTAAAACATTTTAATTTTAGGTTACTAGAGAATGTAAAACTAGGAAGAGTAATTACCTATTTGTGAATTTAAATAATAGGTAATTTCAGTTACATAATAAGGGATTTTACAGTAATTTTTAAAATATCAGGCTAAAATTTACTAATCAAATTATAAAGCCAAAAATCAGCATGGAGATTTAACTGGCCTTTGAAATATTTTTTTTCTTTATAATACCTGTTTGGTGTAAAAAGAAGAAACGTGAGCCTCTGCCAATTTGGCACCTTTCACGACTACTAAAAAGAAAAGAAAACAAACTTACCTAACAAATCAGAATAGTATATAGTCAACATAGAAGAGACTACACAAAAATCTATCTTAGATCTAAGTATAGTTTTTGAAGAAGTATAGTTTAGAAGTATAGTTCTAAGAAGAAGTTTTTGAGTGAAGTCACTATTTGGACAAAAGAAATCTGACTTTGAAATTTTAAATATAAACATATGCACTAATTGCAAGTCAAAACATTCCTATGAAATAGTATTACCATCAAGAACATTATATAACTTTAACCCTAAGTGTGGAAAAAATCCACTAGTCACTCCACTGGTAGAAGAGTGTGGGTGGTGGAATTACAGTTTGTGATTGTGAGGACCACAGTATGAAAAGAAAGTGATGTTTTTGATGTGACTTTTAATATAATCACTATAATCTCAGGAGGGGCAGAAATACTTTTAAACAAAATGATGAATTTAAAAATATAAATATGTATCCTCCCACCCCTTCATTCTACAAAGAATGCATTTATATCCTGTATCAACTTTAAGTGATCATGTTCACTTGCCAGAGAAATCCACTTAAAAATCACAATGTTGTAAATGTCAAGTATTTTTATACAAATATAGGAAACGCACACTTAAAATATCAGACTGAAACACTTACCAAACTGTTTTCCTAAAGTAGTATCTATAGTACATTTCTTTATTCATACATCTTCAAATGGTCAAGTTTTCTTTCATACATCCAAAATGTAATGTGATGGTTTTCTTATTCACCAAATGTTAGCTCTACTTGAAGTCTGGTTCCAAACTAATCAGCCTGCTTTTAAATTTTAAGACATCTGTTGAAAATTTATAGGATCAAACCAAACTGAAGTGGTATAAATTTTAAACATTGGATTGTACATTATTATAAAGGTATCAGTAACCATTATTACTAAAAATAAGTTAGTGATTATAGCTCCTTTTGTGATAATTGGGGGAAAGGGTAGATCACCATCAGGAATGGTCTATTTTAACTTTTTTTTTTCTTTCTTTTTATCTTTTTTTTTTTTTTTTAAATCAAAGAACATCGTCTTGGTTGTGTGGTGTTGTTTTTTTTTTTTTTTTTTTGTCATTGCTTTTTTTTTTCTTTTCTTTTCTTTTTAAAAGACCATTCCACTTTATTTTAAACATCTGAATGCATAAGGAGAGTCATATGCAAAGCAGTCATACACCATTATCATTGAAACCCATATGGTAAAATACATACACAAGTCCAACAAAAGGCTAATACATAGTAAAGCCTAAGCATACTACTATGTAATATTATGAATACATACTTGGAGACTTTAGTTAGAGTACTATGTTATCTATTCATTTTTGAAAACATTCATTAAGATTTTAAATGCAAATTCATTCCTTATTTGGATAAAACAAATTTCTCTAAATTATTACAAGTATTGGTCATAAGTTTTCAGACCTATTCATTAAATTACAAAGAACCCGAAGAATTCTGTATTGTTCAGTAGAAGTATGTAATAAAAACATTGCATGTTTCTAGTGTGATGTCTTTAGCAATTGTTTACTGAAATAAAATGCAAACATCAATCTTTCAAAATACAGGATCAGAAGGTAGTTTTCTTCTATTTGTGAAATCCATCTTCATCACATTTACCAAAAATTGTTTTTACAAATATGTAAAAGTACATTAGATAATACTAATGAAACACAGGTAGAGTTCTAGCATGTGCAGATCAATGATCAGTCAAATCATCTTCTCCAAGAACGAGATTCATTGTCCTCTTCTTCTTCATCATCATCTTGAAGTAATGAGTCATCCACCATAGACTCTTCCTGAAACTTTAGGTTAAAATGCATTTAGGAATTTACCCAAAAAAAAAGAAAAGAAAAAAGGTGACACTTTTAAATACTGATTTCTCTCAACAGAGTCGAATACAAAAGGTATTGCTATAGCTAGGACATTCAAGAAATAAAAAGCAACCTTTACTGACTCAATGCTTTCTCTACAGTATCTATTCTATTGCTTGCATCAAACAGGCACTAAAGAATTATCAAAGTAAGCCTTTGTACATGCTTTTTCTCCTGCCTCTCTTTACCAAATAATGCTATCTTCTCTATACCTACAAAACATTGTTTATTATCTTTTTTTTAAAGAAAACATCAGTAAGTCTTCTCTGACTTACCCTAATGCTGGACACTAAATCAACCAATAAGTTGTATAAAAGTCTATCCAGATTTTCTACTGTACGTAAACAAACATTTTCTTTATAGCATTCCTTTTCTCCATTCCTTTCATAAAAGCTTCTCAGACTGCTTTTCAAAATACCTAATACCAGGAGCTCTCCTGCTTTTCTCCCCATTCAATTCAAACTCATGGAAGGACAAAGGTATAATCTAAAATATAAAATGACAAATCATGTATATGAGTTTCAAAACACACAATTTATTCTTGCATTTGACTATGGATATGTGTTAACAGCCTTGAATGCTCTTCAAACAAAATGAAGTGACACTGATAAGCTAACAGAGATAAAACATGTGTTTGTTTAGTGTCCCTACCTTATCTTTATTTTTTAACTTCCTCAACTTTCTCCTACAGCCTATTTCATGATTAAACAAATAGAGTTGCTTATTTTTAAGTCTGGGGTTGTTCAAAGGGCTCACTGGTCTTTATGCTCACAAGTCTCAGACTAACTACTGTTACCCAAGAAAAATGTAGTCTCTACAATTATCCCTCTGCTCAAATATGCCTCTCAACTATATTCCCCGTCCAAGCTCTTGGTTTATGGAAAGTTTTATTATCACTTAAGGTTCAGTTCAAAGGTCACCAACTCCTTCAAGATTCTTATGGACAGAAATAATCACTCTTTCCTTTGGATTCCAACAGCATATTGTTCAAATCTTTATTCAGCATATCAGTCTGCCTTTTATTATAATTTGTTTCTTATGTGTCTGTCAGCACCACCCCCCTTTCCAGTTTATAAGCTCCTTGATGATAGGGACCGTGTCTTATTCATTTTTATGCCTATCACAGTATCTACCATATACCAGGCATTCATTCTAGTGAACTAAAACAATATGAATTAAAATAAAAAGTACCTGAAATGTTAATAAAGCAATTGAGAATATATACTTTAAAACTTGAAATATTACAAGATTTCCTATGGATAAAAAATCTAACAAATAATTATTCTTTTAAGAATAAATGAAAATTGAGTGTGTGTGTGTGTGTGTGTGTGTGTGTGTGTGTGATTTGCATATATTCTTTTTGGATTAGCAATCCACAGATTTCATTAATCCAGAAAATTTAAAGTTGTCTGCATTTATCTGATATCCCCTGCCTGAAATATGGCTCAGGAATAAAAGTTTTATGTTAAAAATCACAGCCATAAAATCACAATTTATATAAAAATGTGAACATTTAAGGGCAAAACCAAGTGAAAAAAACAAACATACTTCCTCTTCATCAGGTTCAACTTCTTCTGTTTCAACAGCTGAAATATTAGTTATTGGTTTATTCCATGCCAGTTTTAGATCCTGCCCTTTGAAACGAGCTCCATGAACTGCAGCCTAAAATAATTAAGAACATTAGAATATAGAACATTAATAATTTCTGAAGAAAAAAATACTATAGCACCTAATATTTAAATTAACTCACCTAAACACAGTGAAGACAGCTGTCTATTAATTTGATTTGTGGTTATTTACTGAATAACTATTTACTACTTATAATAATTTGCTTTATATGGTTATTTCTAAAATTAGCCTAGGAATTGGAAATTCCTTTAAAAAGAAAACAAGAACAATTTCTCACAATTGATCAGAGCTAATTCAGTACTCGCCATTATTTGACTAGAAAAACTATGTCTACATGTTTACAATATAATAATTGCCATTTAAGGCAATAGTCTCAAAGTACTTCAAGATCCTGAATCAAAGTCTAAGTTAGAATCAACAGGCTAAATGTATTTTTCTGCATTTTAATTCTTATAAATGACATATATAGTAACTATAAACTAGAAATTTTTAATAGAATTAAAATAATTTTGCATGCATCAATTATCACATTATTTTTATATTATGTCACATGATCACAAATTGATATATCACTATTATAAAATATAAATATCTCAATGAAGGAAAAATACGGAACTTTTCTATAAAGTAGTTTCTACAAAGCTTCCAGAATTGCATATAAAACTTATTAGTAAATAGTAAAGTCTAAATACTTGCTGCATTAACTGGCTGCTTTGGAAATAGTGGATTCAAATTAAAGTAACATGAACTAACATAAATCAATGTAAGCAACATACCAAAATAACTCATAGTCACGAAAGATTTATAGCACAATCTCAAAGTACAGTACAATGTGAAATGTAGAAACAATTACACGTTCAATGACATCTGACCATGAGTTGTGTGACATTAAAGTCCCCAAGTATAAATTTTAAATTTGCACATATAAATTTGTGACAAATCTATAGGATTCCATGTCTAATAAAATGCAGCTCAGGAGTTTTTAGTCCATGGCCTCCTCACAATGTCATATAACTAAAAATTTTTAAAGTACTTATATATGAGATTTAAGTCCAGAAACAATTTGTAATTTTTCAAGCTGTAACTATTACATTATATATAAAAAAGGCTAATATGCAAATCAACCGAATGGCAGAACAACCAGTCACTATAACACGCACTGACCACCAGGGGGCAGATGCTCAATGCAGGAGCTGCCCCCTGGTGGTCAGTGCATTCCCACAGGGGGAGCGTTGCTCAGCCAGAAACTGGGCTCAAGGCTGGCGAGCGCAGCGGTGGTAGCAGGAGCCTCTCCCACCTTTGTGGCAGCGCTAAGGATGTTCAACTGCCAGCTTAGGCCCACTCAGTCGGACATCCTCCAAGGACTCCCGGACTGTGAGAGGGTGCAGAGCGGGCTGAGGGACCCCCTGAATGCACAAATTTCATGCACTGGGCCTCTAGTATACTATAAGGAAAAAGGAACTCAGAATATTAAACTTTTATTCCCAGAAATTATATTATTTGTGGTAAAGGTGGCATTTTTATTTTCAGACTTACATATAGAGCACATAACTAATTATGTTGGTGTCAGTGAAATGTTGAGTTTTCAGCATGAAAAAAGAAGATAGAGCTATGAAGACCCCTAAGATTAAGTAAAACCCTTATAATCCAGAATTAATTTACAAGTATTAGTAAAGGCTTTCTTTCTTCCTACCTACCTACCTCTCTATGTATACATATATGTGTGTATATGCATGTGTGCATAAAACTCCTAAAGTTGAGAATTAAATGGAACATATCAGTAGTTGCTTTGAATTTATTTTATTTGTACAGGGTATATGTGAATATGTGTATAAGTATATGTGTACATGTGTGTATGAATGTACGTATATTTTTTTCACTCCCAGCTACGATCACTGAAAAGAATTAGTGACTGTAATGTACGCAGTAGTAATAAGCATCTGTAGTACTTATACTGTGGTTTCAAAAAACCTTTGCTCTGTAAAAACAATCAGAGCTCCTCAGAGAAATGGCCAGCTTTCAGGTCTTGAAGAGAAAATGTATAAGATGAACTCAAAACACTTTTCATACCAGAAAGCAAAAACACCATCAGGATCCTGTCAAAAGGACTGTTAACAAACTTGTATACTGGCCACAAAAATGGGATAATCTATACTAATAAAAGACTATGTGGTCATCACACCCTCACACCATGATGACCTCACGCCATAACAATCCATCACCAGGAGGCAGCGTGTGCAGTGGGTGTGCAAGGATGTGCAGGGCTGCGTGGGCAGCAAGGTGCATGGGTAGGCGGGGACTTGACGCTGTGTGTGTGGCCCGGAGGCGGGTTCCTGCGGCTCCACGCAGAGCCGCGGAAGCAGGGTCAAGCGGCTCCGTGTGGTGCAGAGGCAAGACCACCGGCTCCGGCCTACCTCTTTGGGGCAATCCATCGAGGAGCCCCAGATGGGTGGGCAGGGCGGGCCTACCTCTTTGGGGAGATCCATCACGGGGCTCCCGCACTGTGAGAGGGCACAGGCCAGGCTGGGGAACCCCCAGCTCAAGTGCACGAATTTCGTGCACTGGGCCTCTAGTACATAAATAACTGAGAACAATGGACCAATATCCATAATATGTTTCAAGCTATAAGTTATGATGGTATAATACCAATCAAGCTATCTCAAAATATAAATCTTATTTTGGATCCTTAAATGAGTAAAAAAATTTTAAGAAAACCAGGGAAATGTAAACCTTAACTGGGTATTTAATAATGCCTAGGAAATATCAATCATTTTTTAGGTCTAGTAAGAGTATTGTGTTTTATTTTTTTAAGATTCTAACATTGAGAGACACACTAAAATGTTTACAGGTGAAATGATATGATGACTGACAGTAGCTCTAAAATAAAGACAAGGAGGATTATAGTGGGTGAGATATAGACAAAATAAGATGGGCTGCAAGTGGGTACTCATTAAAGGTTTATGATGAGTATATGGGGGTTCATTTCACAAGTCTCTCTAATTTTCACATTATGAAATGTAAAGAAAAACTATATTTAAAAACTCAAGCATTTTATTCATAGGCTTGCTCTAGCCCTTTGCCTATTTATTCTTGCACATCGTCAAAGTTTGCAGTCATACACAGCACAGAAGGAAAAAAAGCCTAAGATCTGACAAATGATGGAGGAAGAAAAAAGTCTGGAAAGTAGTTACCAGTATGTGATAGATTCAATATCTTACTTCGAAAATGGTTCTGGAAATAATTAACATTTTGAAAAAAATGGGGTTAAACAAAATTAAACAGAAGTGTTTACCTTCTGCCTTTACAAGTCAACTTAGGTTGTGAATCTAAATAAAATATACAAAATGCAGCTTTTCACAAACTTATCTGACAAAAGAATTCTTTGTTAGGGAAGCTCTTGTAGAATCAGTGTTCTGTAAAAACAGTGTGGGAAAACTGACCTAAGGTCATAAGAGTTAAAGCTGCAATCCTATCCTAGAGTACCTTACGTACCATATGATTAAAGCTAATTTTTAAAAGAAGGCTAAAACCAAGTTTATTAATGTTTGTAATAACCACAGTATACAATGTTTATGCAGGAGTTACATTAAAGGACCACAAATTTAAAAAGAAAGTAAATTCTAATTTTTTAGAACTTACAGGGAAAGAATTCTTTCATTCCTTTAACTCCTGAGTTCAAACCCATGGCCACTTTCCAACAAGTTTTAGACAGATTTACTAATTCTGATAGCACACTGCCCATCATATGGCAGTACTTAGTAACTGTTAAGTAAATCAGTAACACACACACAAAAGGTTCTTCTATACACATGATTTGATTTCTCTTAATTGAATCCACTTACATATATTGTTCTTGCTATTAATTTAGTATTTATTCAGTCAGCCCAATCAACTGCTAACTGCTTATGTTGCACTATCTTTTATGAACACAATTTTATATTTCTACCTTCAGGTCTAAAGAATGAGAATTTTGAAGTAATTTACTCTTTCTTGTCTCTATTCAGTTTCCAATCATTTCTCATTCTGAAAAGAAACCCATAGTGATATTAATAATAGCTAACATTATAGCCAGAATTAAGAAGGTTTACTATGTCCCCAGGCATTGTTCTAGGTAACTTTGTAAGTTTTGAATTAGTAAATCCTCACCATTCTCTAGAGAAAAATTTCTTTGAAGCTACCTTACCACACCACACAATGCCAAACTGTATGATTAAATAAAGAGTAAAACAGTAACTTTAAGGAGAGAAACACAAGATAATCTGTTGAAAACAGTTTGAGGCATGGGTGTGAGAAAATGCACTCGTAGAACAAGATTCACTTTCCTTTTGATATAAAAAGTTATACACCTCTTTGTGTTTAGAACTGATTCTTATAAAATAGGAACTTAACTGTTCCTTTACTAAAATTGGATCCTTGTATCTTACAGAGGTATAGGAATAATTCAAAGTAGGAAAAATAACATTCTCATCAGTCATGAGAAGAAACTACGTTTTTCTATCCTGTTTCGGTACTTATCCAACTTTAGGAAATAGGGTGGTGATAGGAAAATAGAAAATACAACAGCAGGAACCATCTTCTAACTAACTAAATCAAATTATAACTATCTTAGACTAAAGCTAAAAGTGTTCTGTTTATATTATTATTCCTTAAAATATTTTTATCTTTTTTCCTAGGGAAAATTTCTCCCTTTTCAAGTTGTTATATTTGAACTAGAGGCCCAGTGCACGAAATTTGTGCATGGGTGGGGTCCCTGGGCCTGGTTAGTGATCAGGGCCGATTGGGGCCAGGCCGATCAGGGGCAGGCTGGAGAGGAGGCGACTGTGGCCAGACCAGGTGCGGAAGGAATGGACACCAGATGCCAACAGTGCCATCACAGGCCCCCCGCCACCATATGAGTCCCCGCCTCCCCCCCCCTTCCCTTGCTGCCGTGCTACCACTAAAGCGGGAGGGCGGGCGGGCAGCAGGCTGATCAAGGCCTACCAGCAAGGCGGAGGGATGGGGCACAGGAGGTTGGCCGCCAGCCACAAGGAGGAAGCCGGCCCTTGGCCTCCCTGGGAAAGGGGCCACATCTGCCACCACCCATACCCGGTTCCCCGTCCCAACCTGAGGGCTGGCCCCGATCAAGTGATCAGGGCCTGGGGGAGGGACCATGGGAGGTTGGCTGGCCAGGGGAAGTTGGCTGTGGGCGCGCACTGACCACCTGGAGGCAGCTCCTGTGTTGAGCATCTGGCCCCTGGTGGTCAGTGGATGTCATAGTGACCGTCGTTCCGGTCGCTTAGGCTTTTATATATACAGATGTCTCAATTACCTTATTCTTGTACTTTCACTTTGAAATACTATGCATCTATTGATTATAGAACGTAAAGAGACATTCATTCATAAATCTACAATAAGAGTTTAGAAAATAAGAAAAATGAATAAATATTAGCAAAGGTTGACAAGTTTCTTGAGAAAGCCTATCCTTTATCTTTACTTTATCTACATTTTGGTATTAAATTTCCTTATTTTACACAATGATGGTGATGATAAATGCAATCTTTTGTACTTTTTAAGCATTCTTCCTTGACAAAATTAAAGATTAGCATCCTTATGTCAAACAAACTAATTTTTAAATTACTAAGCCTAATGTTTACTGAAATCCAGATCTTTAAAAAACCACTTCTTTAGCCTATACTCTGCCTGTATAAGATAAAACTTCAACTTAATTTTCTAGTCTCTTTTAAAATAGAATGTTACAAAATTTAAAGAAATTTTATGGCTTAAGGCAGTGGTTCTCAACCTCCCTAATGCCACGATCCTTTAATACAGTTCCTCATGTTGTGGTGACCCGCAATTTCATTGTTACAAATTGAACATAATTAAAGCATAGTGATTAATCACAAAAACAGTATGTAATTATATATGTGTTTTCCGATGGTCTTAGGCGACCCCTGTGAAAGGGTCGTTCGACCCCCAAAGGGGTCGCAACCCACAGGTTGAGAACCGCTGGCTTAAGGAATAGTTTATGGTTTAACAACTTCTATATCTTAATTCTAAATGTTTTCACAGCAATAGTATTTACCCTGAAAAGGTAACTCTCATTAGATCTAA
The DNA here is from genome assembly GCF_963259705.1 of Myotis daubentonii. Classification (NCBI taxonomy): domain Eukaryota; kingdom Metazoa; phylum Chordata; class Mammalia; order Chiroptera; family Vespertilionidae; genus Myotis; species Myotis daubentonii. The sequence goes on from NC_081841.1 coordinate 165,297,955, forward strand.
CTTAACCTAGGTTATTTTGTCACTTATTCAGTGCTAAAGTCTTTCTTATACATTAATCCCTGATCTTTTCAATTCACCAGGGCGCGCGCGCGCGCGCGCACACACACACACACACACACACACACACACACACACACACAGATATCCAAGATGGAAAAATCAAGACTCAAGAAAAAAGGCAGATGTCAAAAGTCTTAGCAAGGGCAAAACTTCCCAAAATTAGGTCTTTCCCCACAACCGCCCTCAGCCACATAAGCAGAAAAAAGTAGTATGTATTTTTTAAATTATTACTAAATCCACAAACTTGGTAATACATTATTGTAACCATCTGTACAATAACTATCTGTGACTACTTCCTAGAAAGCAAATAGAACTCAGCTACTTATCTAATATTACATTGAAAATTATAACTGAAGCCATTATTTAATGGAAGATCATTAAATAAAAGATTGCTCAAAACTAGATTTATAGGATGTGAGGGCGATCTGGCTGCGACATCTGTCACCCCATTGATCACCAGGGTTGATTCGGCTGATCTGGCTGGCTAGGCGGGTGTCCCCCTCCTCCTTCATCGATCCATGTGCGTCCATCCCGAAGCTGCGCGCTCGGTCGAAGAGGACAACCTTCCCCCCCGAGGAGAGGACCGGTCTTCGGTCAAGGGTATACGAGTAGCTGTGCTCCCCTGCTAGAACCTCCAAACAAGCTCTCTCAAAACTAGATTTATAGAGGAGAAACCAAGATGGCGGCATAGGTAAACACCGGAAATTGCTGCCTCGCACAACCACTTCAAAAATACAACTAAAAGACAAAACGGACATCATCCAGAACCACAGGAAGGCTGGCTGAGTGGAAATTCTACAACTAGAAGGAAAGAGAAAAACACACTGAGACTCAGAGGAGGTGCAAAAGTAAAGTGCAGAGGTACGGAGGCGCACGCGGAAAGGGCTCGCAACTGAGGACACGGCTGTCTTTTTCAATCAGGAGGGAGTCTCAAGCTCCCCATGGCTCTGAACTCCAGTTCCGGGCGAGTCTCTGGGGACCTAGACTCATACGGGGAGAAACTGGACTGTCTGGCAGCGGGTGGAACTCGAGGGCGGCTTTCTCTCACAGGTGCTTGCAGTGATTACTAGAGCCTCTTAGGGCAAGACTGAGGATCAGCCATAGCTGTTTGCCCAGACCTGTTGATTCCCTGAAACCCCACGCCCCCACCCAAGCTGTGCACAGAGGCTTTTGCATATGAATAACCTGGCCCTTTGCAATCTAAAATTACCTAACAAACTACAGCTGGGTCAGAGAGACCCAGAACCCAAAAGAAGTCCCAAAGCCCCAAGCAGCTTGCATTGCTTCACAGCTGGGCCTCATCTGGGCACCTCCAAACCCCAAACAAAGAAGAAGAATCAGCAGATCTCTCCGTAGCTCCTGCTGGGTAGCCTCAGGCAGAGGCTAAATTAGCACCTCCTTAGAGATCCAAGTGCCAGTGTACCCATTGTTCAGAGTGGGACCATCCAGATTACAACTCCTCAGATCCATAAGGGACACACTCAGGGGGCAGACTCAGAGAGCACCAAAGCCCCACTGAAGCAAGTCTTGCCCCAGAAGGGTGTCTTCAGCACAGAAGTTCTCCCACCATAGACACAGCTGATTCTCACAGCCAATTGGTCTGCAGGTCAATTCCTCCCAGTGATACCAACTACAATTAAGGCTTAACTACAACAAGACTGTGCACACAGCCCACAAAGGGGTGCACCAAGAGTGTCCAACTCAGGTAATTGGGGAGGCTGAGCCACTGGGCCCTATAGGACACACAGCACACAAAGCCACCCTATTAACACAGGGAGGCAGCCAAAATGCAGAGACAAAGAAACAGGTCACAAATAACAGAAATGGAGGAAAGCAAACTACTGGATATAGAGTTCAAAACCACGGTTATAAGGTTTTCAAGAATATTCTAGAAATTGCCGATAAATTTAGTGAGACCCTCAATAAATCTAGTGAGACCCTCAAAAAATCTAATGAGACCTTCGAGGATATGAAAAGGGACGAAATAGAAATTAAGCATACACTGACTGAAATAAAGAATATTATACAAACTCCCAACAGCAGACTAGAGGAACCAAAGAATCAAGTCAAAGACTTGAAATACAAAGAAGTAAAAAACACCCAACCGGAAAAGCAAAAAGAAAAAAGCATACAAAAATATGAAGATAGTGTAAGGAGCCTCTGGGACAACTTCAAGCAAACCAACATCCAAATTATAGGGGTGCCAGAAGAAGAGAGAGAGATATTGAAAACCTATTTGAAGAAATAATGACAGAAAACTTCCCCTACCTGGTGAAAGAAATAGACTTACAAGTCCAGGAAGCGCAGAGAACCCCAAACAAAAGGAATCCAAAGAGGACCACACCAAGACACATCATAATTAAAATGCCAAGGGCTAAAGACAAAGAGAGAATCTTAAAAGCAGCAAGAGAAAAACAGTTAGTTACCTACAAGGGAGTACCCATGAGATTGCCAGCTGATTTCTCAACAGAAACTATGCAGGCCAGAAGGGAGTGGCAAGAAATATTCAAAGAGATGAATAGCAAGAACCTACAACCAAGATTACTCTACCCAGAAAAGCTATCATGTAGAATTAAAGGTCAGATAAAGAGCTTCACAGATAAGAAAAAGCTAAAGGAGTTCATCACCACCAAATCAGTATTATATGAAATGCTGAAAGATATTCTTTAAGAAGAGGAAGAAGAAGAAAAAGGTAAAGATAAAAATTATGAACAACAAGCACATATCTATCAACAAATGAACCTAAAAATCAAGTGAATAAAAAATCTGATGAACAGAATAAACCTGTGAATATAACAGAATAAGGGGCATAGAAAGGGAGTGGACTAACAATTCTCGGGGGGGAAGAGATGTGGGGGGGTGCAGGAAGAGAGTGGACAAAAATCGTACACCTATGGATGAGGACAGTGGGGGGAGAGGGTTAAGGGCAGAAGGTGAGGTGAGAACCGGGTGGAGGGAAGCTATGGGGGAAAAAAGAGGGACAACTGTAATAATCTAAATAATAAAGATTTAATTAAAAAAAAAAGAACTAGATTTATAAAAATAGAACTCTATGATAAGGAATCCCCACCCCAGTACCTAGAAACTAGGTTATTACAGGCTCAGCTGAACACTTTTCTGCTACTTATCAGACCCACAATCTTTTATTGAGTACAATGCCCCAAGAGCAACCCCCATCTGATAAGCCCCAACAATGTACCATTTTGCTGGCAGGGAATATTTACTACAAAAAGGATGAATCAATATTTAGAAGGTATTTTAAAACTTATTTAGACCACAATCAACTTAAAACTTCTGAAAACCATCCAATAATTCATTCACATTAAATTAACTGTTTAGAACATTTAATGCATTTTTTCTAAGGACAAAATGGTGCATCTATTTCTCTACAAGTCTGAACAAAAAATACGTAAGGTTCCTATAAATTCCCCACATCTCATACCCATTTTTCTCTTTTAATCTTTTAAACCCAGAAGAAAGACAAGGTTGCATATACTTCTGGTCTTTCATTGGAAAGACAATTCAAAATAGTTTAAGACAACTGTACTAAAAGGACCCTAAAAGCTAGAACTTGGTATCATGTCTTGGGCAAAAAGTTGTAGAGGTTTAGTTGGGCATATACTGATTATGGAAACTTCTTTAGGGTTCAGTCAAAAGGTATTAAGCAGCAGCAGATGAAGGATGATTAAGAAGGGCAGCGATGAAAATTATATCTCAGTCTGACAAAGAAGACTTCATTCTAGGCCATCTCAGAAAAAGGATAATGGAAAGTGGAGTGAAAAAAAAGAAACAGAATTCCTGACGTCTTGAAACAATATAACTTGACATTCAACTTGGTTTCTATGTATTCTAATTATAACATGTTACATACTAGAGGACTGGTGCACAAAATTCATGCACCAGTAGGGTCCCTAGGCCTGGCTGGCAATCAGGGGTTATCAGCGCCTTCTGGCTGCCAGCTGGGGCCCTTCCTTCATTCCGCTCCACCCCCTGGTGTTCAGCACACATTATAGCAAGTGATCAAACTCCGGGTCTCCGGATTGAACACCCGAGGAGACACTTTCCATATTTGCCTTTTATATATATCGATGACATTTTTTTGTGGCCATGAATTCTACTGATATGTTCTATCTATTCTCAAAGTGTAGTTATGTAGTAAGTTTAAAAAATTCATTTATATTAAAACTTAAAAGCAAGATTTATAAAATATTTAAATCTGAATTTTCAGTAAATCAGATTATTTACAATACTTACTGCTTCAGCTTCTGCTCTTGTCTTGAATGTAATTACTGCATGAAGTGAAGAGTCATCAATCTGACAATCTTCAATTTCACCATATTGCTTTAAATTAAAAACAAGTATTTCCTCCAAATAAATATTTTGAAATATCCAAAATCCTAGTGGTTTTGTAAATTGTTAAATATCATATAACCCAAAATACATAACAATTCATGGTTATTAACAGAAAAAATGGTGAATAATTCATTTTAGCAGTTAATATTGTAAGATAGAGGGTGGTCCTATCTTCCAAATAACAATTTATAATTTTACACTTTCTAAAATTAAGGAAACTTATACTTCATTGAACTATTCTTTAAATAAAGGAAACAATGACCAAAACTGAGCTTCCTTATTGTCTTTCCTTTTATACTCATTATTTTCATTCCAGAATATGTTAAATTCTTTCTAAAGCAGAATATTTAATCCTCAGAATATTCTTAGTGTTTTGGGGTTTTTGTGTTTTTTTAGTATCATGCCCAATTTAAAGATGGGGGTGAAAAAGATTAAGAGAATTTAAGTAATCCCCCCCCCCCAAGTAATTAAGTAAATTACAAGGATAAGCATCCATATCTTTTGATCCTGATTTCACTCTTACTACAGACTCCTGTAGACCACACACACTACCTTTTCAGACATTTGAAAGCTAAACATATGAAATTATGCTTGTTTCGTATGTTGGATTTTTTACAAGTGAAGGAAGACTTTCTTACAAACAGCAACTTTTATCATATAAAATTCTAGTCCACGGCCCAGCCGGTGTTGCTCATGAGTAAAGTGTTGGCCTACGCACTGAAGGTTGGGGGTTTAACTCATGGTCAAGGGCACATACCTGGGTTGCAGGTTCGATCCCCAGCCCCAACTGGGGCATGTGCAGGAGGCAACCGGTTGGTATGTTTCCTACTCACACATTGATGTTTCTGTCTCCCTCACGCTCTCTCTTTCTCTCTCCCTCCTTACTCTATCTCCCTTCTACTCTCTTTAAAAATCAATGGAAAAAATATCCTTAGGTAAGGATTTTTAAAAAAATTCTAGTCCTTTATATATCATTACTAATACCTTCCTTCTTTCTTACACAAAAATAAAATTATAAACACGATTTCATTAAATGCACATGCACCTATACAGAAAAATTCTGTAAAGAGAATGAACTTTAGAATCAGTCAGATCCAAGTTCTGTCAGTTAAAAGCTGTGTAAATAAATTACTTAATCTCTTCATGCTTCATTTTCCTCATCTCTAAAATGAGGCACAATAAAGGTACCTATCTTTTAGAGCTGTCAAGATAATTCAAAACATAGTGAGTTGGCCGAACCGGTTTGGCTCAGTGGATAGAGCGTCGGCCTGCGGACTCAAGGGTCCCAGGTTCGATTCCGGTCAGGGGCATGTACCTTGGTTGCGGGCACATCCCTACTGGGGGGCGTGCAGGAGGCAGCTGATCGATCTCTCTCATCGATGTTTCCGGCTCTCTATCCCTCTCCCTTCTTCTCTGTAAAAATTCAATAAAATATATTTAAAAAAAAAAAAAAAAAAAAAAAAAACATAGTGAGTTATATAAGGCACTCAGAATAACACTTCCCCAAAAAAGAAGTGCTTATAAGTTTTAAGCTATAATTTTTATCTACTGGGACCAGTAGCAGTTTCCTTTCTAGGTTGGCTAGACCTAAAATACAGTATTAACACATAAAATTCCATCTTAATTTTAAAAATCTGGATGACTCGAGCAACATGTTAAATTTTTCCTTAAAAGTATCAAATGAAAATAAACTACAGGATTTCCCTCTCTACAGCAATAGTTTAAATCACTCATTTCACAATACCTCAAGGCTCACTAAGTGTAAGAATTGCAACATATCTTCCAGATAATTAAACAAACAAAAAAACCCCTACAGCTTATTTTTTAAATAATTAATAAGACTTATAAAGTAATCAAACTCTGGTCAAATTAATGGGTTTAAATTACTCATGTCATTTTCATAATTTCCCCTTTAATATATCTATTATCCCCAACAATGATTATATTTGCTTTGTTGCTCAGTAAGAAAGTACCGCAAAATGAGGAAGAAGATCTTCTCTATCACTCTCTGTAAATGCAGAAATCTCCAATGCCCTTGGACGGTGATCTACCACAGCATGACCAGGTACACCTCGACCTCGACCTCGACCTCGGCCCCGACCCCTGCCTCTGCCATGTGCTGCACCTCGACCTCTTGAATGAATTCCTCTGCCCCGACCAGATGAAAGAATCCCTCGTTTGGCAGCCTAGAGGAAATTAGACACAAGTTAAAGACCACAATAACTAACACAAGCCAAGTGTTATACTTTGTCAGGTGAGTCAAACTTTTATATAATTTGACATCATATTCAAATAATGCCCTAAGAAAAAATCTCAAAATTTTAAGTTGAAATTTTAGTTTTTAAAGTGTAAGCAAATTTATGTAGCTAATAAATTTAGAAAACAAAATAACATTAATTTAAGCAATGTTTTGAAATTATCAAATGTGCTTTTTTCTACTAAGTTCTTACTCTCCAAGACATCAGAAAAAGGCTACTAATTCTTGATTTCCAAATAATACAGTGTAAAGTGTTAATTTAGAAGTCAGTTTAATACATAGATATAAAATACCTACATATACAATAAATGTATTTTCTCATTTGTGACTTTCAAATACAGTGTTTCTATTTGTTTTCCTGTTCACTTCAGTAGGTAGTTATCTTGAATTCATCACTTTAATCACTTACAGTAACATTATACAACCAATGTTGCATAGTAACTTATATTTCACCACATCAGTCTATATGAAGAGCACACCATTCTTTCATTCCACAAATATTTAATGAATACTTCCTATGTACAAGTCCTTATCCTCATGAAACTCAAATCATAGAGGGGTAAAAAGATATTAAGCAACTAAGTTTATTATTATATATTAATGAAGTGACTAAAAAAAAAAAAAAAAAGAACAAAGTTTCATGAGTATCTCCCCTCCCCCAGTTTCATTCTCTACTTTATCCCCTGCATGTATATTAGTAGCTGGCAGATTGTAGATACTTAATATTTGTTCAATGAATCAAAGAAAGAACAAAGAACAAGCAAGACCCAAGTAAGGGGTGGGAGTTATAGCTTGAACAAAGGAACCAAAGCTGAAAGGAACATAGTACTTCAAAGAACAAATAAAATCTAGTGCAGCTGGACCACATGAGATGGAGATGAGGCTGGGGAACTAGGCAGAGCCCAATCATGAATAACTTTAAAGGACCACATTAGGGATTTTGAATTTTATCCCAAGAGCCATGAAAATAAAATAAAATATTTAAAGCAGAGTCCTGGTAGGTGTGGCTTAATTGGTTGAGCATCATCCTATGAACCAAGAGGTTGCTGGTTCAATTCCCAGTTGGGGCAAATGCCCAGGCTGGGGGCTTGATCCTCAGTAGGGAGCACGCAGAAGGCAACTGATCAATGTTTCTCTCTCTCTCTCTTTCTCTATGCTTCTCTCTCTCTCTCTCTCTCTCTCTCTCTCTCTCTCTCTCTCTCTCTCTCTCCCTTCCTCCCTCCCTCTCCACCCTCCCCTCTGTCTAAATATCAATGAAAACATGTTGTTTTTACAACACAAGAATTATCTTTAAAAATATGTATTTAAAGCAGAGTAGTAGAGTGATGTAATCAAATCAGGGTGTAAAATATTATTCTGGCTAGAGTCTTAAGAACAGAGGAGAAGGAAGAAGAGAACAAGCCTGGATACCAGTCAGTAGTCTACCAGTCAGTTGTAATCCCAGCTACTGAAGAGAGCTGGTGTAGAGTGGTGGCAATGGAGATAAAGAAGCAAACAGATTTAAAACATATTTGGAAGTAACATAGAAAACATGGTAATTAATTGGATGTAATTACTGAAGGAAAGGAAGGAGTCAATGAAGATGCTCAGATTTTTGGTTTGGGTAATTGTGCAGATGGAGTTTAGGGGCAAAGTAAGCACAATTTTGAACTTGTTGAGTCTGAGGATTCAAATGGAAATGTCAAGAACGGACCATTGCCAAATCTCTGCAAGTATAAATATTTCAGTTTTTCACCTTAAGACAGTAAATCTTAACATTAGCTAAAATAATCCAAAATCCAAATAATCTTCAAAGATCAAGGATTAATGTTAATAATAGAGCAGCATATACAAAAGTGTATTCTGAAGAACAAAGTGCTCCATGAAAAAGTGAGTCCTTGAACAAATAAGTTTAAGGAATACTGAATATTTAATGTCTTTTTGGAGATTTACAAATTAAAATAGCCTCTAAAAAACCCAACAGCGAAAAATCATGTTTAATATAACCTTTTCCAAATTTATTTGGCCTTGGAGTTTTTTTCACTAATATCTTTTAACAAAAAATGGAATTGATGCAGTGAATGACCACACTCTCGGAAACACTGAATTACCGCATATACTAACTGCAAACTAGTTTAGCCATTATATGAAACAAAACAGCCCTAACTGGTTTGGCTCAGAGGATAGAGCGTTGGCCTGCGGACTGAAGGGTCCCAGGTTCAATTCCAGTCAAGGGCATGTACCTTGGTTGCGGGCACATCCCCAGTATGGGGTGTGCAGGAGGCAGCTGATTGATGTTTCTCTCTATCCCTCTCCCTTCCTCTCTGTAAAAAAATCAATAAAATATATTTTTTAAAAAACACAGAAAATATTATTCAGTGTTTAGCTATGTCAGCATATGAACTAAAACATAGACCAGGGGTCCTCAAACTACGGCCCGCGGGCCACATGCAAATACAAATATTGTATTTGTTCCCGTTTTGTTTTTTTACTTCAAAATAAGATATGTGCAGTGTGCATAGGAATTTGTTCATAGTTTTTTTTTTAAACTATAGTCCAGCCCTCCAACGGTCTGAGGGACAGTGAACTGGCCACCTGTTTAAAAAGTTTGAGGACCCCTGACACAGACTAATAAAAATACTGATACAAGTATCACATGATCTCACTCATATTTGAAATCTAATGAAGAAAATAAACTAATGAAAAAAATAGATACAGAGACACAGAAGCATCGAACAGACTGTAAAATCTCAGAGCAAAGGCAGGGGTGGGTAGGAAGAGATTAACCAAAGAATTTGTATGCATATACATGCATAACCCATGGACACAAACAATAGTGGTGAAGGCCTGGGCCGGGGGGGGGGGGGGGGGGAGGACCTAGAAGGGACCAGCAGTGGAAGAAAGGGAACATATGTAATACTTTCAACAATAAAGAGTTTTAAAAAATACTGATAATATACTGGCTGGTATGGCTCAGTGGTTGAGCATCAACCCATGAACCAGGAGGTGGAGGTTCAATGAGGTCAAGGTTCAATGCCCAGTCAGGGCACATGCCTGGGTTTTGGGCTCAATCCCCAGTTGGGGGTGTGCAAGAGGCACATCTCTCATCATTGATGTTTCTAGCTCTCCCTTCCTCTCTCTGAAATCAATAAAAACATACCTAGAAAAATACTGATATTACTACTGTTTATTTACTAAAATTATGAGCAAAACTTTTGAAATGATAATTTGGTTTTTAAAATCCCACCAACACAGGCATCAAATCTCTAGAATGGAGAAAACACAATTTCTATATTAACATAAAGAAATCTATCTTCTCTAAAACCTGTTATTTTGGGCAGGACACACAGGTGACCATATCAAGTTTCCAGAGAATGAAAAGTGTGCAAGTTTAGGACATCATCTTATGGCTTCCTATGACTGCTAGATAAGACAGCACCTTAAGACAAACACAGTGGCTGCTAAATATTAAGTCTTTGATACCTGGATGCCAGTACCCAACACAGATTTGTACTGTGTCAGAAAAAGATGATCAAGTTGCTAACAAATTTGGGCAAAAGTATTATTCTCAGATTAAGCAAAAGTAATGATCAAAAACATAAAATTAAATTGTGACATTAAACAATAAATATAGACAAGTACCAATTAATGACATTAACATCTCCATACTTAAAATGTAATTCTGATTTTTAAACATCATTTTGCTAAATGTTAAAAATTCTCATACACAGAAATCAATTTCACTTTATTTTTCTTATATAATCATATGACTATTAAGAAAGTAGTTTATTTTCTCTTTTATAAACATCCACAGCACCACCTATAGGCAAAACTTAAGCATGTTTTTGATATAGTTCTACCACTAGAATTCTAATCTGTAGAACTTAATATTATAAACCTATTTGTGCATAGGGTATCTCTGAAAGAATGCCTGAAAACCAAAACTAGAAAAGTAATAAAATTCAATAGAAGTGGAAGGACTCAGGTACATAGGTAGAACTGTTGCCACCCCTCACTTATTATATAACAGATTTCTCTACTAGCTCTGAAAATTTTGTTAACTTCTTCCCTCTTTCCTATATCAACTCCCAATATGTGTATGCCAGAGACTGCCCACAATTATTGACTAGAATGAGGGAATTGTGTTTTCAAATTAACCACCATAACTACATTCACTCCTCTTTAGCACACTGTGTAGTTATGATGAAACATACTTCCAGCTGTAATTCTGTATATTTTCTCCTAAGTTCAGTGACTTCTTCTCCAGCTTGCATCTTCTTATATAAATCCAGCTCTGTGTCAAGTAATTCTTTCTGCATCTAGAAAATAGTAATTAATATTTTTGGTGACAATTAATATCCTGCATTTAAACAAAACATTTTACAAAAAACTTTTACACATTCCCATTTAATCTGTACATTTCTTTTCTATCATCAGTCCTACCATCCTAGTCCAAGCCATCAATCACCTCTAGTCTACAATACTGCTAGCTGCCTAACTTGTTCCTATTCCCACTGATTTCCCTATAATTCACTTTCTATTTAAAAAACCCTGGGATTTTAATGGGCTGATATTAAGTAATTTTCAGGAAATAACTGAAAGAAAAGCAAAATACCACAGTATTAACAAGCAATATATAGTATGCTTTTATGTAGAAAAGAATCAATGCACACACACACACCAAGGAGGGAAGAGTAGGGAATAGTGTCAGGAATCAAAGGGGAAAGGTCTTCTATATATACCTTTTCATAGTTTAACTTTGAGTCATGTTAATGTTTCACATATTCAAAAAATAAAATTAAATCAGCAAGAATGAGGGGGATCCAAAACTGAATAATACATACAGAAATACACCCAACTTTTTCAAATTAGTAATATAACCACGCAAAAAGAAAAAGTAATCCTACGCCACAGTTCTGATTCAATACCTTTAGGAAATATATTGTGAGGTTATAAAGAATGAAAATAAATTCTAAATTGTATAGTTAGTTGTTTGAAGTGGTATTGTTGTAACAATTATGAGACTATTTGGAATGTATTACAGGACTGAGCAAATAAATGAATGCTGTGTTGACGATAGTGGAAACCAAGTTATCATATGGGAACAGGGAGATAAAATAAGGAAATGAAGAAAGGAAGAACCCCATTATGTTGGATTAGAATCAGAAATTTCAATAGGAACTAATGATTTTATACATGTACACACACACCAAGTATAAATATTAAATATAACACTGGTTTGTTTGTTTCTTAAGCACTTATTATCAACTGAAATTAACTTGCTCACTTATTTGTTATCTAATAAATTTTCCCCTGGTTCAATAAATACATTCTGTAAAGTGTGGTCAGAATGTTACTTCTCTGTTTGTTAATGTTTTATACAACAAACACCTTATAAAATAAAGCTCAAAATCCTCAGTCAAGCATTTAAGTAACTATTATCATTTTGTCTTCAAGTTACCTTTTCAGGATTATCCATAACTATTTTCCTAATTACTAACTTTCCCACTGTAATCCACAGAATTCAAAAGATTAGTAGAGTTTACTTGTTTGTGTTTATTTACTTATTAATTAATGAAGGAAGAGAAGAAATCGTAGCATACAATGGCCAGATTTTAAGCAAAGGATATAATCTAAAAGGAAAAGAACTTTAAACAATGTAGTGTTTTTAATGTTTTTTTTAAAGAAGTAATTTGAAAAACAACATAAATAAAAATACCTGAGTCTTGGTTTTTATACTTTTTGGAAGACAGCGTCCAGGAGAAGTAGCTTTGACCTCATCTTTCAACTTGGTAATATTTTTTGTCAAAACCTCTAAAGTTTTCATTATTTCTGCTTTATCTTCAGACTTCATTGCTTTGTTTTTCTCCAATTTCGAAATTAACATCTGCCAGATTTTTTAAAAGAGAAAAATAGAAGATACTTATTCCTACTATTATTAATAAAACAAACATAACAAACTAAGTATAAAAATAAGTACTACTTTTAGTTTGTAAATTCCTAACAAGGATTATAACCACTAAAATACCAGATTGGTGATGCTAACTATCTCAATTCAAGCCTTAATCTTGGTTTACTTTATAAAGAACTATAGTATTACTCTTTGGGTCTGTCTCTTAGAACACAAGAAATTCAATTCAACCCCTGAAAAGCTGTCAATTTGAAGTAGTATTAACAATTTTACTTTCTAATCATTTGTTGATATTACTGCCTCTAAGTACTCCTGATCCAAATGGAATCTATAACCGAGAATGAATCACAGGAGAAATTCTGCTTTCCCTTCATATAATGAGGTTTAGGAAATGAAAAGTTTAATTACTTTCTTTGTCATAAGGAAACTACCTGGCTAGCCTAGGAATGATATTCCCACCATGGACAGGGAACAAGAAGAGAAACAGGGTATTATGGGATATAAGATACCACACATTATAGGTTCTCTGAGTCATGATGGTTTCAGTTTTTGGTATAAAGCACTATGATTTCTCTTTATCAAGCATATCCAACTTTAAATTATAAATGACATACATTTTGTATACTTTTTCTATACTTTTTGTATTTTCAGTATTTGGAAATGTCATAACCTTTATTACCAGATATGATTCAAGAACTTACACTAATTAATGTCATAAACAAGAGACATAAAGAAATACTGTAAGCTACATAAGTAATTTTTAATTTCCTAGCAGTCACTTTAAAAAGATAGAGATACAGTAAAACTAATTTAATAATATATTCTATTTAACAAAAAGTATTCAAAATGTTACATTTCAACAAAAATTGAGAGGTTTTGGCTTTTTTTATTCATACTACATCTTTGAAATCTGGAGAAATATTTTTTACACTGACAGCACATCTCAACTTGGACTAGACACATTTTAAGTAAATAATAGTCAGATATGGCAATTAAATAAAGGTCCATCTCAATATTAAGAAAAAGGTTCCATTTCACTATCTGTTGAATAAAGGACTACACAGCAATATACTTGGATAAATACTCCTTATTTTCATTTCAAATTTGAAAACCATAGTTCCATTTAAACTACTCCAATTCCCAGTCCACCATTCAATGTCCAATATTTATCAACTAATAATATACTTTATCACTGGTAATATCTTAGTTTTACCATATCAGTTACAGTAAATGTTTCTCAGTAATATCTATATAGTGTAAGATTAAGTTCACTCAAAGCTGTAACATTTATAAATATATTTTGCCAAATCTAATTAATATTTTACCTTCTGTGTTTCAATGTGCTTTTCTAGAATTTCTTGTTTTCTTTTCCTTACATCCTGCTGAAGTTTCAGTGCCTCCTAGGGGAAAGGACCAAAAATATCATTAGAATATTGACCGTTTATTATTCCAATAAACGAAATGATTTAAGAGGACAGAAATGGCTGCAGAAGCTTGGCAACAAAAATTAAATGCAAACGTTTCCTATGTAACACTGAAATATATATGCAAGTTTTAAAAGATCAGGAGAATCTTTCATTCCAAGAAAAATATTAATAGTTACTGCTACACTATGGAAACAGCCAACATACTCCTTTTAAATTTCATTTTGTTATGAGCATTGAAAAAACAGATACATGCAGAAGAGCTTTTCTACATGCAAATTTTGTACAATAATAGTTGTACTTACCTGTTTTTTTTTCTGTGCTTCATTATTATCAACTGCAGAGGGGGAAACAAGTAAGGTTTTTTGTGCAGCCTTCAAAGCAGCTGGATTATACACTGTTTTTGTTAGGCCAGTAGATGTAGATAACACCTATCAATAAAAATTCAATTTTGTAAAAAAAAATGTATCAGGCATTCATGATTTTCTGAGTCCTGTTTTCTTATGAAATAACATTAAAGCACTTCTGTTAAAATTTAGTACAGTGAACTAAATGTATTGATTTGAAAAGAAGGGTATGAAAAATGAATAAACTATGAAATAAAAAAATTAATTAATCTATTTATAGGAAAAAAGTAAAAACAAACATAAAAACTTCAAGAAAAAGCAGTCATTACTATATCACTGAGAAAATATTAGTTGAATACCTGCGCTAGTATTCCTACTAACTAAAACAAAATCTGTACTTAAGAGCATGGCACAGGAAAAAAACTGGATGTTGTCTCTCAAACAATTTGCAATTGTTTGTCTCTTAAGATCATTTGCAATTTATAGTTTGGAAATTAACTTTGTTGCTTTCTTTCTCCATCCTTTTGCTAGCATTGCTCCTTCTGCTACAAGTGACCTTTACCTTTAAACCCAGCTCAAGTTCAACACAAGCAGCCAAGACTTCCACAAAGTCCTAATAATTTTTTTTTTTTACCCAGGTCCTTCTATGAAATTTTATTCCTACAGCTATTAAATTATTTAGTAAAAATGATCTGATGATTTCTTATTTCTCTCCCTGTCTACACTGTAAGGTCCTTGAAACAAAAAGCGTGCCTTTCTCCTCTTTGCTCTTTCTCCAAATACCCAATCCTTGCTACTAATCCTATATAATAAAAGGCAAATATGCAAATTGTCCCCTCAACCAGGGGGCAGGGCCGGCTGGTGAAACGCCCGCGACCCCTCCCTCTGGCTGGCCCAACTGGGGCGGGCTGGCTGAACCCCACCCATGCACAAATTCGTGCATCGGGCCTCTAGTTAATTATAAGACCCTGGGTAAGTTCAAGTACTTTTCAGGCTTCAATTTGTTTTTCTATAAAATGAGGAAGTTCATCTTGATGATATCTAATGTCCTTAAGCAACCCAGGAGAGTAGAGATTTTCTGGCTTGCTTCATTGCTATATCTTCAGTGCCAAGAACAGTTCCAGCACACATTCTAAATACACAATAAACACTTCGCACTAAATTAAACTGAAATGATGATAAATCCAAGTGGACAACCTTTTCTACACAAAGGTCAAGTTAAGAGAAGTGTATGGGCTACTTTATCCTTCAAAAGCAAAAAGTTGCAAGTTCCATGGGGTGATTCGTTACTGGGTCTCGGAAAGGAGTCTAGGAATTCCTTCAGAGAAATCTGTGACTACTATATAAAAACAAAACATTAAACCATATATATGAAGAATGTAACTTTCCAGAGGAAAAAACATAGCTTCCCAAGTCTTAAAGGAGTTCATGATCTAAAAAGACATTAATAGGAGAGTATCAATGAGAAAAAAAACCTTGCTCTCTAGCTACTAAAATGTAAATATCTGGATACCAGAGAAGTAGCAATCTGGACACTGCATTATAATCTTTTATCATGGAATAGATTAGGGGACATCACAAAGTTTAGGTAACTCATCACTATGCCTATTATTCAAGAATGCTAGCTTCTAAATAAAATAAAATAAAACCCCAGAATGCTATAACTTATATAATACATACAAAGAATTTACAAGAGTTTTAAGGAGATAATGTGAACAGCCTAAATCTTTTTAAGAAACTAACCAGGATGGTATACGCAGATGCCTTTATTCTTCATAAATCTCCCTAAGGGAAGCAGAAGCACTCAAACATCATCTGACTGATCACTCTACTCAAATAATACCTATTTAATAGCTATTGCAATATCTTAATATTTAGCTATATGAATCAGGTTTTAAGTTTCCTCTCTATTAGTCCTCTCACAAAAATGGAAACTTAGAAGAAGAATCACTAAAGGGTTTACTCAATGTTATTTACAAGAAAGTATTTTTATAAATTTTTTTAATAAAAATTTTACATTTGTGTATTTATTTGCTTTAAAAAATGACAGAAGATACTGAATGGATATTAGTATTGAGATTTTCCCTGCCTTCAATAAAAAAAAAGTTTTTTTTAGTAATATTTGATGATGAACAATCTTCTATTTTTCCTAAGACTTCTCTGAATCACTGACCTCTAAGGATTCTGCAGCAAAAATCACTATGGACTAGGGAGAGAGAACAAAACTAAAATCCTATTCTTTAAACAGGTTCACAGAAGTTGACTGAAAGTTATATTTTAGAAATAATTGCTTTCCAGAAAACATTCTTTACAAGTAATTTCCTCCATAAATAGCCCACTGCCATTAGTGATTTTTCATAAATTAAATTAGTGGTAACTGTATTAATAAATTATACTATCATTTCCAAGAATGTCCCCCTTTTAGCCTAAAGCTATATAAAACATGCTTAAAAAAAATGAAAACAGTAGCAAAAAAATAATAGAAAGATTTTGTAAAAGCTATAATTAGTACACTTCAAATTTGTACAAATCCAAATGTCGACATAAACAGATCCTAAACATCATCCATCAGCTTTGTATTCATCCCCAGAACTGCTAAGACTTATATTGTTCATTTATTCCTCAGCTACTTATCAAGAAAAATAAATCTAACCAAAGTAAATATTTACATATTGCTAAATTTAGTAGCATAGACTAAGGGACATAAATTTAGAGAATGGGGGGGATATCATATGAAAAAATGTAGAGGTTTCATAGAAGAGGTTAGTGATTTTTTTCAATCTTTAAAAGAATGACTAGAATTCAGTTAGGCAGAGGGAAATGTACTTCAGAAAAATCACCACCAAAAAATAAAAAAGAGGCAGGCAATAGCAGAAAAAGACTCCTTAGAAAAGAAAGGTGTAATGCAGACGTACTAACAGAACCAGAATAATTGAGGTATGATAACCTGTGAACCAAGCTAAGTCATTTAGCTGAGGAAATGAAGGTTTCTTTAAGCAACTAACATTAAAATAAGTCTGAAAGTAGGATGGTGGCAGAGTACACTAGATGAAGGTATAGCAGCTCTGAACTGCACCCATAGGCCAGGGGCCTGAAGGTGATAGAGAAAGAGACTTGGAATGCAAACACAAGCAATGACTCTAAAGGCTTTTAGACGATACAAACTGGAAACTGGTGGTATAACTTCCAGAGGTAAGGCTAGGAGAAATTAATTTCTGTGGGAAATAATGAATCATGTTAGGCATGTTATGCCTGAAGTAATGCTGAGGTGTCCGAGAGGGAAATCTGATTTAGCGAATGAAATTCATATTCAAATATCTAGAACTGCCAAAGTTTTACAGAGGAAATAAGGAAAACAATATACCAAAGAAGCAGTACAGAAAGCAGGTCAGGCTATCTCAAGGGGTGTTCATGAAATTAATTACCCATGTAACCTTCATAATGGACTAAAATAGGAGGTCCAGATTCAAGTAACTCAAGTGTATTGATCAACCAAAACACTATCTGGGCCCTATCTTCCTTTATGGTGAGGGTATAAAAATGGGAAAGATTATCTAATCCTAATATACTGTGTTTCCATATACCTCAAATAAGACTAAAGATCAGGACATTCACTCATACCTAACCAGGAAGAAAAAAAAAAAAGCCCCATCTACACAAAACTAGAAAATAGGTCCATAAATTATCTTAATTTAATCAGCATTTGTCTCTTTATTTAAAAAAAAAAAAAAAAGACTAGATGTATTGTCAGGCTATATACAATAGTTATTAATTATAAATAAAACTACTACATTTACATCATCTTTTCCAGTTTACAAAATATTTTTAAATAACTTTTACTTAATCCCTCAAAAACTTTATGAGCAATATAAATATTACCATCACCTTATTATGATGAAGAAAAAGTTTCATAAAGATTAACAGCACTGCCCAATATCATGCAGTTAGTAAATAGAGAGTCAAAGCTCAAACTCAAATACAATTCCTAGTTCATGGCCCTTTCTTTTAGGCTGCCAGAGTTTTCAAAATAAAATGTAAAAAATATCTCTAAAGAAAATATAGTAAATACAAAGAAAAAGAATGAATGAAGCACATGGAAATTATAGTGAGCAGCAAGTATTAAAATGCTGATGCAAAAAGTAAAAAAAGGGAAGCAAATATTTTTCTTTTCAGCAAATGGAAAGCAAAATGGTAGGAATTAGAGATATAGATACTATTAAGCAGCAAAAGTTTGAAACTGAAAAAATTAAAAAATTAAGATGCCATCTGAAAACATTTATGAAGCCAAGACAAACACATCATGCTTCTTCTTACCTTTTCAGTTGCTGAAACAGATGGCTTTGATACAAAACCCAACCTGTCCTTCACAGATAATTTAGTTACATTCTAAAAAAATTAAAATGGACATATTCAGTGTTTCCCTAAACATATATGTCTGAAGGGATTATGAACATTCTGATTCTACTAACATATACTGACTTGTAGGTATACTGATGTTAATCACAAAACCTGGATCTTTTTTTCAAAGAGAGACAGAAAGAAAATGTGTATGGAAAAACAAACAGTATGTAATATTAATCATGAAAAACTATGATGTAAAATAAGATGTCTAAGCCTGGTGGTTGCTAAAGTCCCCTCCATTGATACAGAACCATAAATTCTTAGAATCCTATGTTGACCAATAGAAAGTTTGAACATTGTAAATATTAGGTTTGAGTAAATAAAGGATGTGCCTGCTTCTTGAGCTTAAAAATAAAAGTCATTCTTTCCTAAAGTATGTTTTATTTTATAGCCAAATACATTGCATTTGCTGATGATTTGGAATAATAGGATTAGGTGGGGTTTTTTTTAAGTAAATAATAATTTACCAATTTACATTCTGCACGTTTATTTTAACAGAATCTCAATCTATTACTTTTTAAATAGAATCTCAATATATTATTTTTCAGGAAGACTACTGGAATAAGGTGTCATCCATTAGCTCAGTAGGATAGTATATCATTATTTTATACAAATGCTGAAACATCTGGAGACAAAGAAAAGCTAAGTTTTAGAGACTGAAGGTATAGAAATAAGAAATTGCCACTCAAGTATGGAAGGGAGTGGGAAGGGAATGGCATATGGAAAAGAAAATCCAAGAGTCAGGAATAAGTGATGCAAAGTTCTGAGAGCGTAATAAGTAACTTGAATCAGTATATTAAGCATGTTACAACTGGATGGTTTAAGCCTTCCTGTCCCAACAGCTTTCAGTTCGGGCTATTGCATAATTATTTCTGAAACAGAATTCTAGTTAAGTCAAAGATGATGGGAAAAAATAAGATTTAGTATACTGAACTTCACTTTTCAGGCAGATTTGCTGAAAAATACCTCCTCCACAAAGTGAAAGAGAGTTCTTTCTTTTAAACAGGTATTAACTAGAGAGAAGAATTTAATATTCAAATAGTATAGAAAAAGTAGAATGTGAAAATGTTATAATAGTAACAAAAATATGTATTAACTATCCTATTTCTGTATAAAATACATACAATTAACTATAATTCAAATCACCAAGGGAAATTAATTTACTCAGAACCTACTATGTGACAGACACAATAATAAGACTTCTCATTCACCTGAGGAAGGTCTGAACTGGCACTCTGGGCTTCTGCTGCTTCAATAGTACTTGTAGGTACTGGACCCAACCGCTCTTTGACAGACTGCTTCACAACAGGCAAAATGGGCTGCTGGACTAAAGGCTGCATTACCTCAGAATAAGAAAAAAATGTTAAACATTCACAAGCATCGAAAATACCCTTTGTTATTTTGTTACTAAATTGCTCATGCAGAGAAAGTCTTAAAAGTGCAGCTTATAATCAAAACCTAGCCACCTTCCAAATTTCTTCACGTTTTCCTCTGCATGTAAGAACTTATTTATAAAGTAGAGAAAAAAATTAAAATCTACACTTCACTACCTTCTTCCTTTATTTTAATGAACAGTAGAAAGTTAAAGAAACAAACTGCTGTAAGACACCTCTACGAGCAATTAATCTAACATTACATATTGACTGATTCACTAATTGAAAGTGAGAGGGAGAAAAGGAGAAAGGGAGGGAGGGAGGGAAAGAAGTGAGGAAGGGAGAGGATTTCCAAAATGAACCCATAGTCTGACTTTGTGGAATATGTAAAGCTATCATGTACTGAGTGTCTCTGATCTACCTGGGAATTTTTTCTTACGCTTTATACATACCTATAATTATCTAATAAACTAGGGCTTAACTTCACAATAAAATAAAAGAAGAGAGATTAAATAACTTCCTCAAGTCTATATATTAAAAAGTGGTTGAGGCAGGATCTAAACTCAAAAGTCTACCTGACTGCAATGCCTCTGCTCTTAAATACTATGCTTTCTAAGCGTGTTCTATGAGCATTTAATTTCACATAAATTTCTCTTACTTTTGGAGAAGTAGTTTGTAATTGCTGGGTGCCTCCTTCTCTGTGCCAATAAACCTTAATAAAGCGATTGTTTAGCACTGCTTCTGTACTTGATATTGCTTTCTTTGCTTCTTCATATGTTGCAAATTGGATAAGGGCACCTTCAGGATCACCATTATAGGCAACCTAAGGTGTCAAATATTAAGAACAGTGAATTTCCAAATGAATATAGTAAAATTCCTCAACAAATAAAATATTGGTCCTCCTATGTAAGATTCTATCTTTCTACTTCCTTTAATATAGACTATTACCATAACCTACTTTCACTCCAGAAGAATGCAGGAGGCAACCAATCGATGTGACTCTCTCAAATCGATGTTTCTCTCTCTCTCTGTCTTTCCCCTTCTCTTCCACTCTCTCTAGAAATCAATGGAAAAATATCCTCAGGTGAGGATTGACAAAACAAACAAAAGAGTGCAAGAAAATTTAAGAAATAAATGAATTTTACACATAAGTAAACTGAATTCAAAGAGTATATGATTCTGCAGACTCATATTAGTAAGTAGCAGGTACAAGGCTTTTCACTTCAAATTTTTTGATCTTTTGGTATTGAAAATTCTTTTAAATTTAATATTACCAGTGTAGTTAATTGTGTGAGAAAAAACATTTCAGAAGCTTTTTTGTCTAAATCTAAATGTGACAGATCAATTAAATAGCCATAAAAAGATATTCACAAATAACTACAGGGTAATGTGTATAAGATGGGTCCATAATTTTCAAATATATACATTTTTAAGTGTGTGTGTTGATTGACTGATAAGCAGGTATAGATAAAGAAATACAAAACAAAAAAATCTAGAATAATACATGGTAAATTGTTAACAACGATGTAACTGTATTATGGGGATATATGGGAAGAGAAATGTAAGGGACACAAAGAGTTAACATAGAAACATTTGTTTTAATTCTATATCAATATCTATTGTCCTTCCACAACCAAGCATGCGATTTTCATCTATTTCCTTTACATTATTTTTAAATGGGAATAAAACAAAATTTTCCAAATTAATCAACTTAAGCTGTACTCTCTACAATTTATTATTTTTATCAGGTGATGACAAATAATTCTGATTGAAAAAAACTGAAAAAAAGAAAGCCCAATATTATTTCAACACTTTTACATATTACACAATGTAAGTTCAATACTAAATAACCTTACAAGTTATATCCAAAGCCAAGGTCTAACTTAGGGTGAAGTCAAATACAAACTACACTGATATTTATCTTGAAAAATATTCAAAAAATGGTACAGGAAAAAGCAAATGTTTCAGCTAATTATGGATTACATGGTCTCTGGGCCCCATCTGTTAAATGTATCCCATCACAGAGGCAGCAAAAATAATCTGACTAAAGCATCTTATTGTAATGACTTTAAGAAACTGGGGAAATGAAAACTACAAGATTAGAGTTTACCAGTGTGATTATTTAACTTTGCTATAATTTTATGATAACCTCTTCTAGGTAAAACATATGTAATATGATCAAAACTCCTGCCTTTTCAGAGCACAAAAGTTATTAAAGATCATGCATCTAAAATATAAAAAATTTCATTTCATATCCAATTTTTCAAATTTAGGTTACCAAATTTTTCATAATTCCTTACAAAATATTTTTCTTATTATATTGTTATCTCCTTAAATAATTAAGCAAAGACAACAGAATCACTTCACAGCTCTTACCTGTAAGTTAACCAAAGTTCCAAATCGACTAAAATGCTCATTAAGTTTGCTGATATTATTTAATTCTGGTGGAACTTTTCTAAGTTCAAGTTTGGTGTTTTCATTTCCAAACTGAACCTTTTTCTGGAAGCCTGGGCTGTTTGTTCTATTAAAATTTGGTCTGTAACAAAAATCAAGTTAATTAATACATTCATTTATATATTAATATATAAATCCCCTTATCAAGTACAAAGAAATAAAATTTTATTATTTAAGTTCTATTTTTTAAAATTGAAATTACTGGTTGATTATGGAAATTTAAATTTTCTTTAAAAAAAAATGAAGTCTCCAAATTAGTAAATGTTCGCATGTGTCAAGGAAGCCAACTGAGAAGGGCTCTTCCATATCACTGGTACTTGGCACTTTCAATCTACTCCTACTTAAAATTCTTGAAAGGTCCTAGCACCCTATTTCAGTCAATTTGCATATATAACCTTTGTTCCATTTCTGCAAGCTAGCTTAATGAAATGTATCCTATTTTAAAACCTTGATCAAAAGGTAGGGATGACTGTCTCAACTGCTTCTCAAACCTAAAAAAAAAACACTCAGAACTGTAGACGACACATTTGACACTTGGAAGAAAAGGATAAAACTATGGCCCTGAGAGGTTACAATGCTTGCCTTAAATCACAGAATTAAAGGCAGAGCCATAACTAGAAATTATTCACCTTTAAGTGATGTTATAAAGCTCTAAAAATGTGTGATCCTAATCTCGCCTCAAACATGAAAGTTTATAACTGAATCATCATAAACACCCCAACATTCTGATTCCTTACCTCTTTCACTGAAGCCCTTCCTTGACAACTTCAGTCCCTCCCCCAACTCCCCAAAAATCCCTTTCTAGCTCTTAACAGGAACTGCTCCCAGGCTAATGCCTCTTCTCAGATCTGACCCACACTTTCTTCCCTAATAATAAGCACATGACTATCCTTTATATGGGTAGTATTCAATGATATCTCCAACATAAGGAGTACGTTGTAGGTGGGGGAGGTGGAAAAATTGTGTTCTCAACCACTATATCATTTCTATATGAAAATGCCTTCCATGTACCAGACAACTGAATAACAAATTTTTAGAAAATTTACATTTTAGTGGGGTAATGCCTACAGAAAATTATATAAATTTTATTTTGAAAAATAATACCATACTGTCATAATAATACTCCAACTACCCTAAAAATTACTGTGTAAAAAAATTCCTTAATTTCCCCTGACAGCTTACTTATCAAACCAAGTCTTCTTTGTAGTAACTCCAGGCTCCCCAGAACCAATCGTTCTTTTCCTTGACTCTGAATCCACTACTATCCTCATACTGCTTTTATTAGGAGGCTTTTCTGTTTGAAAAGAAAATAAAAGAAAATAGATTAATATTTTGTTTATCAGTGCTACACTTCCTTTAATTCATATTGAAAACAAAGTTCTGGCACTTTGTCCAAGTATATATTTTAGAAGAATTAGAAATAAATGTACATTCAATTATAGTAGTAATCTAAGAGATTTTAATTTATTTCTAATTCACTTCAATCTAACTAAAGAATTAGTAATTCTCACATGTCAAATTAAAATATGACTCTGGCCCTGGCCAAGTGGTTCAGTTGGTTGGAGCATCATCCAGTAGACCAAAAGGTTTCAGGTTGATTCCTGGTCAGGGCACATACATAAGTTGCAGATTCAATCCCCAGTCAGGGTGCATACGAGAGGCAACCAATCAATGTTTCTCTGTCTCTGTCTTTGTCTGTCTCTCTCTCTCTCTTCCTCTCTAAAATTCAATAAATATATCCTTAGATGAAGATTTTAAAAAGGGGGGGGGGAGAGCTTTATTAAAATAAAGTAAATAAATAAATATTACTCTGTGGACAACTTCTATAGGTGGGGGGTGGAAATCTATGTCACTGTTCCCCTTTACCATCACCCTCACCACAAATATGACCTTTAAGAATTGATAACTTAAAGAGTTGTGATTGAAGTGAGTTGCTTATTTAAACACCAACATATTAATATAATTAGAACATACATGATTTTAAAAGGTAAATAAATATTCAAGATTGAAATGCAGTGCCAAAGATCTATTGAATATCTACTATCAACACTTTACATTTACTTAGGGTTTGATAGTTTTTTTAACCTATTATTCCCAAATGACATGCAAACCTTAATCCATATAAAATATATAATTTTAAAATTCCCTTTTTTAAAGATAGATTTAAAAATTGTTGTATAAATCCTATTCTTAGTATTTCTAAACACATAACTAACCAAAAGAACTTGGGATCTGTTTCAGCACAATCTCTCTCAGGGCTACAACTCTCTCTAATCTCTATGCAGTAGATCATATCAATTTATCACTCGTGAACTCTGCTCTGAGGACCAGTCCTAAATTTCTAACTTCTGGGTTTTCTCTGGCCATCTTCTTCTGGAAATCCCATGGGTATCCTAAAACTATGTACAAAACATAAATTACCTTCATATCAATGTACTTTTTAAATATTAAACATTTAAATTAATGAAACTACCATATCCCAAATCATATTTGATTTCTAACTCTGCCCACATCCCTTCAATTCACCTTGCATATATTTCCTCTCAATTCCCATTGAGACAACCTTGATACAAACTTGCATTACTTTTCACCTAGTCTACTGTCCTGAGCTTATGCTTCTAGATTCTCCTACCACTGATTTATCCTAAATAGAGAACTACCAATATAAGTGCCCAGAACTCTGCTGCTTTCTTCCATCTCCAACCTCTCCCTCTAAACTGACACTTCCCATCGACATTTATATATATATATATATATATATATATATATATATATATATATATATATATATTGATTTTGGGTGTTTAGCTTAGTTAGACAACCATATTCTTTACATAGTGTTCCCTCTATATTTCCAGTACCGCAACTGGCACCATACATTGTTATCACAATATTATTGACTATATTTCCTATGATTTACTTACTTCCTGTGACTATTTTGTAGCCACTAATTTGTGCTTTAGTCCCTTCACCTCTTTCGACCAGTGCCACAACCTGCCCTCCCCTCTGAAACCACCAGTTCTATCTGAGTCTGTTTCAGTTTTGTTTGTTCATTTATTTTGTTCTTCCCAATTTCACGTATAAGTGAAATCATATGGTATTTGCCTTTCTCTGACTGACTTATTTTACTGAGCAGCAGAACCGCTAGGTCCATCCATGCTGTCGCAAATGGTTTGAGATTTCATTCTTTTTTAATATTCCATTGTATATATGAACCACAGCTTTTTTTATCCAGTTGTCTACTGATGGGCACTTGGGTTTCTTCCATAGTTTGGCCATTATAAATACTGCAATGAACATAAGGGTGCATATATTCTTTTGAATTAGTGTGTTGGGATTTCTCCAGATAAATCCCTAGAGAATCAGTGTTTTGGGATTTCTTCAAATAAAGCCCCAGAAGTAGAATCACTGTGTCAGAAGGCAGGTCCATATTTAATCTTTTGAGGAAACTCCATATTGATGTCTCCCATCAACATTATTCCATTTTAAAAAGAAACCTCTTGAGACCACTTTCCCCTCCAGCTCCAGCATTCTCTCACTCCTTATCCTAACAGCTATTTCCGAAGAGCTGTCTACACTAGCTAAGTTTGCTTCCTTACAACCCAGGCATTCACTAATTCTCTGAAAACTGGCAGCTGCTTCCATTATTGCACTTAACTTGCTCTTGCTAAAATCGCTGTCCTCACTTGTTGCTTAAGCTTATGAATTCATTCCAATCTTTCTCTTACTTGACCTCTTGAGAGCATTTAATGCTGCTGAACATCTTCCCCTCCTTCTTATCCTTCTCCCTTGATTTTCATGTCTCCACACTTTCTGCTTTCTTCTCTGCCTTTTTGGATTCATTTTCTCAGTGCCTTATATAAGCTCCTCTTTCTTTGTCCACTGTTTCAGTGCAGGCATCCTCCAGGTTATTTACTAGGACTTTCTAAACTCACTCTACACAACCTCCCTAAAACATCTTATCTACGGCCATGGCTTCATTCATCAATGTAGTGATTCTCAAGAAGGAAGGGGAGTGTATTTGGAACCTACTAGTATGTCAGTCAGGCTCGCAGACTTGGGTATGCCTCCTTCCATCTTTCTTTGCTTCTCACTATTACTAAAGACACAGAAGAAGATTGTTCTACATGCTTTTTTCATCTGCCCAATTTCCAGAGCAGAAACCTGGTGTCTTTTTCACCTTCTCCATTAATCCCATTCTAAGTCCAATAAGTTACATGTGTTGTCAACCCTTTCCACTAACCTTAAATCTTTCACTTCCCACTGTTACTACCATAGTCCAGCAACTATCATCTCTTCTCTAGAATTCTTCAAATCCCTTTAATTGGCCTCTTACATCCCTCCACATCTCTTACTCACTTCTCTCTCAGTCGCAAAATTTTTCCAGGTTCTAAAAAGTATTTGAGAGTGTATACACTTTATCTAGATCCTTTCACTGGCTACCTTTGACTTAGCCTACATGTCTACAGCAGATTAGGTAGAAATATCCAGTGTTTAGCATGGGTGATGCTCACCGTGCAAGCCGCAATTTCTTTGCCCAGCTTATCTTCGCAGGATCAGTTCTGCAATGGGATTTTTGGCCTTATTCCTGCCTCCCAAGCCTGGTTCACTGGCTCTTTCGGAGAGGTCTTTGAGCTATCCAATATCCTTTTTTCTTTAATATGTTATTTACCTAAAGGTTCACTAAGAGGCAGTAATGTGTTTTTCCTCAGTATTTGTGATGTGTTTGCTCTAATTCATCTGTATTCTCTCACTCATATTTTTGTTATTTATTTTAAAAAGAGAGTTAAAAAAAGAAGCAAGTTCCTCTGGGTATACAATTACCAAATGTGCGTATTACCTATATGTATTGTGTTTTCCCCCCAATATCCATTTTAATAAATTATTTTTTTGCTTAAAATTTTCAGCACTGGTTTTGTTGACAGCAAATGGAAACTTAGCCCTTCTTCCTACCTATATTCAATCCAGTCCTACATATATTCAATCAAGTAGCATCTATCATATTTCCCACCTCCTTAGAAATATGGGAAGGACAATTATCAAAGCCTCCAAGTTACATTAATATTCGGAATTCCAAGGCATCAAAGGACCTACATTATTTTCATTTGTAAATTTAAAGTATGAAGCATAAAAATATGATTATCACATAATAGTCTAAGACAAATTTAAATTAAGGCCATCTATAGGCTATTAGAAATATATAATAATTATATAATTAACAGTATCATAGGCTTTTAAGTATCTATCACAATCCAGGACATTAAGTTTCAAACCAAACAGGCAACAGATGAAAACATTTTGGGGGACAGGGACCAAAAAAAGGAAACAGAAGTATAGGTAACACTCAATATAAATGGGTTGCTAAATCAGTTTTGACGCATAAAAAAAGTGTTATTAATAAAGAGTATATTCCTAAACCAGCTCACAGAAATAGCACATGTTTCTAAAGAACAGTATTAAAGCAGTTACTACGTATGATTCCATGAGAAAAGGCGTTCAAATTCCTAGGCACACCAGACATTTATCTCGCAATAGGTCCATTCATGTAACTTACATGCATGTGGAGCTGAAATTACCACCACTCCAACTTCTATATGATTAAGATTTATATGTAAGAGGTTTGATTCCTCTTCCTTCTCTCATCACCAACAAAAAATTGACCTGGCACTGGAATGGGTCTAATAAATACTGATCTGTAGCAGCGTATAGTTATGCCATTCCAAAAGAGCAAGATAAGAGATGACCTGATGGCCAAAACCGGTTTGGCTCAGTGGATAGAGCGTCGGCCTGCGGACTGAAAGGTCCCAGGTTCGATTCCGGTCAAGGGCATGTACCTGGGTTGCGGGCACATCCCCAGTGGGAGATGTGCAGGAGGCAGCTGATCCATGTTTCTCTCTCATTGATGTTTCTAACTCTCTATCTCTCTCCCTTCCTCTCTGTGAAAAATCAATAAAATATATTAAAAAAAAAAAAAAGAGAGATGACCTGATGTTGGAGTTCTAGCAAGAGCAAGGAATATGTACATGATAAAAAGAAAATAAGTACTAAATAGTGACCTAAAGAAGTTTTCTCTGAACTGGCTAGGTAGAAGAGACTTGGAGGATAAACAGCCACAAGTGGCTACTTTTCAATTACAAGAAACTGTTAAAAAAATTTTTTTTCCATAAGAAAATAATCTTTTTTAGTGCTGTTGTTGTTAATGAGAATTATTAGAATGCTGCAAGAAGAATTTAAAAGGTGGGCATCCACATGAAATGTCCTGTGATCGCAAATTAAATTGGGTATAAATTAAAATGATCTTCACACCTTCACCACAAAAAGGTCTTTGAATACTCAAGGTATTTAGATGCTCAGGATCTGAGAGTTTTCAATAAATAACAACAACAAAATAAATCAAAGTATAAGTAATCACAACTTTACTAAACCACAATAGTTACTGACTGTTAATTAAGTTCGAGTTTTATTCACACTTGATGAGACATGACATACTAGAAAAAAAGACATTGGGGAAAAACTGGAAAGAAAATGGCATCTAAAAACTAGTTGAATTAGGGAAAAAGACACTTATTGTTGTACATAATATTTTTTATTATGTCTAACAATCCCTCACTTCCCTATATCAATTATCTGTAGCAAATCTTTCAAATTAATGTAAGCTCTACACCTCCTCTGACTCTCCATATCCAGTTGTACCTCTAAAATAGGAGTCTTGCTGCCTGTTTGTGACTGTATCAGTCTAAACTCTATCTTCTCCCATTTAGAACTTTTATCAAAAAGTCTGTCACCTCTAAGAAAAATGTAAAAGCTAATTAGTCACTTCCTGAAACATAATTCCTTTTGCTTAAAATATTATAAGCAAACAAATTTCAAATTCTAACATCAAAAGTAAAATACACATCAAGCATAATTTGTACAGCTAATTTCATTAACTATGACAGAATCTATCTTTAGGAATTAAAGCATTACTCTAAAGAGTTTAAATAAACCTATTAAGACTGCAAATGATAGAAAATACCCAACAAAAGCTACATTAGAAAACATGTACTTTTGTAAAATTTCTTTCCTCTTGGAAACACCATAAATAGAGAAATACATTATTACCTTTTCTCTCATGAGAGACCAAAGGATTGAAGAAACAAACATAAACACTATCCTTTACTCAACCTATAAATACAGGACCAACTGTTCTTTATAAATGTTTGTCACGCTTGATATTATAAAAACTATAAGAAAAGATTAATCATAGTACCTCTGGGTGGCAAATCCATATCCCCTGATGTCAATCCTATCAAGTTAGGCCTTTGTGCATGCACTCTGTGTCTATACATAGGTCTGGAAGTGTTTGTTATGCTTGGGGCCTCAGGATTATAGCCATCTGTGTCATATGTATCTGGTAATACAAAAACTGTAATTAAAAAACAATTGTAAAACTCCATTTTATAATTTTCTATATTGGTAATAGAAAAAGTAAACTATAATATGTTACTAATACAAAGCTAACATATTTTATATGCATTAAAAAGAAAATTTAGTTTTATAAAAATATGTTATTTAAAAGAAAATGTAACAGTTTTAAAAAACATAACTGAAGACTTACATTTAATGTACATTCACCATGTCTACATTTTTATTCTATATAATTGTAGTGAGAAAAATAGACCTGCTAGAGTAATTCACTTTATAAACATTTTAAAATTCCTCATCTAAAGCTATATTCATAAATATAGAGGGCCAAAACTGCACCTGCAGTAAAAAGAGAAGGTGGAGCAGGAGGAGGCTGGTGATGAATGCCTGTTGTTACTACAGTAGGAACAGAACTGGTTGCAGAGTTTGGGGGAGCATCCATGCCAGATGGCTGCAGAGGAGGAAGTGGTGGTGGTGGTCCTGTCAAAACCAAAGAATAAGAAATATCATCTGAAAGCAAACAAATAAAATAAGTTATTTGTATATCCAAACATGATATTCTCATTCATCAAACTATAATATCAACAAACATCAAGCTTTTATAACTATTTTAGTTTTCTAGGGTAAATAGTCTTTCAATGTTTTCTAAAACAGGTTTCTCTTAAGCTATAAAATATTACAGGCAGCTGGAAATTATCAGAGATTGTGCATAATTCAGAGCTACTCCAAACCATAGTAAATTATAGGTTTGGCATAGTCAAGTAAAGTAGGGGTATAGTCTAAATGGGTATATCTTGCTCTTAGTTTCCAGCATCTACAAAATTACTTTAGATACTTTTAATAAAAGCAAGCATCAAACTATTAACTTTTTAAAAAGACTCCAAATGGACAGATAATAAGTAGAGGCAAACAAACATATTTACTTACCTGTGACAGGTGGTAGACTGGGTGGTAATGGGCCTGGTGGTGGCACTGGGGGTCTCAGATTCACAGGTGGAGGTGTAAGAATTGGTGGGGGTGGGGGGAGTCCAGGAGGAGGTGGTCCTTCAACAACAGGAGGCTGTGCTGGGAAAGGCAGCATACCAGGAAGATTCACATCTTCTACAACTACTGGGTCACTTCCATGATCAAAAGGGCACATGTCTCCTCTCATGCAGAAACCCTTTTCTGTGAGGAAAAAGAGAAATATGAAAAGTGCTGGACATTAAAATTTTCTCTGTTAACAAAAGTAAGATATTTAAAAACAGAAATATTTTTTAATATAGGGCAAGTGTAATTAACCATATCACAAGAGCTACCTTACTAATTCCAGTAATTTAAAAATAAGTCATAATAAAGATAACCCATACACTAGAAAATACATCACCAAATTAAAGTGAGTATACCTAACTTGTAAGATGGTATAAAACATATATATATATATATGTATATGTGTGTGTGTGTGTGTATATATATATATATATATATATATATATATATATATTTGTTATTAGAAACACTTCCTGTATTTAAATCTCACATATAACTTTATAAACACTGCAACTATAGCTTTCATAAGTTTATAAAACTTTTACAATAAAAGCTTAAGAGTCTTCATTTATAAATTCTTAAATAGGTGATATTCACATTTCTGGTTCCACTTAACATGACAATAACCGTTCATTTTTAAAAACATAAACTTTGAAGAAAATGTTTCAGTAGCAGATTCCCTCACAAGTAACTCTATAAATATTAGTCTTGTTGGATAAATTCCAAATATATCTTAAGACTTACATGCAAATAATATATTTAAACTGATATTCAATAGTAGTGATTAATGAAGTTTTCAATAATATTGAGAAATTAATGAGTGCTTAACCTTTTGCGGTCGTATTAAATTTGGACATGGGTGTCGTACTGGTTGGAATTAATTTCCACTGAAAGAGCAGTGATACATAACATGCAAGATTATGAAGGATAAACAAGATTTATTAATTCTTTTTTGGAACTACATCACTACTAGTAGAATCACTACAAACGTTATCACTTTCTACGTCAGAGTCAGTATTCAAGGTGCCAAAATAAAACTCTTCATCGTTACTTTCAGATTCGCAGTACACTTCTTTTGTAACTTCCTTTTTGCCATTTTGGAGTATTATTCTGAAATATCTTAACAAGCGAGAATGTCTAATTACAGTTAAACGTAATTTGTAAAGCTTTATTTGAAATTCTGCGAAGTATCTCCGAAGCTTGTCGATTTCTTCACTCTCAAAAGGCGACTGACTCGCCACGGTGTTTTGCATGGCGAGTGTGGAACGACCGCGTTTGTTTATATTGAGTTTCGATATCTCCGATATGTCGGGGCAATGTTTTGGTTCGTGACAAGGTCGCTTAGACACTTAAGAGCTTTCAGAGAAATTATGAACTGATACATGAATGAATAGAGTTAAGATTCGTACGGTTCCTTGCTGTGGTGGCTGAGAGCAGACATACGACCAGAACGGTAAAAAAGCTTTGGTGGCTGAGAGTAGACAAACGACCGCAAAGGGTTAATATTAATTTCCCACTATTTCCAATAGGTTAATAAGTCTTTGAATAACTGTGTGTAACCTAAACTTACAGAATTTAGTCAGTAGGATACATTAATTCAATATGTAATGAAACAGTTGAAAGGCTTACTTACCATCATAGTCTCTACACCGTTTTTTAGGCATTGGTGGTCTGACATATGAGTTATGGTCCACTTGGTCTTCATGAAATTCAGACCAACTTTCGGTAGTGTTATTACCATGATGTGTAGGAGCAATTACTGTTATGGTGCTGCTCAAAGTAGGTACAGGGTAGTGACCAGATGAAATGTTAGGTACCGAAGAAACTGGAGTATAATTGTTTTCTAGTGGATCTGTTCTATCCAGGTCATATTTGGGTTTTACCAGATCTCTTTCTGCAACAAAATATAAATGACTTATAAAACTATTTTTTTAAAAAACTATGCCCCAGATGCAGAAATAGTACTATTTTCACTAAACAGAAACTGTCCACATTTTAGACAACCCTCTTTTTCTTTTGAAAACAATGAATACACACTGGCCCAAGAAAAGCTATTTCTTTTCAATATGACCTAAACCAGGGGTGGGCAAACTTTTTGACTCGAGGGCCACAATGGGTTCTTAAACTGGACCGGAGGGCCGGAACAAAAGCATGGATGGAGTGTTTGTGTGAACTCATATAAATTCAAAGTAAACATCATTACATAAAAGGGTACGGTCTTTTTTTTTTTTTTAGTTTTATTCATTTCAAACGGGCCGGATCGGGCCCACGGGCCGTAGTTTGCCCACGGCTGACCTAAACTATAAAACCACACATAAATTTGCTGTACTTAATGAGTTTAAAATTTCTTGAAGTTCTATTTACATAAAAGAGATTTTTAATTTTTCTTCACTGTAATCTTACCCCCCAAAAAGCATAATATGTATTATAATAAAACTATGGTTATTTTTTCTGCGATGAATATTTGTCATCCTTCTAAAAATCTTAGCATGCCTTTTTACAGTGAACACCATTTGACGATGAGAATGGATGAGCAGAGGAAGAAAAAGGAGTTCATATTAAACATAAACAAAGAAATTAACTGGGCTGTATATGGTCCCAAGGAAAAGAATAGGTATTAAGGAGATTCGTTAAGTGAAGCAATGTGCAGAGAGGCCGAGTATACGTAGATCAAAGGGGGAAAAACTCTAAAAGAAGAATAACAGAGAAGTGCAGGGCTTATACAAAGGCTACAAAATAACTTCCTACACTAAATAAAGATGGCTGTACAATAAAGTTTGCAAGGGTAGCTAATATCAAAGCTTAAGTAAAGGTGTTTTACTCAAAGATGATTGTTTTATTGGTCATAATATCTCCCTTTTAATAATGCACATTGCAAGAAATATTATACATGTTGGAAATGACATGGTCTTGCAATTACACACTTCTGAAATGAAAACTTTTAACTGTTTTCATAGTTTTGAAGTATAACTGATATATAATTAAAAGCAGCTTTATGGTCCTTAAGTTAAGAAGTATTTTCCCAATAAGAGAATGCCAACAAAAATATACACATATATGATTTACCCCTGCTTCGTGTTCTGCTCCTGCTTCTGGTCCTACTTCTATCCCTATCCCTGTCACGAAGCCTCTCTTTACTCCAACTTCGACTCCGACTCCTGCTGTAACTGCGACTCCGCCCTCGTCTTCTATTGTACCGGTCTCTGTATGAATCTCTTCGAGGAGGGTTTCGATCATAATCTCTTTTGCGAGAACGATCATCTTTTTTCCTCTCATCACGACTTCTAAAGAAATATATGATCATTTTACTTTCATGTAAATAACTTTTAAGTAGATACAGGGAAAATCTAAATGCAAAAGTTATATTTAATTCTTATAATATCATGATTCTTTTTTGTACCATCAGAATACAAACATAGGAAAATGAAACAATAAATAAATCGAACAATACAAAACTGAACATGTTCTGCAGAACAAGTACTCTAAAACTCCTTTAAGGAAAAATCTCTAAAAGTCTTAATTCTTAGTCTTACACAAAAAAGGCATATATACATTTAGGTTATCTATACATATGTATTATAGCAAATAATATCTGTACATAAATGTACTTATGCATATGAACACATATCTTATCTCATAGGCATGTATCACATGCACTGCATTCTAAATGCCTTTGAAACCTTAATGAAAAAAAAAATCATAAATTCTTGAGGGAAAACCAAGATGGCAGCATAGGTAAACACCAGAAATTGATGCCTCACACAACTACTTCAAAAAAACAACTAAAAGACAAAACGGATATCATCCAGAACCACACAAAGGCTGGCCGAGTGGAAATTCTACAACTAGAAGGAAAGAGAAAAGCACACTGAGACTCAGAGGAGGTGCGGAGGTAAGGGGAAGAGGTACGGAGGCGCACGGGGAAAGGGCTCGCAACTGAGGACACGGCTGTCTTTTTCAATCAGGAGGGAGTCTCAAGCTCCCCATGGCTCTGAACTCCTGTTCCGGGCAAGTCTCTGAGGACCCAGACTCATACGGGGAGAAACTGGACTGTCTGGAATCAGGCAGAACTCAAGGGCGGCTTTCTCTCAGAGGTGCTTGCAGCGATTACCGCGGGACACTGAGACCTGGGGCTTCTTAGGGCAGGGCTGAGGATCAGCCATAGCTGTTAGCTCCGCCCTGTTGATTCCCTGAGATCCTGCACCACCCAAGCTGTGTGCAGAGGCTTTTGCATATGAATGACCTGGCCCTTTGCAATCTAAAATTACCTAACAAACTGCAGCTGGGTCAGAGAGACCCAGATCATCCAAAAAGAAGGCCCAAGGCCCCACAGCAGCTTGCACTGCTTCACAGTTGGGCCTCATCTAGGCACCTCAAAACTCCAAAGAAAAGGAATCTTGCAGATCTTTCCATAGCTCCTGCTGGGTAGCCTCGGGCAGAGGCTAAATTAGCACCTCCTTAGACATCCAAGAGCCAGTGTACCCAGTGGTCAGAGTGGACCATCCAGATTACAACTCCTCAGATCCCTAAGGGACACACTCAGGGGGAAGACTCAGTGAGCACCAAAGCCCCATTGAAGCAAGTCTTGCCCCAGAAGGGTGTCTCCAGCACAGAAGTTCTCCCACTGCAGACACAGCTGATTCTCACATCTAATTGGCCTGCAGGTCAATTCCTCCCAGTGATACCTACAACAATCAAGGCTTAACTACAACAAGAATGTGCACAAAGCCCACAAAGGGGTGTACCCAGAGTGTCCACCTCAGGTAATTGGGGAGGCTGAGCCACTGGGCCCTATAGGACACACAGCACAGAAAGCCACTCTACCAACACAGGGAAGCAGCCAAAATGCGGAGACAAAGAAACAGGTCACAAATGACAGAAATGGAGGAAAGCAAACTACTGGATATAGAGTTCAAAACCACGGTTATAAGGTTTTTCAAGAATTTTCTAGAAACTACGATAAATTTAGTAAGACCCTCAAGAATATGAAAAAGGACCAACTAGAAATTAAGCATACACTGACTGAAATAAAAAATATTATTCAGAGACCCAACAGCAGACTAGAGGATCCCAAGAATCAAGTCAAAGATTTGAAATACGAAGAAGCAAAAAACGCCCAACCGGAAAAACAAAAAGAAAAAGAATCCAAAAATATGAAGATAGTGTAAGGAGCCTCTGGGACAACTTCAAACATACCAACATCCGAATTATGGGGGTGCCAGAAGAAGAGAGAGAGCAAGATATTGAAAACCTATTTGAAGAAATAATGACAGAAAACTTCCCCTACCTGGTGAAAGAAATAGACTTACAAGTCCAGGATGCGCAGAGAACCCCAAACAAAAGGAATCCAAAGAGGACCACACCAAGACACATCAAATTAAAATGCCAAGAGCAAAAGACAAAGAGAGAATCTTAAAACCAGCAAGAGAAAAACAGTTAGTTACCTACACGGGAGTACCCATACGACTGTCAGCTGATTTCTCAACAGAAACTATGCAAGCCAGAAGGGAGTGGCAAGAAATATTCAAAATGATGAATAGCAAGAACCTACAACCAAGATTACTTTATCCAGCAAAGCTATCATATAGAATTAAAGGTCAGATAAAGAGCTTCACAGATAAGAAAAAACTAAAGGAGTTCATTACCACCAAACCAGTATTATATGAAATGCTGAAAGGTATCCTTTAAGAAGATAAATAATTTGATAAACAGAATAAACTGGTGAATAGAATCAGGGACATACAAAAGGAGTGGACTGACAATTCTCAGTGGGGGAAGGGGTGTGGGGGGTGCGGGAAGAGACTGGACAAAAATCATACACCTATGGATGAGGACAGTGCAGAAGGTGGGGTGGGAACTGGGTGGAGGGCAGCTATGAAGGGAAAAAAGAGGAACAACTGTAATAATCTGAACAATAAAGATTTAATTTAAAAAAATCAAATTCTTATTAAAGGAAAACTTCAGGCAAGAAAAGGTCTCAAGATTTCACTGGAATTTGAAGAATAAAAATAAGAATAACTAATAAATGGTAAAAAAGGACTGAGTTACACTTTCTTAAACCAGTAACAAAATAGATATTACTTGCCCCCGTGTAAAAGATTTTATAGCTTTGTGTATCTTTTATGTAAAAGATAACCAATGTCTAATCACCAAACATGGTTCAATTAATTAATCACCTATTTTCTCTGTATCGGGAGCTTGACTGGGGAGGACTGTGATTTAGCCTTCTGGAAAACTTCTTCTCTCGTTCTTCCTCTTTTATGATCTGACATACCAAAAATAAAAGGTGTAGAAGATTTAGCAACAGTCATTCCTTACCATGTTACTATTTCAATGACTTAACTGATAATAAAATATAAAAGCAAAATTGCCATTTAAACAAAATACATTTAGTTTAATCACAAAAGACTGGCATGCTGAAAGTTACAGTGAACCTAAAGAAACTCATAAATGCTTATCTTAGATAATAATTAGTGGAGCAAAAAAAAATTTTAAGCAAGTGTCCTCATTTAAAAATTATTAATGAAAACCCAACTTTATTCCTCTTTCAAAAGTCCAACATACGCTCATGTTTTGCTTCGTGGAATTGGTCTGGTACTGAACACATTAGGAAATATATGAGCATACATTAGAACTAACCAAGTCATAAAAAAATAGAACATTTGAGAAAATAACATACAAGATAAAATAGTTCTTCAGTTTCTCATGGTAGTATGGCAGCTATATATTCCTCTTTCCTACAAAAGGCCTCCATTCACATTATATAATTAATAGAAAGCAGCCCTGAAAAACATTCCCTTGTTCAATGCTACTTTGTTTAGGCCAAAATTTTCCATGCTGTACTGCCCAGAACACTGTTTCCATAGCACATTAATAGATGTTACTAGAAAGAAAAGGATTTAGAAGATAAAATCAGAAAATATTGAACGTGTGGCTTCTAGAAATATGATAGGCATTAAGAGTTGCATTTTTATAAGAACCCTAAGATATTCTGATGTAGGTAGTCTACAGATAATATAAACATGTTCTAGTTTATGCCAGTTGCTCCAGCATCCCTTTGGGTGAAAGCCTCTCACTGTCAAGTGTGTCCCCATCCTATATAATAAAAGGGTAATGTGCAAATTGACCCAACAGCAGAATGACCTGTCACTATGACACGCACTGACCACCATGGGGCAGACGCTCAATGCAGGACCTGCTCCCTGGTGGTCAGTGCACTCCCACAGGGGGGAGCGCCACTGAGCGAGAAGTCGGGCTCATGGCTAGTGAATGCAGCGGCAGTGGCGGGAGCCTCTCCCTCCTCTGCAGCAGCGCTAAGGATGTTCGACTGCTGGCTTAGGCCCACTCCCTACAGGAAGTGTCAGTTGGACATCCCCTGGGGGCTCCCAGACTGTGAGAGGGTGCAAGCTGGGCTGAGGGACCCCTTCCCCGCCGCGAGTGCACAATTTCGTGCACCAGGCCTCAAGTTGTATGATAAGTTAAATATGGATATTCTATCAACAGACCAAACTGCTTAAAAATTTTATAAC
Organism: Myotis daubentonii; assembly: GCF_963259705.1. Taxonomy (NCBI): domain Eukaryota; kingdom Metazoa; phylum Chordata; class Mammalia; order Chiroptera; family Vespertilionidae; genus Myotis; species Myotis daubentonii. The sequence goes on from NC_081841.1 coordinate 165,336,476, forward strand.
AGTCTTCCCTTTCCCCCCCCCTTATTAATACTTTTATTCTCTTGCCACCCATATCAACCCCCCCCCCAAAAAAATACTGGGTACAAATAAAACTCTAAGACACTTTTTCCTTTCTATTTGCCTCAATGCACACTTGGGAGTAATTTGTGTTGACAGATCATCATACCCCATAGTACATGATCAACAGTGAACTTTTACTACACCCATAGCATTTTTTATCTAGATTGCCATCTGACATTCTGACAGTTCTTAAAGGGATAAATATCTTTAACAAGGGTGTTTTATGTGTGTCTGTCTGCGTAATTATGTACAAATACATGTGTATAAATATGTTTAGGTATAGAGGCATAAAAACATATTTAAGAATTATTATGTAACATTATGTGTGTGTATGTGTGTGTGTGTATGTGTGTATATTTATACATATATATATATATTTGTAATTGCATAATAAACAGGTCTTAATTATATAATCTGAAGAAGAAAAAAAAAGGTTTATGAGGGGTAAAAAACCCAAAAGTCACAACCACATCTTTCACACAACAATCTCTCAATACTAATAGTAATTACCATTTATTAAAAACCTACTATGTACCACATATATACTGGGTGCTTTCTAGATATTATTTAACTACCTCATAATAACCCCATATTTCCATTTCACAGCTGAGTAAACTATGGCTGGAAAAAGTCATGTTTTCAAGGTCACAAAGCAGTGACTGTTAAAGCCAACTTTTAATTGTCAATTATTTTTGCTGGAATTACAATCCTTAAATATCAAATTGAGGAGATCTTAATTATTATATGATTATTAAACAAAAATGGTAATCTTGTATAAAATATGGCTGCTCTGGAGTTTTCCCATAAAAACTCTTAAATTATGAGGTCATTTCTATTGCCCTGTGAAGGTCATTTTAACTACCTTAAAAATAGTTCCTTACAAAATGCTTGTGGGACAGAAACAAACAGATTTACTGTCAATCTAATTATTTTCACAGAACATAGGTAATAAGCATCCATAGCTATAAGATACTATGCAGAAAAGTTAAAGGCCTTCATGTAAGGTAGATCCTTGGCTGGCATTTGTGAACTTTGATTTCTGGAGGGTTCCCATCATTGCCTGATAATAACAGCTCACTTATGCCTAAATTGTCTGTGTATGCAATATGGTTCATGGCGAACACCTGCTTTCCTCCTAGGAATCTAGAACATACTAGGCAGAAGGTACCCAGGTGGCCAAACCTAAGTAAAAGTCCTGGACACTGAGTCTTTAACAAGCTTCCCTGGTTCACACATACTGTCACTACTCCTTAAGCACATCTTAGGTGACTCCACTGGGAGAGAACTCTGAAAGCTTGCGCCTGCATCCCCCTAGACTTTGCACCATACACTGTTTTCCCTTCGCTGATTTTGCTTTGTATCCTTTCACTGTAAGAAATCATAACTGTGAGAATGATTATATGCGAAGTCCTGTGAGTGCTCCTAGTGAAATCATTGAACTCGGGGGTGGTCTTACAGGCTCCTGACACAGATACAGAAAATACAACAAGTTTAATTATCCCTTATATGTTTTCAAAGAAAATGTAAGGTTTAACACAAATTCTTACCTCGTCTTTTTTTATATCTTTTTCTTGGTGCTGAAAAAATTCCACCTTTAAGCTTCCTGATGATGGCTGCTCTGGGGGAGGTAGGTAACTCTTTGTATTCACAGCATCAAAAAGTTTTTCCACAAATATCTGTGTCTCTAAAAATAAAACAAACCAAAAAATCCCACATATTAAAAGCCATTTGCTAAGATATTATTCTCCACTTAAAACCTTCCTAACCAGTGTGCCATGGCACAGTCCCATGGTAACACCAATATATTCAGTTTTCAGGGTGATGAGGGCTGGAACAGCCAGTTTCTGTGCCAGTCACTTCCAGCCATGACCAGTCTCCATGTACCCTACCAGTGTGCAAACACAAATACTACCATCATCTAGATCACTGGTTCTCAACCTATGGGTCGCGACCACTTTGGGGGTCGAATGACCCTTTCACAGGGTTCGCCTAATCCATTGGAAAACACATATAATTACATATTGTTTTGTGATTAATCACTATGCTTTAATTATGTTCAATTTGTAACAATGAAAATACACCCTTCATATCAGATATTTACATTACAATTCATAACAGTAGCAAAATACAGTTATGAAGTAGCAACGAAAATACTTTTATGGTTGGGGGTCACCACAACATGAGGAACTGTATTAAAGGGTCACTGCATTAGGAAGATTGAGAACCACTGATCTAGATGTTGGCAAGTGAAAAAGCTAAACAGCACTGTGCTAGACAACATTCAAAGTAGATCCCTAAGGAGTACTATCTTTAAATAAACAAGCATACAGTCATTTTCTTAATCTTCAAAGAAAAAATGTCAGCATGATTTAAGAAAAAGCTTAAGAATGGTAATAAGAAAAAAAGTCTTTATAAATAAGCTATGGATATAATCAGTAATAAGCTGTGGATATAAATCAGCAATAATATTGATTGTTCATCTTCATTACAATTAGAGCCTGTCTCTTACTGAGTTCCTTTAATACTACAGATACTTTCTTTTTTAAACTTTTATTAGTGTTTATGTTGATTTTACTCCTACACAGTAAGTTTTTGTTTCTTCAGTTTCTTCTGGGATAGTTTTCTTTTGTGCAACCTCCTCTTCTGGTTCTTCTGGTTTAGGAATAATTTGCTTTTTTAAAATTTTTTAAATATGTTTTTATTGATTTCTTAGAGAGAAAGGAAGGAAGAGGGATAGAGAGAGAGAAACATCAATGACAGAGAGACATCAATCAGCTGCCTCATGCACACACCCTTCTGGGGAGCTAGCCAGCAACCAGACATGTGCTCTAATATGGAATCAAACTGGTGACCTCTTGGTTCATGGATCGATGCTCAACCACACTGACTGGGATGGAATAATCTGCTCTTTTTCAGTAAGGGTCATCTCAATGTGGCAGGGAAAGCAAATGTATTGGTTAATCTACCCATAAGCTCTGTAAATTCTGCACCACATCTTGGGAGCTTTGTTCACTTGGATGTGCTCAATGACCAGAGAATCTACATCTAAACCCTTAAGTTCAGCGTTACTCTGCATTTGTAAGCATATGCAGCAAAATTCAGCACTCTTCGGGCAACCGACCCTGTGTCCAGCACACTGTTTGGCCTGGGCACACCTACCAATTCTAATACTATAACAACAGAATGGCACACACTGCTTCTGTAAAGTGACTCCCTTCAGATACCTGGTGGCTTTTCAGATATGCACACCCTTGATGGCCTGGACAGTTTCACAAGTCTTCTTAAAGTGAACATGAAGATCTGAACCTCTTGATTTGCATGATTTTGTGAGGTCTTCTGGTCAAGTGAATAGCGAACCATTTTCAGAGGTCACCTCAGACTTCTTTCAAGAACAGCTAGATAATCTTATTGAAATAACATTAAAATAAAATAATATTCTTAAACCAAAGATCTTACCTTTTTGAAGAAATACATCCAGTTGATCAATACATAACGCCTTTAATTCTTTTTCACTTTTGTCTTTTTTTACCAAAGCAAGAACATATTTTGCTAGGGCTGATGGATCTGCATCACAGCTGAAGAAAAAAAACAGTATTGAAGGAAATTTAGCCATAAATAATTGCATATTCTACAAATTCCAGTTACAAGTGGACTTAGTCGGCATAATCAATAGTGACATGAATTAACATAAAAAGAACCTGGCTCATGGAAGGCAATAAAGACATATAAGTTCTGCTTTACATTATTATACTTTACATAATTTGTACAATCATTATTTAGTATCCTTCCAAATATATACTAATTTATGTATTGAAAACTCAGTAGTCTTTATTATTATCAAAAAAGATAAATTATAACAAAGTAAAAACAATTGCAAAACATTAAAAACTAACAGAATTAGTATGGTATGATAAAAATATCAAAAGGCTTTTTCCTCTCAGAAGTAGATAAATAATAGCTAAGAAAATACTGGAAGAGCACAATAAAGAGAAACTTAAATATATGTTACTCGATATACCGTTTTAACAACAGACAAGAAAGTCTGGAAACAGACCCAAACATATATAGTATCTTGGATTTTATAATGGTGGCATTAAAATCAATAAAGATGAGATGAACTAAGCTACCTGTACCTAAATGCCTGACCTAAAGGAATGATAAATGTTATCTATGATAATAAAAGGGTAATACGCTAATTAGACCAGGTCAACCAGCCATCTTCTGGATGTCCGACTTCCTTCCGGACAAAACCATGGTGGTGGGGGCCAAAGCAAAGGCAGTTAGGGGCAAGATCAGGCTGGCAGGGGGTTAGGGGTGAGATCAGGCTGGCAAAGGAGGGCAGTTGGGGTGAGCAGGCCAGCATGGGAGGGCAGCTGGGGGCATTAGACAGGCAGGCAGGTGAGTGGTTAGGAGCGAGTGGTCCTGGATTGCGAGACGGATGTCTGACTGCCGTTTTAGACTTGATCCCAGCATTCGGACATCCCCCGAGGAGTCCGAGATTGCAGAGGGTGCAGGATGGGTTGAGGGGACCCCTCCCCCTCTGTGCACAAATTTTGTGCACCATGCCTCTAGTGAGATGATAAATGTCTGCTGTGCTACTAAGTTCATTTTCAGGGTAATTTGTTACTTATCATAAGTCACCTTCTCATAGATCTAATACTATTTATTTGCAAAGACTTGAAGTAAGTTATACCCTAAACAAAAAACAAGGGGGAAAAATATTATTTCAATGTTACATGAGAGATTTTAAAAAACTTTTTCTTCATAATTTACTTCAATATAGTTACTTATACCAACGTTTTTTAAATGCAGACAAAATAATTTATGATAAATTAATATTTTCCCATTTAATTATAATGAGCATAGAAATATTTAGATCTGTGATACAATAAGCATGAAGAAATGTGACAACCACCTCATGAAGTATTTATAGATATACTTATATCTGACAATCTGGTATTACTGCATGAGAAACCATGAAACATGGTTTCATGCATGTTAGGTAACTTGAATAAACGCAATCAACTAAGCATTAACCTAACTAGACATCAAGCTAAACATGCTTCAGTTTACTAGAAATCACTAATACTATATCACAATGTTATATTGTTTTATTGCAGTTGCTGTTAATAAAAAATTCAGTCTCTACATTGAATCTAAATCCTATAATCTGATTCAAAACTGGTTTGTTGTGAATTTTCAATTTAATAATGCCTTTCTAATAATGTAACTGTCAGTTTACATTTCTCTAAACTGAACACCAAATCTATTCTATTCCCACCCTGTTTTCAAAGGATTAATATGTCAGCATCTAAAAATCTGGAGAAAGACCTTTGTGATTTTTATAATTATTATGGTCTATAGACTACAGTTTTATAAAATAGTAAGACAAAATTCCCAAACAATCTTTGCTCAACAACTTTGAATAAAATTTAGAATAAAAGTCACAACCACAAAAAATCAACTATTATACACAAAAAAATTTAAGTACCTGAGATAGCCTGAAAGGCAGACTACCTTTTAAAATTTGTTAGATTGCAAATTATAAACTAGAAGATTTGTAATTTCACACTTAACAGCAAAACAGGTAAATCTGTACTTGATAGGCAATTTTTCTTAAGTCTTATAAGAAAGCATTTTATTTGTATTTCAATTATTTTGGGGTTTTTTGTGTGTTTTTTATCTTTATTGTTGACAAAAAAAGGTATGTGCTTGCAAATTATAGCTTAGTAAAAAATAATCTGAACTATGAACATTTAATAATATACCAAAATGGTATGTATCAGGAACATGCAAAATGTGTTCTCTTTTCTATTTGTCTTAATTAAAAGTGCCAATGCTGCTTCATATCAACATCTAGCAATGATAACCTACAATGCACAATATATGATGTAAAACAAAAGTCTAAATAACCTAATCAAAAGAATCACATTCACATAATAAGGAGTTAGTTACTTTTTAAAATTGTCTCCATGGCAAGATTGATTGTTCATTAAGTACTTTACTAAACTAGCCGCTACTGATAATAGGTTTGTGGTGTGAATGATACATATCTTGTCAGAGCTACACTTTACCCTCTTCTACGCTGCTAGCATTCTGGAAACATGTGAAAGAAAAAAGGGGAGGGGGGGGATGAAATCTTCTTTCAGATCAGAGAAAGAGACCAAAAAAATCAGATTTGAAAATGCTTAAGGACAAAGGAATACTGAAAGAGTGGCAAACTGCATTCCCACCTCAGAAAGCATGCCAAATTCCCACTGATTCTATATTTCATAAGCACTTAGCCCAGCAAAAACATACTCTGCCAATAAAGCATGAGTCTAACTCAGTGTGTGTGTGTGTGTGTGTGTGTGTATTTGGGGGGGTGGCGGGGGGGATTGGAGGTGAGGGGAGGTGGGGAAAACATAAAGAAAACCAGAAACTGCAAAATAAGGCAGGCATGAGACATGACATACCAACAGCATTTGTGACAGGTGAGGTGGAGTGGGGAGCAACTAAGTATTTTAGTTAATAGTAAGTCAAGTGAGACAAGGTGTGAAATGGTTGGAAGAGAACTTAAATCATAAAGATGCAATAAAATAGAACACTGAGAACTTCCAAGGAAACAGTTCAGTGCAGTTCTCTTTTGCAGTAGGGAGTGCTTTCACTTACCGGTGCCAACTTTTATAAATATATAAACAAATTCAAACAGATTCATAGAAAAAGACCAGAATGGTAAATGGTCAGATAGCTTACTTAGGGATTCTCAGGAAAATTGAAATGTCAGAGAGAGTTTTGTAGGCTTTCAAATAATTGAGGGGCTATCACAAGAAAGGATTACATTTATTCACTATATCCTCCATGGGATATAATTAGAACTAGTAAATGAAAGCAACCATTTTTGGCTTAAAATAGAGACAGACTTTAAAAAACAATAATCAGAGGCCTCCCACAGGCAGAATAAACTGTCTGAGTGAAAGTGAGTTCTCCATCATTAGAATGGTTTCAAACATAGGCTGAATAGCCCCTGGCAGATAAGTACTAGATTGGATAGTAAATCCCTCACAAATCTGAGAGAGCATAATCCCTAGGTTAATTTTGTTCCTGGGATATTGTACAGCTATATAAAATATAAGATAATGCAGTATTCTTTTTAATTACTAATCTATAAATATTAGTAAAATGTTAAAAGTTATACAACACTATAAAGTACACCTTATGTAAGGCAGTTTTATCAAAAATATCAAAATCTAAAAATAGAACTTTTTACTCATGAGTGTAGCCTCTGGGCCTAACACAGTACCTGAGACAGAATAAGTAAATACATTTATTATCTTCTAAATACCACATTTATCTTTCAAAAGTATTTAATAAGCACCTACTATGTCAGACACTGTTCTACATCTTAAGGATACAACTTTAAAAAAAATAAAGTTCCTGTCCTCAAGGAATTTAGGGGGTAGATATAAGGAGGAGACAGACAATGCATACATACATATAAATAATGTAATGTCATGTAGACAAGTGCTCTAAAGGAAAATAATACAATGTAAAGGGACAGAATATAAAAGAAAAAGAATGAAGGGAAGGAAGGAGGAAGAAAAGAAAAGAGAATAAATGAATGAATATATCTTAGGTGAGATCATCAATAAAGGTCCCTGATGAAATGACATTTAAACAGGGATCAAAATGGAGTGCAAGGGTAACTTAGGCCAAGGCACCCTACAGAAAAGGCTTGATGTGGGTGCCTACTTGATATATGAGAAACAAGAGTTCAGTGGGATTGGGCAAAGTGGGCATTCAAAAACATTTGAATTTCTAATTTCTCTTCTCTGTTAGGATTAAAAATTAATGGCTTCAATGAGCTTTGACAAATGTAATGTCCAGATTGCTACGAAGTCATTCAAATCAATGATTTTGAAGGCATAAATATAAAATTTTATCAATCTCTGAACATACTGTGTTAAGGATACAACTAATAATAATGGCCTTGAAATGCATAGGGGTGACAATCTAAGAGGGTCATTCTCTTCCAACTGTTAGTACACACACTAAATAAGTTGGAGAAGCCAAAGCAATGCAAAAATCAAATGTTATTAAGTCTCTCCCCCAAAATAAATTTTCTTAATACTCTAAATAACACAAATCAAATAAGCCCTAATGTAAATGTTAAAATTATTCTTAATACACTCATCATATTAATTTTTACTTTTTAATTTAGAACTTTCAAAATAGTAAAACAGTAAAGTAAAAAATTAAAAAGCTAACATTCCAGTACAATGTTTTAAAAAACTATTTTGTTTTGCTCAAGTTTCTTAGAGGCTTTAGAAATTCAGAGGAAGATAACTGTTAAAATTTAACCCAAGCTTCTATTTTCAGTAATCTTGAGAGAAGGAGCTAGAGGTGGCAGTGGGAATTTAAAATTAAATTCAAGTATGTTAACTCAGTAACTTCAGAACATGAATACACCCACGTCTGTTCCAACAAAATCTCCACTTTATATTCAGGAAAAATATCTCATTTGCATCAGCCATGGTTCTATTATTCTGTACTTAGACTACTCTTTCAAAAATTCAAATTCCATTGCGACAAATATAACATATACATTAAAAAATGCTTGCCATAGTTTATTATAACTTCATTCAATTCAAATTAAGGCAAAAATATATTATTTGTATGTAGCAGTTAGTTACAGCAGAGGTTACTCATTGAGATCACACCCACTTAATTTCACAAAATAAAATCACCACCACAAAATAAGCATATCAACCCATGAGAATCACACAAACCAGTTCTTATCACTGAAAAAGTTATCACAATACATCTATAATAATGAAAGCGTAGTATGCAAATCGACTGAACAACCAAACAACACAGAACGACCATCTGAATGACCTTCTGGACGACCATGCTATGACACACACTGGCACCAAGCCAGCCAAGGCAAGTGCAATGCGATGCGATTGGTCAGGGGGCCCTGCATCGCTCCACGATCATCCCACAGAGGAAGGCCCAGGCCACCGGCTGGCAGGGCGATCAATCAGAGTGGGGGTGGGTTGTCACAATCACCCCAAAGAGGGAGACCCAGGCTACCTGGCCAGCAGCACTGCAACAGGTGGGCGGGGACTCCTTCTGTGCAGCAATCGATCACCCCACAGAGGGAGGCCCAAGCCACCCAGCCAGCCAGCCAGCGGCCACAAAGGGAGGCCCAAGCCACCTGGCTGGCAGCGCTGCGGCAGGTGGGTGGGGCCTCCCTCTGCGGGGCGATCTATCTGGGGGCCACTCCGAGATCAATTGCCCCACAGAGTGAGGGCCAGGCCAACAGCCAGTAACGCTGTGGTGGGTGTGCAGACCCGGCCAGCGATGACCCCATACAGGGAGGCCCAGGCCAGCCAAGCAATCACAGCCTGGGTGCAGAAGCTGCCAGCCAGAGCTTTCTATTCGATTGTGGGCACAGGATGCTGTGTTCATGTCCATAGCCCCGGGTAAACATGGGAAATCATGACTCCAAAGCTGAAAATTCCCAAATCCCAGTCCTCATTAAATCTCCCACAGGTACACAAGTAAAAAGCCTCAGATGCAAATATAAAAATGGGAAATTTTATATTAAAATAATCTGAAGATTGACTGAATGTTTGTTAATCTCTCCCAAAACTTTTGGCCTTCTCATACCCCGGGGGGGCCAGCAATTTATGATCTTCCTTAAAGAAGGACAACTGCTATCTCTGCCTACCTGGCCCCACTATTCTCAGAGTGGTAAGCCCAAGGCAGTGTAAGTTAATTAAACACTAGAGGCCCAGTGCGCAAAATTTGTGCACGGTAGGGTCCCTAGGCCTGGCCAGCAATCAGGGCTGATCAGGTTCCCCGCCTCCCCCTTCCTTCGCCACCAGCACACCACCACCGTGTGGTACCCTGGTGGTCAGCGCACGTCACAGCAAGCAATCAAACTCCCAAGGGGACACTTTGCATATTAGCCTTTTATATAGAGAGAGATTCCTTGAGGGTGAGGATCTCCAGTAAGGCTAGTTAAGGCCAGAGGCCATCAAAAACACCTTGTGGAGTGAAATAAAACCAACAGTGCCTGGTCACCACTGTGAGTGTTGTTAATGCTCTACACCTGAAATCTTCGAGCTCTCCTCCTCTTCAGGTGAGAAGTGAGGCAAGGGCCTTGATCATGTGACATGGGGCTAGGAAGCATGGAGGTCACTCATGCCTCACTTGGATAACCAATTTCTCCCTCTTTTACAAGGAAGAAAATTGTCTCTCCACAAAGAAAATAGGATGTATCACTTCCATCCACAGTGCCCCCAAAAGACCACTTTCAGGATGCATACTCGCCAACTAGCAGAAATTTAAATCTGGGTCCCTCAAGGAAAGGGAGAATAGTTGGCATTATAAAACTGAAGTCTGTACCTTTGAGATGCAAATATCTGATCTCGAAGAACTCTTATCCGCACCATTTTTTAAAATGCAAATTCCTGGGAGGTAAATCTTAAGGAGAGAAAAACCTTAGACATTTCAGCAAATCAATTTAATTTCAACTGTTCCTTTCTAGATCAGTGAGTTTTGCTTTATAATATCTGTCTCAGAAAAGTATGTATCTTAAGCCATCAACAAAACAACGAGAAAACCCACTGTGTGGGAAAACATATTTGCCAATGTCATATCTGATAAGGGCCTAATCTCCAAAATTTACAGGGAACTCATACAACTTAACAAAAGGAAGATAAACAATCCAATCAAAAAATGGGCAAAGGACCTAAAAAGACACCTTTCAAAAGAGGAGATTCAGAAAGCCAACAGACATATGAAAACATGCTCAAAGTCACTAATCATCCGAGAGATGCAAATCAAAACAACGAGGTACCATCTCACACCTGTCAGACTGGCTATCATCAACAAATCAACAAACGACAAGTGCTGGAGAGGATGTGGAGAAGAAGGAACACTTGTGCACTGCTGGTGGGAATGCAGACTGGTGCAGCCACTATGGAAGACAGTATGGAGTTTCCTCAAAAAACTGAAAATGGAACTCCCATTTGACCCTGTGATCCCACTTCTAAGAATATATCCCAAGAAACCAGAAACACCAATCAGAAAGGATATATGCACCCCTATGTTCATAGCAGCACAATTCACCATAGCTAAGATCTGGAAACAGCCTAAGTGCCCATCAGTAGATGAATGGATTAGAAAACTGTGGTACATCTACACGATGGAATACTATGCTGCTCTAAAAAGGAAGGAACTCTTACCATTTGCAACGTCATGGATGGAACTGGAGAGCATTATGCTAAGTGAAATAAGCCAGTCAATGAAGGAAAAATACCACATGATCTCACTCATTCATGGATAATAGAGACCATTATAAACTTTTGAACAATAATTGATACAGAGGCAGAGCTGCCTCAAACAGATTGTCAAACTGCAGCGGGAAGGCCGGGGAGGATTGGAGGGCAGGAGGCAGGGGGGTAAGAGATCAACTAAAGGACTTGTATGCATGCATATAAGCATAACCAATGGACATAAGACACTGGGGGATAGGGGAGGCTAGGGGACTGTCTAGGGCGGGGGGAAAAATGGACACATATGTAATACCCTTTGTAATACTTTAAGCAATAAATAAATAAAAAAAGAAAAAAAAGAAAAAGAAAAGTATGTATCTTAAAAGTGTGTGTTTGCCATCCTAACTGGTTTGGCTCAGTGGATAGAGCATTGGCCTGCGGACTGAAAGGTCCCAGGTTCGATTCCAGTCAAGGGCATGTACCTTGGTTGTGGGCACATCCCCAGTAGGGGGTGTGCAGGAGGCAGCTGATCGATGTTTCTCTCTCATCGATGTTTCTGACTCTCTATCCCTCTCCCTTCCTCTCTGTAAAAAATCAATAAAATATATATTTTTTTTAAAGTGTGTTTGCCAATAAAGGAGCCTATATTTCTAGAAGCTATAAAATGTATTTTCCAATCTAAAGAATGCTAATTGCTTACTTTTTAAATGTCTAATACAGTTAAAGTTGGGTCCTTTTCAATACATTAAGAGGACAAGAACTTTTTCTTTTGCTTTATATTTTTCTCAACCTAATCCCTCCAGAATTTGACAATTCTAAATGAATGAGTTAAGGCAATATACTTTTTTGCATGGATCCAATAAGACCAGTTTCTAGTTGTGGTTCTATTAACCAAGACTTTGACTGGAATGTCATGTCTGAGAGACATGCCTGGACTCTGGATGTTACCAGAAAGCCTTAAGGAATCAAGATTTGACTTTAGAAGCTAATACAAACCCATTAGAGCAGTAGTTCTCAACCTGTGGGTCGCGACCCCTTTGGGGATGCCTAAGACCATCGGAAAAAACATATATAATTACATATTGTTTTTGTGATTAATCACTATGCTTTAATTATGTTCAATTTGTAACAATGAAAATACATCCTGCATATCAGATATTTATATTACGATTCATAACAGTAGCAAAATTACAGTTATGAAGTAGCAACGAAAATAATTTTATGGTTGGGGGTCACCACAACATGAGGAACTGTATTAAAGGGTCTTGGCATTAGGAAGGTTGAGAACCACTGCATTAGAGAAATAGCCCAGTACCTTGCTTATTCACATGGTTCATGGCAGTCCTTTCAGGTAAGGAAGGAAGGTCGCTTTCCTGAGAAGATGGCAAGAAAGGAACCTCAAGATATTTTTGAGGAATTTACCCAAACCTATAGGTATGGCAGGCAAAGCTTGATGGAAATGGTGTGGATTGACTACTTTGCCCTGAGGGGCTGATTAAAGCTCAGTCTAAACATTCCTTATCAAATTTCAGTAAAGCAGATTTAAAAAGCCTGTGTGACCAATTGCTATTCTTGTATTTATGCAAATAATCAAGCCAAATTAAGACTAGACTTAATGCAGTCTCTTTAATAAAAGTGAGGAAAACTTTAGGAGAAAAAATGTGTTTCAATAGCGGCCTTCAATAGCGGCCAGCATACCTCAGTGGTTGAGCAGCAACCTATGAACCAGGAGGTCGGGGTTCAATTCTCGGTCAGGGCATATGCCCAGTTATGAGCTAGATCCCCAGTGTGGAGCATGCAGGAGGCAGCCGATCGATGATTCTCTCTCCTCATCGATGTTTCTATCTCTCGCTCCCTCTCCCTTCCTCTCTGGAATCAATAAAAATAAATTTTTAAAAAAATTTATTTCAGTAGAAATCACAATGCCTAGTTGTGGATACTTTGACTCTAGTGCAATTAATTGTCTTCAAAATTTTGTTTACCTATAAACTGAACTGGTTCCGGAACTATTCTAGTTTTCTTCAACCCTCTAAGGCTATGTTCATCTTTTTCCCCCAATCATATATCCTCTGAGAATTATTGAGAACTAAACTTTTTTCCTAAGGCTGTGTATGTATATGCCACATAGAATTTACCTGAACACCTGATGGCATCACCAGAAACATTGAAACTGCAGACAAAGAGGATCTATCAGACTGCTTTACTTTCATTCCAGCAAAAGCCATGCATTTGGAAGTCTTCCCAACTGACAGTCTTATGGACTCAGAAACTGGTTTATGATCTGCTGTGTTCATTAACCTTTGTGGGGATTTTTCCTTTGGTTTTCATAGGGTGTATATTTACCTGACTAGAGGCCCAGTGCATGAAATTTGTGTGTGTGTGGGGGGGGGGGGGGGAGCTGGTCCCTCAGCCTGGCCTGCACCCTCTCCAACTGGGACCGCTGACTCCTAACTGCTCGCCTGCCTGCTTGATTGCCCCTAACTACTTGCCTGCCTGCCTGATAACCCCTAACTGCCTCTGCTTGCCAGCCTGATAGCCCCCTAACTGGTCCCCTGCCAGCCTGGTTGCCTAGCTGCCCCCCTACCGGCCTGGTCACCCCCTAACTGTCCAGAAGGAAGTCGGACATCCGGAAGATGTCCAGTCAACCCAGTCTAATTAGCATATGACCCTTTTATTAGTATAGACTGCTTGTTTATACAGTATAGGCCTTACATTAGAAGCCCATCTGCATCACCCCCTCCGAAAATGAGATTCAGCAGTCTGGCTGGATTGAATTGTTGTCAGAACTAAATGGTTGAGTTGGTGAAGTATGGAGCGATCTATAGGCTTCACCTAAAACTGCTTTCCCTTTTCTGCCCAAGTAATTCAGACATAAAGAGCCCAAGGATATTCAGGAGAGAAATCTTAGAATGTTCCCCTCAGCCTAATTTGAATTAAGTACAGTAAACAAGAGGGCTTCAGATAGGTGTGACATACCTTACCCCACAGAAGCCCGCCTCAATCTAATCTGGGACACTGTAAAGTTAGTCCTCGCTCTATCACTTTATTTTTGCCTCTCACCAGACCTTTAGTTGCTATAATTCTCATTTTTGGACCATGTCTTTTTAACTTTCTTGTCAAATTTGTCACCTATACAAGAATGCCAGTTTGTCCAGCATCACGATGAATTTGTCATTGCACCTGCCAATTCCCTAGGACAGCCTCACTTGACCTGGACTTTGCAAAATCCCTTTTCCCTGTGAGAAGATTCCCCCTTCCCTTTAACTCCCTTATCCCTTTGGCAGATAGGAAGAATTTCTTGGCCTGGGCATAGGAAGGACTATGCCACTTGCTAGCAAGAAGCTACAGAAGATGAGACCTTCATTCATTTACCCTTGTAAGATTATAAACCCCTAAGTTCTTTAGGGGAGAAACACATTAGCATAGGTAGTAAGATATTAATAAAGGAAGGGAGCAAAGGGAATCTGATATTGTTAAGCCTAATAAACCAGGGAGCTGAATCTAATAAGCCTGCTTACTTCACTAGAAAGCTACAGCTTCACAAACTCCCCAGGGAATCACCAGTCCTTCGCCACAAACTACTGGGAGAAGAGAGAGAACAGGAAAGGGGAGGTAAAGCACATGTGCAGTATAAGTCAAGATGGTGCAGAGAAAAGTGCTTCTACTCTGAGACATGCACAACAGAAGCCAAAATGGTTACCATAGAGGCCTGCCTGCCTGTCTAGCCTTTGAAAAGGATCAGAATGGGTAAGGAACACAGAACCCCAGATGATCTAGGAAACAAATTGAGGGTTAAAACAAACAAATAAACACCACTAATCTTCCTTGTCTCCAAAATGCTATCTAATCAAACCTCTGCATACCATAGTATCATTCTTAGAGATCTGATCAAGTTGCTTCCTTGCTTTAATGATCTTCCCCACTGTCCATAACTTACTCCACAAAATGTCCAAATACTTCGGCATGACAATAAAACCTCTTTTAACGTCATAATCCAACAAAAGCTAGCTGGATTTAAAAACCTCTTCCTAACCATAATCCTATCCTATATAATAAAACCCTAACATGCAAATTGACCAAATGGCAGAACAACCGCTAGCTATGACGCGTGCTGACCACTATGGGCAGACACTCAATGCAGGAGCTGTCCCCTGTGGTCAGTGCACTCCCAGAGGGGGAGCACTGCTCAGCCAGAAGCCAGGCTCACAGCTGGCGAGCGCAGTGGCAGTGGAGGGAGCCTCTCCCTCCTCCACTGCAGGAGAGCAATAAGGAGCAAGTGGTCCAGGACTGCGAGAGCCCCAGACTGCAAGACAGATGTCTGACTGCCAGCTCAGGCCCAACCCAGCACTGATAGCAGGGAAGGTGCTGGCCAGTACAGCTGTGAGCCACAATAACCTTTCTGGCAGAGAAGTGGAGGGTAAAAGCTGTGAGTAGGGGTCTGCATGGCCATGAGCACTACAGCTGGAGGGACCAGTTGCTCTCCCTGAAGGAAGATTGCAGTGACAGGGGAAGGGAAAGGAAAGTAGGCAGACAAAGAGAACTGAAGGAAACTGTCTCCCCATTATCTGTCCCAAGAAGCAAGAAGACTATTCACGGATCTCTGGGACCCCTCCACTTGATGATCCCCCTACTGAGTTGTAGGCACATTAGAAGCCCCAAGTGCTAAATACACTCCTCCCCTGGGGTTTGCCACCACCCATTTTTTTTTTTTTAATGTACCCACTCCCAAACTTAGAAGCAAGTCAGCTCCAGTGAGAAAAAAAAAAAATTAACTTCTTATAGCGCCACTCTCTAGAAAACAAAAGGAAGGCTCCTAAGCACCAACCTGTTTGAACTGTTAGAATCAAACTACACAGGTCGTGCCTAAACAAGAAAAGTGTTCACAAGTTCAAATGAAGCAACAAAGGCACTTCCCATCAAACACCATAAGTCACGGTAATACAGTATTCACATAAAGAAAATATTTTTCCAGCAAGCAAACCCAAAGACATGAAATACTGCAATCTAACTGATAAAAGAAAGCTGTTACAAAAAAATAAAAAGAAAGACATTAGCTGTTTGAAGAAATTCAACTAGCTAAAAGAAAACTCCAAAAGGCAATACAATGATCTCAGGAATAAAAGTAATGCACAGAAGAAGTACTTTAACAAAGAGATTGAAATTCTGAGAAACAAACAGAAATTTATTTCTGGAGCTGAAGAACTCAAATGAATGAGATTTAAAAATACATTAGAATGCATTAGAAATAGGACATATCATATGGAAAAGAGAATTAGTAAGCTGGAGGATAGAAATATAAGAATGATTCATATGAAAGAGGAGAGAGAACATTTTTTAAGTGAAGAAACTTTGAGAAATATCAGTCCATTAGAAAAGCCAACATAAGACTAATAGGTATCCCAGAAGGAGAAGGGGGCAGACAGTATACTTAAAGAAATAATAATGAAAAGAAAACGAAGAAATAATAATTGAGAACTTCCAAACCTGAGGAAGAAATTGGATATACAAGTCCACGAAGGTAAAAGAACACCTTATTATCTCAACACAAAAAGAACTTCTGCAAGACACATCATATTAAAACTGTCAAAAGCCAATGATACAAATGAATTTTAAAGGCAGTCAGGGGAAAAAAAAGATAATAACCTACAAAGGCACTGCAACTAGGCTATTAGCAGATTTCTCAGCAGAAACTCTACAGGCCAGGAGAGGGTAGAATGACACACAGTCAGCCACCACAATAATGTTTGGTCAGTGATGAACTACATATACAATGGTAGCCTCATAAGATTGTAACAGAGCTGAAAAATGTCTATTGCCTAGTGACATTGAGCTATAACATCAAAGGACAAAAGTTGCAAAATTCAGCTCTCCCTCTTGGAAGCATGTCAGCTCCTTCTCCACACCCCCCACCCCCTATCTTTCTGTTAAATTCCAAGGGCTCCTCCTTTTGCTTCTGTCACTTGTTTCTTGAGCCCATTTCTTCAACAGCTCATTTCTACTTCTGTAACTTTCTAAATAAGCTTCCTATTTTCCTATATAATAAAAAGCTAATATGCTAATTAGACCAAACAGCAGGATGACCTTCTGGACGAAGCTGGGCCTGCAAGGGGCTACAAGGGCCAGCTGGGGCTGCAAGGGGCTACGAGGGCCAAGCCCCTTGCACGAATTTCATGCATCAGCCCTCTAGTTTAAAAAAAAAAAAAAAAAAGTTTGCAAAATTCAACAAGGCTGTTTTTGAGATGGCAAACAACTTTAACTTGGATGTGAAAGAGGATGGCATTAAGGAGCTCCTAGAAGTGGTTCCTGAAAAACTGACTAAAGAGGAATTATTGAAAATTGAACAGGAATGCATAAAGAGGCAAGAGAATAGAAAAACTTCAGAAAAACAAAAAGATGAACCCTCAAGAAAATTCAGTGAAGGGTTTAGCATAAGTTTTTCCAGACCCCTACAAGCTCCTTATGGAGCCCCAACAGTGAAAGGTTATCATTAATAGAAAGGAATGTTCATGGCACATTATTTGCTTACAAGCAAATCTATGATGGAAAACAACAAAAAGCAAGCAAACCATCACAAACATTTCTGAAAACAGTAACACCTCCTCAACAAGATTCAGGCAGGATCTTCAGGAGGTATTCCAGAAGAAGGCATTGCTATAATAGAGATGACAGCTCCATAATTATTTCCCCTGAAGACCTTTTAGTGGGATAGTAAGTAGAGGTAATAAGACAGTGGTACTGATGATCCAAACCATGTGTAGGCCTAGGCCAGGGGTGGGCAACCTTTTTGTGAGTGCATGCCAAAACCAGCAAAATCTCTGACTCAAAATTCTTCTGCGTGCCAACCCTAATTTTTTGAGACCATGTTATGCCTACTTGATATCTCTTAAGGTGTACATATGTGAAGAACCTTGAAGAAATAATAAAATTCATTCGAGCGACAAAAACACAGTATATGATGATGAAAAATACATTTATTTTTTAATGTATACATGTACACTGATAGTCCGACAGAAAACTTTATGACTCTGTTTGATATTATCAGTGGGACTTTTGCTGCTGCATCACTGATGACAGAGATTTTACATCAGGTTTATACTTCGTGACCTTCAGAGATATGCACGAGCTACTACTTTCATCCGTCAGGCTACTCCTATTGCGACACTTAACAAAATTCATCACTGAGAACAAAGATTCCCAAGCGTATGTGGATGAAACCAAAACACTGGTTGGATCTAGGAAGGCAGGGAGAGTTAAGGCAGAGGCATAGAAATTGCTCTTCCCCTCTCTCGTCATCCATGTCTATGGTCTTTAAGATAACTTGTTATGTAAAATTATTTATTTACCTAAGATGCACCTACACTGAATTTATTTGAAAAATAAAAAAGTCAATATTAAGAAAAATATTGCGCCAAACCGGTTTGGCTCTGTGGATAGAGCGTCAGCCTGCGGACTGAAAGGTCCCAGGTTCGATTCCGGTCAAGGGCATGTACCTTGGTTGCGGGCACATCCCCAGTAGGAGGTGTGCAGGAGGCAGCTGGTTGATGTTTCTCTCTCATCGAAGTTTCTAGCTCTCTATCCCTCTCCCTTCCTCTCTGTAAAAAATCAATAAAATATAAAAAAAGAAAAAAAAGAAAAAAAAATTGTAAATGGAAGATTATAAGAGAAGGTTACGCATGCCAGCAAAAGTTACTGGCGTGCCAAACACGTGCCAGGGGTTACCCACCCCTGGCCTAGACTAATAGGTGTATCCGTGTCTTAGTTTTTAGCAAAAAAGCTTAAAATGCAATAATAACAATAATAATAATAAAACATAGATATAAAGAAAGAATTCTATAAAATGTATTAGTGTATTATGCTAAGTATTATTAGATAGAAGCCAATAAGTTAAAAAAAACTGAAGTTTATATAGTGAAAAAGATACAGTAAGGTAAGATTTATCATAAAAAAAATATATTTTTTAGAAGTTTAATGTAACTTAAGTGTACAATGTTTATAAAGTCTACAGTAATGTATAGTATTATCCTAGGCCTTCGCATTCACTTCACCACTCATTCACTGACTCATGCAAGGCAACTTCCAGTCCTGCAAGCTCTATTCATAAGGGCCCTATAAAGTTTACCATTTTTTACCTTTTATTGCGTATTTTTATTGTACCTTTTTAATATTTATTTAGATATGTGTAGATACACAAATATCATTGTTATAATTGCCTAAGTATTCAGTACAGTAACAAGCTGTAGCCAGAGTGACAGGCTACCATGAGTCAAGTTGTATAGAAGGCTATACCATCTAGGTTTGTATAAATATACTCTCATGATGTTCACTTGATGACAAAATCTCTTAATGATGCATTTCTAGAACATATCTCCATTATTAAGCAACACATGACTGTACTGAAATTATTGAAAGGTAAAACTTCCAGCCTCCAATATGCTATCTCGCAAAGTTATCCTTTAGATTTGAAGGAGAAATAAAGGCTTTCCTAGACAAACAAGAGCTGAAGGAGTTCACCACCACTAGAACTGCCTTATAAAAAAGATGATAAAAAGGAGATCTTCAAGCTGAAATAAAAAGACAAAAGTACACATAACTCTGATTAACCAAATACGAATATGGTAATTGTTTTAAAATAGCACATTAATCTATTAACTATAGCATAAATGTTAAAGAGTAGTAAAAACAGTTACAGCTGCCCTAGCCAGTTTGGCTCAGTGGATAAAAAACATTGGCCTGTGGACTAAAGGGTCCCAGGTTTGACTCCAGTCAAGGGCACATACCTCGGTATAGGCACTATCCCTGGCCCTGGTCAGGGTGCATGCGGGAGGCAACCAATCCGTGTTGTCTCTCTCACATCAAAGTTTCTGTCTCTCCCTCTCCCACTCTCTAAAAATCAATGGAAAAATATCCTCAGGTGAGGATCAACAACACACACACAAAAAAAACCATAGCTACAGCTACTACAACTTAGTAACAAAATCACAGTATTTTGTCACATCAAAAATATGAAAGGGGAAGGGCACTTAATTCAGGTGATCAAAGAGACTGTGCCACTGCATCCCTACTACATAAGGACACCCTATCAAAACTGGGAGTCATAGCAGATCCACCTAATACATAGAATAAAACACAAAGAGGCAGCCAAAATGGGAAGACAAAGTAACATGCCTAGTGAAAAACAGGAGAAATCTCTAGAAAAAGAAATGAAATGAAGGCAAGCAATTTATGAGATATAGAGTTCAAAAATATGGTTGTAAGGATGCTCAAGGAACTTAGTGAGAACAACAGAATGAAAAATAAAAACACACATGGAAATAATAAAAAAGAACCAGTGAGAAATCAAGAATACAATATCTGAAATGAACAATAGACTAGAAGAACTAAACAGTAGGTTGGATGAAGAAGAAAATCATATCAGCTCTTTAGAAGAAATGGAAGCAGAAAACACCTATTCAGAGCAACAAAAATGAAAAGGTATTTAAATAAATGAGGATAGTTTAAGGGACCTTTGGGACAACATACAGCATAACAACATCCTCAACATAGGGGAAGAGCAAGAACAAGGGATCAACCACCCATTTGAAGAAATAATGACTGAAAACTTCCCTAACCTAGTGAAGGAAAAAGTCACACAAGTTCAGGAACCATAGAGCCCCAAAGAAGAAGAACTCAAAGAGGACCACACCATAATTAAAATGGCACAAGTTAAAGACAGAGAATCGTAAAAGCAAGAAGAGAGAGACAGTTACCTACAAGGGTAACTACCATAATTCCAACAGCTGATTTCTCAACAAAAACAAGAATGAAATCACATCAAGCATACATCTTCTCTGACCATAATTGTATGAAACTAAAAATCAATCATGAGAAAAAAACTGAAAAACACACAAGGCATGGAAGTAAATAAATGTTAGTAAACACTGAAAGAGTTAACAATGAGATTAAGGAAGAAATAAAAAGATACCTTGAAACTAATAAAAATAAGAACACAACCACCCAAAATCTATGGGACATAGCAAAAGCAGTCCCAAGAGGGAAATTCATAGCATTTCTAAAAAACTAGAAAAAACTCAAACAATCTAACTTTACATTTAAAACAAGAAAAAGAACTAAAAACCAAGCTCAAAGTGAATAAAAGAAAGGAAATAAAGATCAGAGCAGAAATAATTGAAACAGAGTATAGCCCTATTTGGTTTGGCTCAGTGGATAGAGCATTGGCCTGCAGACCAAAGGGTTCTGGGTTCCATTCGGTTAAGGGCACTTACCTCAGTTATAGGCTCCTCCCAGCCTGGGCCCTGGTCAGGGCACATGCAGGAGGCAACCAATCTATGTGTTTCTTTCACATTGACATTTCTCTCTGTCTCTCCCTCTCTTCCACTCTCTCTAAAAAAAAAAAAAAATCAATGGAAAAATATCCTCAGGTGAGGATTAAAAATATTACAAACAACTAATGCCAACAAATTAGACAATATGGATTAAATAAATTCCCAGAAACCATACAATCTTCCAGAAATGAATCAGGAAGAATCAGAAAATCTGAATAGACAGATTGCAACTAATAAAATTAAAGCTGTATTTAAAAAAAAAAAAAAAACTTCCCCAAAAACAGAAGTCCTGGCCTGGATGGCTTCAAAGGTGAATTTTACCAAACATTCAAAGAAGAACACCTATTCTAAACTATTCCAAAAAAACCCAAGAGCAGAAAACACTCCCAAGTTCACTTTATGAAGCCAGCATTATCCTGATTCCAATAGCAGATAAAAACACTGCAATCTCTCAAGCAACAGCTAGTATCTACATACCCCATACCTCTCAATAGGTGGCCCCAGGCCCAGCACTAGCAGCAGGCAGCCTTGGTTCACAGGTTGGCCTCTCCTCAGTACCTTCAAGCTCAACACAAGTAGCAGCCATGTGCATATTGCTTGTAGCTCATGCTGGGTAATCCCAGGCAAGGGCACAGGTAAAAGCTGACTTTGCACCACCCTGGAGGCCTCAGAGCCAGTGTACCAAGTGGTCAACTTCAATCACGTTGGATTACAATACTACCACCTCCATGAGTGACACACTCACGAGGAGGATTCGTTGAGCCCCAAAGCGCCACTGAAGTAAGTGTAAGGAGCCTCTGGGTACCAATTTCAAGGGTACCAAGGAGCTCTATAGGGTGGGCTCCTGCTCTTCAGTTATAGCTGCAGCTGATCCTAGCAACCAATTGACTTGGGGGTTAAGCCCTCCCAAAGACGCCAGCATAAATCAAAGCTCAACTACAATAGGACAGCACACACAGCTCACACAGGGACACATGGGGAATGCCCAGATCAGGTGGCTGGGGAGGCTGAGCCATTGGGCCCTACAGGACACCTACTACATACACAAGGCAACTCTACTAAGTTCAGGAGACATAGCAAATCTACCTAATACATAGAAACAAATACAGGGAAGTAGCCAAAATGCAGAGACAAAGACACATGTCACAAATCAAAGAAGAGGAGAAATCTCCAGAAAAAGAACTAAATGAAATAGACGCAAGAAAACTACCAGATACAGGAGTTCAAAGCAATGGTTATAAGGATGCTCAAGGAACTTAATGAGAACTTCCTATAGTGATAACATTAACATAAAAAAGGACCAGTCAGAAATGAAACATATACTAACTGAAATAAATAATTACAGGGGATTAACAGTA
Source organism: Myotis daubentonii (assembly GCF_963259705.1). Taxonomy (NCBI): domain Eukaryota; kingdom Metazoa; phylum Chordata; class Mammalia; order Chiroptera; family Vespertilionidae; genus Myotis; species Myotis daubentonii. Next base: position 165,359,480 of record NC_081841.1, read on the forward strand.
GAATAGAGGACGTGAAGAACCAAATCAAGAATTTGGAATATAAGGAAGCAAAAAACATCCAATCATAACAGCAGCAAAAAAAAGAATATAAAAGTATGAAGGTAGCCCTAACTGGTTTGGCTCAGTGGAAAGAGTGTTGGCCTGGGGAGTGAAGGGTCCCAGGTTCGATTCTGGTCAAGGGCATGTACCTTGGTTGCTGGCACATCCCAACTAGGGGGTGTGCAGGAGGCAGCTGATCTGTTTCTCTCTCATTGATGTTTCTAACTTTCTATCCCTCTCTGTAAAAACATCAATAAAATATATTTTTTTTTAAAAAATGAAGGTAGTGTAAGGAGCTTCTGGGTACCAATTTCAAGGGTACCAACATTGGCATCATGGGAGTGCTCAAAGGAGAAGAGAGGAAGAAATCAAAAACTTACTGGAGCCCTGGCCAGTTTCGCTCAGTGGTTAGAGTGTCAGCCCACGAACCAAAGGATCGCAGGTTTGATTTTGGTAAACGGCACATACCTCAGTTGCAGTTCGATCCCCGGCCTTGGTCAAGGGCATATGTGAGAAGCAACCAATTGATGTGTCTCTCTCACATCAATGTTTCTCTCTCTGTCTCTCCCCCACTCCTTCTAAAAATCAATAGATAGGATTAACACACACATATACACACAAAAAGTCATTTTCTACCACCTGGAGATTTTATTTATTGGAAAGGACATCAAAGACTCTCTAACCTTTGGATGGGACCTTATCAGGTATCTAATCATGAATGTACATCTATCCCTGTCTCTAACACTCATCTCTGCCTACAATGAATATCAAAAACTCCTCTAAGATGCAAGCCACTGACATTAGAGGTAGACAGCTATCCCAAGATATCAACAGGCATATATACCTACAGACTGATATTGAACTCTGAAACCATTTTGTTTGACTGCCTTTACCTGTCCGCTAATAACATTAATCATAATAGTAATTATAGTTGTCCTTTGGGTTTTTCTACATACTCCAACTGTTCATGATTACCAAAGATGTAGAAGATAATTTTTAATAGTCTTTTTATGGCTTATGTAAATGTTATACTAGATGCAAAATACAGAAAAATGAGACAGGTGGCAAAAATTCAGATCATGTTATTACAAAGGACAAAAATATTGCAGGGTGTTTTTCACAACAAAGGCCATAAGACCTGACTGCCTTCCATTTACCTACTCTTCTCTTTTGAGAAAACACGGCCTCAGCTCACATCCCATGCTTAGCATATTGTCCCATCCCCAACAATTCACCATTTCAACAAGATGACATAGGTACTGAGACTTCCTTAGGAATGAGCCTTCCTAGTACACAATCTGACCAAAAGGCTGGTCATCAATGCATCCTTTGGATTGATAACCAAATTGGAAAACTGTGGACAAAAGGGGGGTTCTAAAATAAAACGGACAAGTTCAGTGAATTTACGGAAAAGTAAATTCACAGATTTATCTAATCATAAATTCCTAACTGGGCAGGTCATGGTGGGTAGTCACATCTGTCCATAGAACTTCATTAGTAAAAAGTTTTTAAGCAAGCCCTGTTCATTATTCTTGTGCATCTAGGTCAGCGGTTCTCAACCTATGGGTCGCAACCCCTTTGGGGGTTGAACGACCCTTTCACAGGGGTCGCCTAAGACCATTGGAAAACACATATATAATTACATATTGTTTTTGTGATTAATCACTATGTTTTAATTATGTTCAATTTGTAACAATGAAATTGGGGTCACCACAACATGAGGAACTGTATTAAAGGGTCAAGGCATTAGGAAGGTTGAGAACCACTGATCTAGGTTAACACACCTTAGTCCTCTTTTCCGGGCTCCTGAAAAACCACCCTCAAGGGAGCACAGAATCTTGACTACCTCACACCTTGCTTTTACCCACTTTTATGTGATCGTCCTTCCATTCTCTCTCTTATTCCTAATGTATAAAAGAAACTGCAAAACTGTTATCCTCAGAGCATTTCAGATCTTGCTTCCTGGCAATGTCATTGGTTTGACTCAAACTCTTTTTTTTTTTTTTTTAATATATTTTATTGATTTTTTACAGAGAGGAAGGGAGAGAGATAGAGAGTTAGAAACATCGATGAGAGAGAAACATCGATCAGCTGCCTCCTGCACATCTCCTACTGGGGATATACCCGCAACCCAGGTACATGCCCTTGACCGGAATCGAACCTGGGACCTTTCAGTCCGCAGGCCGACGCTCTATCCACTGAGCCAAACCAGTTTCGGCAAACTCAAACTCTTTTAAAAATAAAAATTATCCAGAGGTTTGGATGTTCCTTATGTTAACAATTGAATAATTTGGAAAAATGAAATGAAAATAATTGAATTCAGATAACATTTATTTTCAGAAATACAGTTTGAAGTTCAGATAAGAGAACTAGGTAGATAAGCAGCTAAAATTGGAAATAAGAGCTTAAGGCTTTGAAGAGTGGTCAGTGGTTAAGTAAAACATAAATATGAGAAATAATTGCATAAAGTAGAGGCTCTCTTTGAAAAGCTCTGAAATTCAAAGTAAACGTGCATGAAAGATATGCAACATCCTAAGAAGGAACTCTTTAACTTTCAAAGAATGTACAATACACACAAAAAATACTTTAAGAACCACTGGCACAAATTATAATAGAAACCATCCATGGAAATGAATGTGAATGAGGTAGCAGGAGAAATAGTTGAGGAAGAAAAAGTCATGAAAACAGAACTTACAAAATACAATTAAAAGGCAAGAAAAGAACTAAAGGGACTAGAATGGATTTGAGAAAAAAGAGAACCAAAGTAATAGGGAATCAATACCTCAAAAGTTAAAAAAAAAAAAAAAAAAAGGCAGCATCAACATTGTCTAATGTTATAAATACAGGTCAAAGAACATAAAGTTTATATAAGATCTTTATATTTAGTAAACATAAATCATTGGTAACACCGAAGTAAGCAATTCTGGTTGAATATAAGCAGAAAGAAGCTATATTATAAAGCATTAAGAAATAAATGGTTGGAGGCAAGTGAGTGAAAAATTAAAGACTACTATTTCTCAAGATTCACCTCTATAAAGAAAAGAAAGCGAGGATGCAAGTGACTAGAGGAAAAATATGATTTATATTTTGTTTTGTTTTTGCTGCCACTGTTGCTGAGTTTTTCTTCCTTAAAGAATGAAAGATTAGATTTTCTATGCCCAGAAGTGTCTGTAGAAAGGAAAAGATCAAAGGAAGGAAACAGGGGTAAAGTTCAGGAGTAAAATGATCACTTTTCAGTTCTTCCTGTAAAACAGGAACAAAAATGTATTTTAATGTGGTGAGAAAGGTACCGTAACAAGTGTGGGTGAAGGTGGAAAGATTACAAAAATTCCTAAAAGGTTTATTTCTTAAAACTGTAAAGCACTGATAACCATGACGCCTCAGAACTTGTTCCCTTACAATAGCAGCTATCACTATGAAAATGTTATAATAAAAAAGAGAAAACAGTAATAGGAAAGTACAGTATAGTAGTAATTTAAAAACATGACTCAAACACACACACACACACACACACACACACACACACACACACACACACACACGAATCCCAAGTCTAAAAGCTTTTGTTTAAATCATTGTTTAGTTACAAGTTATAGCTAACTCTATGACTCTAGGCAAGTTATCTTGACTTTGTGCTTCAGGGCCTGAGTGCCAACACTTGCAAAATAGAGGTAACAATGCTTACCTCATAGAACTGGGTAGTAATAGAAAACATATCAATGAATACAAATGTTAGGTGGTAGTGGCAGTAGCAATGATAGTGATAATAGTAACAGTAACAATAGAAATGTAACCTATTTGTGTTTAATCAACCAGTACTTAAGGAAGGAAGAAAGGAGTAGGCTCTAAAAAAATGTGCCTCCTTCAATCCTTTCAACTACAGAAGGAAACAAGTATAATTCTCCCTATTATACTAATAAGGAAATCAGTTAGTAAGTGGCAGAACTAAGATTTGAACACTGGTGTATGTGGACTCAAAACTTATTTTCTTTTCACCACACAACACACTATCTTCAGAGGAGTACTTAGCATTAGCAGCAGGAGCACAAATTTAGGCATTCTGTTCTTTACTACTAAACTCGCAAAATCTGGGTACATCATTAAATGCCTTTCAATTTTATTTTCTGAAAAATTGAGTTTGATTAGATCTTGAGGTTTCCCTTCAGCTAAAAAAGTTCATGATTTTATAAAAGTGCCACATTTAGTGATAGGAAAACTCACAAAAATTTTAAAACAGCAGAAAACCTTTTCTGTTTAAAAACTAAAACAGAAAACTTGAAAAAAAGAACACAGATTTTTCTTCACATTATCAAAGGAAAGACCAATATCTAATTTTATGTTATTAGCAAGTATAATTAAGCAAATGTTTGAGAGAACAAAACATCAATTTTAAGTATTTCAAGGTCAATTTTAACACCTACACTTTCAATAATGAAAAATTAACTCAGATTTCTGATATACCTACAGAACTATAATCAAATAAAATACAGCTTTACTGAATTTTATTTCATGCTGAAACTGCAACCAGGCTATTTTTGTTTTAAATATCAATCTGAAAACTCTCCTGCCCTAAAACCCGCCACTGGTTTCCTATTATCCTTTAGTGACATCCAAAATCCTTAACATGACTCAACAAAGTCATGTGATCTGGCTCCTCTCTCTGGTGCTATCCAATGCTATTCTTCTCCTTGCTCTTTTTTCAAATTCCTCCAAGACACATTTTCTTTCACTTTAGGGCAGCGGTTCTCAACCTGTGGGTCTCGACCCTTTTGGGCGTGGGGGGGGGTCGAATGACCCTTTCACAGGGGTCGCCTAAGACCATCGGAAAACACATATATAATTACATATTGTTTTTGTGATTAATCACTATGCTTTAATTATGTTCAATTTGTAACAATGAAATTGGGGGTCACCACAACATGAGAAACTGTATTAAAGCGTCACGGCATTAGGAAGGTGGACAACCACTGCTTTAGGGCCTCATCCAATCTGCTCTCCAAAACCTAGAATGCTCTCATACATCTCCATTCCCATCCTTTTGCCCCAGCAAACTGCCTTTCATTCTTGCAGACTGAGATCAAATGTTATGCCAAGAAAGCCTTTCCTGACCTCTCAGACATATATTTTGACAACATTCTGGACTTCACAACACTTGAAATTACTTAACACTTGTCTTCTCTGCTAACTGGTAAACAATATGAAGATGGTCATTTCATGTCTTGTTTCCTACTATTTTCCCAATATCTAACACACTGTTTAGCACAGAGGAGATTAAATAATCAATAAATGTTTCCTGGATGAATACATTCAAAATGTGGGGCAAAGTCCAAAACCATGAGATGCTTTACTAGTACAAGGACCTAAAAAGTTCTATACAAATTTGAGTTCTATCTTACTCTTAGCTCTTCTTCAGATGTGCCTCCCTCAAACAGGTGCTATTTGGCAATTATACAACTTTAAAGTAAAGCAAAAAAAATCCCTCCAGATAATGAGCCCATTCTAAAGTTTCACAAAACCAAGGTTAGAAACCACAGGTCTTAAATAATTGGAGCTTTAAAACTCATCATCTAAAAGAATTCACCTGAAATGCAATTAAAGGAGCAGAAACTTGGATAAGTCTCACCCATTCTGCAGCATTCCATTAATTTTACCACACCAATGTACATTATAGAAGGACCAATCCCAATTCCTACTACTAATGCAGTGCCTTATTTATCCCAAAAGTAATGACTGCAGGGCTAGTTATCTGAGTAGGCTACATGATACCTGGAATATACTTTGTTAAAACTAAAGAAAAATTATAGCCTTGGCTGGTTTGGCTCAATGGACAGAGTGTTGGACTGTGGACTGAAGGGTCCCAGGTTCAATTCCGGGCAAGGGCACATTCCCAGTAGGGGGGCGTGCAGGAGGCAGCCGATCAATTCTCTCATCATTGATATTTCTCTCTCTCCCTCTCCCTTTCTCTCTGAAATCAATAAATATTTTTGAAAAGAAAAATTATAAGCATAAACACTAAGTAACTATATATAATTTTAGCTTAGTGGGAAAAAAGAGAAATGGCAGTAAAATTGATAAGTAATTCAAAAACTGGAGGCTTAAAAAGAAGAATACTATTTTGACTCATAACATTTTTTAAAGTTTTCTGTTCATCTAAAACAGTGTTAATTATAAACCAGGCAGCATTCAAAGATTTGCTTAACACATATTCATTATTTTCTCCAATTTAGAGATGAAGAAAGAGGCACTGAGTTAAGCAACTTGCTCAATATTATACAGCTGGTAAGTGCCAGAGGCAGAACTCAAATCCAGCCATTCTAGCTCCGGAGTTCTCCCTCTCAACCAGGATACAACACTGATGCTCACTGTCTTTCCAAATCCCCGAAATAGGGCTTCAATCTGTACCATCCCTCTCCAGTAAAACTATGTTTGCTAAGGTCACCAATGACATCTACCTTGCCAAATCAAAGGGTCACATATCTACTGCCATCTTTTTCACCCATTCTGCAGCATCCCATTAAGTTCACAACTTGCCTCTTGTCATATATCCCCTTAGTGACATATATCCCATTTTCTTCCTACCACAGACTGGGGCTCTCTTCTCTTGCATATCTACCCATTTTTCTAGGAAATCTCTCACAGTTCCATGGCTTTAAATATCATCTACGTGACTCCAAATTTCTCTAGTCACAGACCCAACTACCTATTTGACATCTCACTTAGATGTAACCAACCATCTTACCCTCTTTCCCTCAACCTTTTTTCTTCCATCCTTCTCTACCATCACCCATCCAGTTGCTTAGGCTAACTTCTTAGTCATCATCCTTGACTTGACTTTCCCACATCTCCCACATAAAATCCATCAGCAAGTCCTATCAAATCTAACTTATAAAATATATTTAGTTCTGTCTCCATTATCACTCTAATGCAAATTACCTACATCTCTGCCTACAATGCCCTTCACAATGGTCTCCTTGCTTCCATTTTTGCCCCCTTAATCTCTACAAAGCAGCCTAAGTTAAAAACAAAATCAAATCAGTCTTTGCTTGCTTTAAATCATCTAACGTATTCCATTATAATTTAAATAAAATCCTAGCTCTTGAACATGTCCTCAAAGATGCTCCATGACTTGGCCCCTATTTCTACAACTTCATGTCCTTCCATTCTCTCCCCCACCAATAAGGTTCCTTGGGTTCCTTGGAGCCGTAACTACCTTCTTTCTCTCCCTAGAACACACTATGATCACTTCTGCTAAGAGCTATTGCACTTGCTGTTCCTGCCACAAGAAACATTCTTTTTCAGACTTTCACACAGATGGTTCCTTCTTCCCCCATGATGTTGCTCAAATGCCACCCCTCTGAGAGGCCTTCTAATCAGTCTTTTACATCTATTATTACAACCGTCACTATTCTTATTATTGCCTGAAGGTATCGCATTTGCTTACTATGCCTAGTCAATTTTGGAATTTGAAAGCTCCATCTCCAACACTTCCCATAGTACCAAGTAGGTGCTTAATAAATTTATTGAATGAGTGAATTTTCCCCAATGCACTTTAAGTTTATTGTAAATCAATCAACTTTATAAAGCACTTGGCCCGTTATATATTTTTATGTAGCCAGAGATAAAGCCTTAAAACACTCATTTTTTCCAATCCAAAGCGTTTCAGCACTCTGAATCCCCTCCCCCAAAACACACAGCCCATCTACAACAACCCACTTAAAACTGCTAAAAATTCCATATGGATGGACTGCATTTCCTCCTCCTCTACAAGCCAACGACCGTGTAGGTAGCAAAAGGGGAATTTTACTGAGCATCTCAGCACCTGTTACATTTTCAACCAGCTAAGAGATGGGCCGCTGAGCTAGCAGCCGGCACGTGGGAGACGTGACTTTTCCTGCAGGTATAGCATTTAGGTAAAACCTGAGTGGCTTAGAACTATCCAAATCTTTAATCTGGACCATTCAGTTCGTTTAAATAAGCATGATAGTCTGTAGGCAGAAGATTATGCTCGGATTCGCTAAAAATAAAAAGAAAAAGAAAGAAAGAAAAAGATAAGAGAAAGAAGCCGATTTGGGGACCTTCAGGAAACACAAAGTGTGTGTATGTGTGTAGGTTGGGGATCAGTCTACCTATAACGTGAAGACAAGAACAGGAGACAGCGGTTCAAGAACCAACTCAGCGGTAAGATGAAGGCCCTCCAGGATATGCAGAACCTGGGGACGAGGACAGAAGCGGAGGAGAAAACACAAGAGCCCCGAGACCTCCGTCCACCGCTTCGGCCTCCACCACATGCATCTGGGGCAACTGCATTGATCGGCGCCCGCCAATCGCCCACCTCCCTCCCTGCAAGGAGACAGCCCCGGGTACTCACATGGGCTCGAGAGTCTTGCTGAGCCAGGACTTCAGTGCCTCGAAGTTTTCAATGATCATTTTAGAAACCATCCACAGCGGCGCCCAGGCCCGTCACTCTCCTCCGCCCGCCCAGGTCGCGGCCGCTACAGCCGCCGCTGCCCCCGCCCCCTCCTCCGCGCGCCGCCCGCGTGGGCCGCGGTGGGAGGCGCCGGTGGCAGGTTCCCGCGAGCCGGCTCGGTGAACAGCTCCGCGGGGACCGCCGCAGGCCGCGAGTCCACGGGGTGCCAGGAGCTTCCCCCTCCCCGGACCCCGGCCCGGGCTGAGGCAGCAACGGCTTGCCTGAGCCCTCCCCCTTCCCTCCACCCCAGCCAATCGTTCGGAACCGGGAGCGCGACACGCGCCTAGACCCGGGCTTTCTCTCAGCCGCGGGACCAGTTGCTTGTCGGTAACGCAGAAGAGGCAAAATGAAGAAAGCGAAGACGAAGAGCAGCTCAATGGGAACGATTCGGGGGGTCTTCCCGGCTCCCAGCACCCCCAAGAAGATGGCTGCCGGCAACTCTCGCGAGAATTAAGAAAGTCTCGCGATGACCCGGAGCCTGCTGGGAAGACACGTAGGATTCGCGGAGAGCGAACTGTAGGGAGTGCCGTAGTTCGAGCTTTTGCGTGTTTGCGGCTTTTGTGCCTTTTTACACTTCGGCCCTCTTAAGGAATAAAGATTTTATTTTATTTTTTTACTGGGAGGGAAAGATCGATGATTTCAGAAACAGCAGGAGCGGAGCAGCTCGTCTTCTGAAACGGCCGTGGCGCGTCCGCTGGAACTAACGCGGAGCCTGGAGCGCTCCGCGGGAGCCTCCCCGCCGGTGTGCGGGGTTCCCCCTGTGCTGCGCCGGTGTCTCCTCGGGGCACCTGTGCCCTGCACGAACACGTTCTCCGTGTGCTGTGCTGTGGTTTGGGAAGCACAGGCTGGTCTGATCTCACCCACTGAGACCTCCAGAGGATTAGTGTCTTGTCCAAAATTACTCGACTCGTTGGCAGAGCACTGATAACCTAGGGATGCTTCAAAGGAAAGGTGAGACAAATAGTTTCCCGCCATCCGAAACGTCGGGGCTTATCCCTAGCTGACGATAAGAAAAGTGTGTGCGTCTTTAATTCTTTTCATGGAGAGCGATTCAGTCCCAGATAGGGAAATTACATAGCTTCAGAAGACAGAGCCTTCATGTCAGCATCCCGAATAAACGTCCCTTCTCCTGAGTTTAAATAAGTTTCATTTCTGCCCGAGTTGTTCTGTGCTATTGCATACTACCATTAATGTGCTGGGTGGGATTCTACAAAAGGTCAGGTGCCCGTAAACAATGAAAACAGTCCACAATATAGACACTTGGAGTAAGTAGACCAGTAAAAAGTTATTTATGACAGACCCTAAGTTGTTAAGAATGCTAAGTTTGTAATTTCCTGGAGTGAAGTGCCCCAAAGCAGTAAGTGGAGAAAATTATCAAGTAAAGAAAAGCTGGATATTTGTTTTCAAATACAGCATATAGTATGGGATACGATACACATTAAAACCCAGCTACGGAATAACCAGGGTGTTGAGTAAAGCAGTTTAGCTCAGTGAAGTAAGCCAAGCACCAAGAACAAACAGTGTAGGAATCCACTTATGCGAGGTGCCACCGAGAGTAGCCAGACTCCTAGAGACAAGAAGTCTAGGGGTGGGGGTGTGGGGAAGAATCGGGGAGTTGTTTTTTAATTGGTAAAAAGTTTCGTTTGGGTTAATGAGAAAGATCTGGAGATAGGCTGTATTGACGGTTCACAACAATGTGAATGTACTTAATGCCGTTGAACTGCACACTCAAAAACAGTTAAAATGACACATTTTATATGAATATTTTACTGCAATAAAAATAATTGATACATTTAATGTTATTAGGGAAAAAGTAATATCCTATTTGTGTAATAGCCTTGTCATTGGCGGATTCCACCAATGTTTTCAACCACATCACTTCACTGTTCCATAGCTCTGGCCATTCATTCCCTACGGCCAAAGCTACTCATTCTACTGGCAAATACTGTATACTCCAGGTAAACAGGTATGCTTATCCTCCACTTTTCCAAATATTTATTCACATCATTTCCACCGGGAATGTTTTTACTTACTTCTTTCTCTGGTAGCTCAAACCTTACACATACTTCTCTCTTAATACCACTACTAGTGTTCGTTTGAAATCTCTTATTTTCTCTAAACAGCAGCAACAGCCTTTTAATCTCTCTGCCTCTTAGGTTGCACCCATATCAGTTCATATTCAGTTACCTTCATCATCATTGCCTTTTTTGAAAAATATGTTTTTATTTATTTTAGAGAGAGATAAAGGGAGAGGGAGAGAGAGAGGGAGAGGAACATCATTCATTTGCCTCCTGTATGGAGAAAGAGAGAGAGAGAGAGAGAGAGAGAGAGAGAGAGAGAGACGTCGTTCATTTGCCTCCTGTATGCACCCTGACCAGGGACCAGAACCAACCCCAGCATGTGTCCTAACTGGGAATTGAACCGGTGACCTTTTATATTTTTTATTTTGTTTTGTTTTGTACCTTCTTAAATATCTTTAACTGGTGGTCCCTCGGCCTGGCCTGCAGGGATCGGGCCAAAACTGATCTCTGGGTCTGGGGTGCAGGTGAAGCAGATTCAGGGCCAACAGTGCCGCAGCAGCAACCTAACCCACAGCCGAATCCATGAGGAATCGGGCTCCCTCCTCTACTGGTTGGGGCATCTGCCCGCTGATGGTCATTGTACATCATAGCTACCGGTCGGACGGCCACTTAGGCTTTTATATATATATAGACTAGAGGCCTGGTGCACAAAAATTTGTGCACTCGGGCGGGGGGGTTCCCTCAGCCCAGCCTGTGCCCTCTCGCAGTCTGGGACCCCTCGGGAGATAACGACCTGCTGGCTTAGGCCTGCTCCCGGGTGGCAGAGGGCAGGGCCAATTGGGGGGTTGGGGCACCATCCCCTGTCACACTCAAGGCAGGGTCGATGGGGAGGTTGCAGCGCCACCCCCTGTCATGCACAGAGCAGGGCCAATCAGAGGGTTGGGGTGCAGCCCCCTGTCACACACAGAACAGGACCCATCAGGGGGGTCAGGCACCGCCCTCTCACCCACAGAGCAGGGCTGATCAGGGGGTTGGGGTGCTCCTACTCTCACACTCAGGGCAGGGCAGATGGGGAGGTTATGGCTCTACCCCGTCACACACAGAGCAGGGCCCGTGGAGGAGGGCGGGGGTTGGGGGCTCCACACCCTGTCACACACAGAGCAGGGCCAATCAGGGGGTTGGGGCACCACACCCTGTCACGCTGATCCCGGTGCCGGGAGGCCTTGCGGCTCCGCTGATCCCGGTGCTGGGAGGCATATTATCCTTTTACTATATAGGGTAGAGGCCTGGTGCATGGGTGGGTGCCGGCTGGTTTGCCCTGAAGGGTGTCCTGGATCAGGGTGGGGGTCCCCACTGGGGTGCCTGGCCAGCCTGGGTGAGGGGATGATGGCTGTTTGCAGCTGGTCACACCCCCTTCAGGGTGGGGGTCTCCACTGGAATGCCTGGCCAGTCTGGGTGAGGAGCTGAGGGCTGTTTTTAGGCTGGGGGTGACTGAAGCTCCCAACCGCTCCTTTTTTTCTTTCTTTCTTTTTTTTTTATTCTGGGCCAGCTTTAGCTTTGAGGCTTGGCTCCAGCTCTTTAGGCCTCCGCTGCTGAAAGTAGGTTTCTGGCCTTTGCTTACAATGTTGCGATCCTGCTGGCTGAAGCCCGGCAGGTTTCTGGGGTTTTGTTTAGCTTCTATGTTTGTTACATAGTTGCTTGCAGCTCAGAGGCCTGCAGGGGCAGGTGGGGAACGTTGGAGTCCTCCATCACTGAAGCAAGCAAGCGTCATGTTAGTTTCAAGCTGCCTGGCTGTCGGCTGCCATCTTGGCTGACAGTTAATTTGCATATCGCCCTGATTAGCCAGTGGGAAGGGTAGCAGTCGTACGCCAATTACCATGTTTCTCTTTTATTAGATAGGATAGTTTACAATTAAAAATTGAGAGTGAGTTCATCAGGTGGTTCAGTTCGTTGGAGCATCAACTCTTACACTAAAGGGTTTCAGGTTCCATATCTGGTCAGGCTGCATACGGGAGGCTGAACTGGTGACCTTTTAATGCATGCACGGAACAGTGCTAAACCAACTGAGCCACACCAGCCAGGGCCATCATCGTTGCCTTTAACATCTTTGCAAAACTTGAATCTAAATCATGTCACATCCCTGCTTAAAATCTTCATCAACTTCCACGTTGTCTTCAGGATAAAAATCCAAATTCTTTAACATCCTGTAAAAGACTTTTCACAATCACCCCTTCCTATTTGCCTTAGAGACTTCTTTCAGTGCCTCCCAGCCTTTGATCCAGCATCCTGAACTATTTCATGTTCCTTAGAAGAGCTGTGTTCTCTTTAAACTGAGGCATTGCAAAATGTGTTTCCCTCCCATTCACTTGACGGAATCTTACTAATCCATCAAAGTCAGTGCAGGACCTTTTGAAGTCCATCCCTGACCTTCCTGCTCTAAAGCAAAAGTCTCTCTGAGGTTTTCTCGTATCAGTCTGTGCTAGCTTCTGTTATAGCATCCATTACTTTATTTTTGCAATTACCTAATTATCTGTTCCTTAGTAGACAATAGTTTTGAATCTCCTGCTCCAAGCACAGCCCTGATGTGTAGAGTTAGTTCTCAGTTCTCTATTTTTTTTTTAATTAAATCTTTATTGTTCAGATTATTACATTTGTTCCTCTTTTTCCCCCCCCATAACTCCCCTCCTCCCAGTTCCCGCCCCACCCTCCGCCCTCACTCCCCACCCACTGTCCTTATCCATAGGTGCACTATTTTTGTCCAGTCTCTTCCCGAATCTCCCACACCCCTTTCCCCCCCAAGAATAGTCAGTCCATTCCCTTTCTATGTCCCTGATTCTATTATAATCACCAGTTCATTCTGTTCATCAGATTATTTATTCACTTGATTCTTAGATTCACTTGTTGATAGATGCATATTTGTTGTTCATAATTTGTATCTTTACCTTTTTCTTCCTCTTCCTCTTCTTAAAGGATACCTTTCAGCATTTCATATAATACTGGTTTGGTGGTGATGAACTCCTTTAGCTTATCTGTGAAGCTCTTTATCTGACCTTCAGTTCTGAATGATAGCTTTGCTGGATAAAGTAATCTTGGTTGTAGGTTCTTGGTATTCATCACTTTGAATATTTCTTGCCACTCCCTTCTGGCCTGCAAAGTTTCTGTTGAGAAATCAGCTGACAGTCGTATGGGTATCCCCTTGTAGGGAACTGTGTTTCTTTCTCTTGCTGCTTTTAAGATTCTCTCTTTGTCTTTTGCTCTTGGCATTTTATTTATTTATTTATTTATTTATTTATTTTTTAAATATATTTTATTGGTTTTATACAGAGAGGAAGGGAGAGATACAGAGAGTCAGAAACATCGATGAAAGAGAAACATCGATCAGCTGCCTCCTGCACATCTCCCACTGGGGATATGCCCGCAACCCAGGTACATGCCCCTGACCGGAATCGAACCTGGGACCTTTCAGTCCGCAGGCCGACGCTCCATCCACTGAGCCAAACCGGTCTCGGCTGCTCTTGGCATTTTAATTATGATGTGTCTTGGTGTGGTCCTCTTTGGATTCCTTTTGTTTGGGGTTCTCCGTGCTTCTTGGACCTGTAAGTCCATTTCTTTCACCAGGTGGGGGAAGTTTTCTGTCATTATTTCTTCAAATAGGTTTTCAATATCTTGGTCTCTCTCATCTTCTGGCACCCCTATAATTCTGATGTTGGTACACTTGAAGCTGTCCCAGAGGCGCCTTACACTATCCTCGCATTTTTTGGATTCTTTTTTCATTTTGCTTTTCCGGTTGGGTGTTTTTTGCTTCCTCGCATTTCAAATCATTGACTTGATTCTTGCGCTCCTCTGGTCTGCTGTCGGGCGTCTGTATAATATTCGTTATTTCAGTCCGTGTATGCTTAATTTCTAGTTGGTTCCCCAATATAACATCGAGGGTCTCATTAGTTTTCTTGTAGATCTCATTAAGTTTATCGGCGGCTTCTAAACAGTTCTTGAGAGACCTTAAAAGTGTGGTTCTGAACTCTATATCTTCCATTGACAATTTTGTCCTGTTTCTTTGTCTCCGCATTTTGTTATGCTTCCTTGGTGCACCCCCTAGTGGTCTTTGTTCGCAGTCTTATAGTTAAACCTTGATTGTTGTAGCTAATCCCAGGGAGGGTTTGACCTCCAGGCCAAGTGGCTATGAGAATCAGCTGTGTCAGCAGTGAGAGAACTTCTGTCCTCTAGGGAGGTGCTAATCTAGCCTTTGCCTGAGGCTATCCGGCAAATGCCTCTGTGCAGGGCTTGGGCGGGGCGGGTCGCACAGGATCAACAGGGTGGGCCGGAGAGAGCAGTTATGGCGGCTCTCAGTCCTGTCCCCAGGGGCTCTGCCTCTCTGAGTCCCAACACCCGCTGCAAAGCTGGGAGAGAAAGCTGCACTCGCTCTGACCGAAGCCAGACAGTCCCGCTTCTCCCGTTTGAGTCTGGGTCCCTAAAGACTCGCCTGTATCTGGAGCTCAGAGTCTGCGACTCCCTCCCGATTGAAAACGCCAACCGCGCCCTCCGCCGCCAGCCTGCTCCGCGCACTCTGCACCTCAGAATTTGACTTCAGCACTGCGCCTCCTCTGAGTGTCCGTATGCGTTTCTCTTTCCTCCTAGTTTTAGGACTTCCACTCAGCCAGCGTTCCTGTGGTTCTGGGTGATGTCCCTTCCGTCTTTTAGTTTTACTTTTGAAGTAGTTGTTCAAAGCAGCAAACTCCGGCGTTAACCTATGCCGCCATCTTGGTTCTCCCACAGTTCTCTATTTTTTGAATGATCACATGGAGCCCTACCACTTCCATGAAATCTTCCCTGACCAATGTAGCTGATTGCAACCTCTTCCTCTATCCATGATACAGTCAGTGTTTGTTATCACTCCAAGGTTACTCAGTGCTGCCTAGCATGCTTCTCTTCCTTAACCATTAACATGTATCCCTCATCATTTCAGTGCTTCATCTTCTTTGGTTTTGTCTTCAAGGGTGATAATTAGTTAATATAATCAGTGCTATTAAGGAAAGACTAAAATAAACCCTATAGGCTACTTTCTCTATTCAGTAACAAACATTTCAGAATGTCCCGTATTAGGTTACTGACTTAACATTTTCCAGCACACCATACTCTTTAAAACCCTGTGACTTTGTTAGTGCTGTTCCCTTGGCCTGGAATTACTTTCTTCATTGCTCAAATACCTGAGCAATGAAGGTAGTTGCCTCTTGGCTACTACCTGTAGAATAGGAATTAAAACATTTTATTTAGTTTTCTCATCTGTCTCTCTACCTAGATTATGAGTTCTTTAAAGACCAGGACCCAAGCTTATTTCTCTTTATACTTCCTTCACTGAGTACAATGTCTGGAACTAAAAAAATATTTATTGAAAGATATGTACTTCATTTTAAATGAAGGAAAGTAGACACAGGAGAAAATATTTTGAATAGGTAAGTTATAATGAAATATCTCCTAACAAACCTATATATATCCTTATGGTTTACTTAGCTGCCCTGACCTAGAAATATTCTTCAGAGTGTACTTAATTCCTCAGATTCTTCCATTTATCTCTCCTAGCTGATGGATACAATCTTGTTTTTCTCTCTCTCTCTCTTTTAAATATATTTTTATTGATTTCAGAGAGGAAGGGAGAGGGAGAGATAGAAACATCAATGATGAGGGAGAATCATAGATCGGCTGCCTACTGCACATTCCCTACTGGGGATTGAGCCCACAACCCAGGCATGTGCCCTTGACCAGAATGGAACCCAAACCCAGGACCCATCAGTCCACAGGCTGATGCTCTATCCACTGAGCCAAACCTTATGGGTTACTCTCAATGGTGCTTTGGGGCTCTTGTTTAAAAATTCAGTTTGTATTTCAACATCACAAAGATACTCTTATGTTTTCTTCTCTTTGTTTTACAGTTTATTACTCTCTCCAGAGAATCACATTTAGGTCTTTATTTTCTCTGGAATACATTCATATTTATGTTGCAAGGTGGGAGTCTAGCTTACTTTTTCTCCAAGTGACAAACTAATTTTTCTCTATAATTCTACTTCCGTCCCCCATTGATATTTGATGGGTGTCACCATTATCATATCTTCATATTTTCATTTATATATGGCTCTATTTCTGACCTCTTCAATTGGTCTCTGTCTATGACTACACCAGTGCCATGTTTTTATATACCATCATCTTATAGACTATCTTAATCCTATATAATACTAGTAAAAGCGTAATATGCTAAGTATCAGACCGGTTGATCACTTGACTAGTCGCTGTGATATGCACTGACCACCAGGGGGCAGACACTCCAACCTGTAGGTTAGCTTGCTGCTGGGGTCCAGCCAATCAGGACTGGGTGAAAGGGCCGGACACATCCTGGAGCCCTCCCGTGGTCCCTCCCGGGCTGGCGGCCAATCGCCGGCTGGCCAGCCCCTATCAGGACTGGGCAAGACGGCCCTGATTGGCCCTGATCGCCTGCCAGGCCGAGGGACCCCACCCATGCACATATTTGTGCACTAGGCCTCTAATATATAATAGAGCAAATCCTTAACTTAGCTAAATGTGAAACTTTCGTTATCCAAATAATTAGAAAAAGCTTGTTGAGCTTGTCAAAAAATCCTTGATTAAATTTATAGGTTAATTTGGATTAAGTTGACATAATGTATGGCAGTCACCAAGGTGCACTGCTCAGACATATCTTCAAGAAATAACTCACTGCTCAACTGCAAGGCATGTAGTTAGTTGACAGCCTTTAGCTGTAAACTCCTTCTGGGCTCTCTCAGCTTTCAAGCTAAAGTTAGACTATTTTCAGGGCAATCTCTCCCTGCCCCCCCCCATGTCCTTCCTCAGCCAAGAATGAGCAAGGAATGATAGAAGGATCTACTTAACACTGGAATGATAGAAGCTTTGTCAAACCTGCAAACTGATGGCTCCCCTACTCAATACTTCTTTCTCCCTTTTCCTTTCACAAGTGTTACTCTCCAGTAAATCTTTTGTAATTCTAACTCTATCTCAACATCTGCTCCCCACCTATAGCACAAGTTAAATCATGATTCTATGTTTATGAATTTAAAAAATTATAGTTAATAGTAAAATTTAGCCATCCCTTCTGGCTCAATTACTTATTATTTTAATCCTTACCCAAAGGATATTTTTTCCATTCATTTTTAGAGAGCATGGAAGGCAGGGTGGAGGGGGAGAGAGAGAGAGAAATATCAATGCACTCGCCCCAACTGGGGCCGGGATCAAAGCCACAACCCCACAACCGAGGTACGTGCTCTTGACCAGGAATTGAACCCACGACTCCTAGGTCAATGGGCCAGCACTCTAACCACTGAATTAACCAGCCACACATCAATTATTGTACTTCCTTGAAATCATTCTTAGCCACCTCAATTTAATATGCTCTCAAGACATACATTCTAACAAGCCTTTGACTTTCTATGGCTATGATGTAATCACCTATCATTTTACTTTTTTAATATACATACACTTTA
Organism: Myotis daubentonii; assembly: GCF_963259705.1. NCBI lineage: Eukaryota > Metazoa > Chordata > Mammalia > Chiroptera > Vespertilionidae > Myotis > Myotis daubentonii. The sequence continues at coordinate 165,377,512 of NC_081841.1, forward strand.
TCTTCTATTTAATGCTCTGAATTTAATCCCCTATGGCCTCCTTTCATAGTTACTCCCTTATGTTTTCAACACTTGCACTTTATTCAGTCTTTCCAATTAATTGTTCAACAAATGTTTACTGAAGGTCTGTTCTGTTTCAGACATACTTGCTGAGAATACAGTGGTGGACAAAAAAAGACATGTCTACCATGGAACTTACAGCATAATATACAAGAAGGACATTTAACAAATAATCATATAGGAAAAAATGTGTAATTACAGGTATTTTGAAAGAAAATAGAGGAAAATATGAATCTTTGTAATAATTTAGACTAGAAAGGTCCAAGCATGGCTTCTCTAAGGATATGATATTTAAATAATTAAGAAGAGTAAGTAATAAGTAGAAGTTAGCCATGTGAAATGAAAGACAAGAACATCCAGGCCAACATAATAGCTTATGGGATGTACTGAGGTAAGGACACGCAGGGATCTTAAGGTCAAAAGGTCACAGGGGTATGAAGTTAGGTTAAATTAGGCAAACAAAGGCCATATTAAAATTTTTGAACTAGTTTTTATTTTATATATGATGCACAGTCATGAAAGGTTTTCAGTATATAAGGATTAATGGAAAACATGAACACACGTATACTTCTTTTAAGAAAAAGCTTAAAATTTGGGGCTCTATCCTGCTGGGAGCCGGTCCATCCTTGCTGTTTCAAGGGACCTGGCATATATGGCATACGGTTCTTAATATGTTTGCTCACCTTCTTGGCGCTGTGTTTTAACCAAGGCCACCTCTCCGAGAAAGGTTGTTTCCCCAGGTAGGAATTTTTCCCTGAAGTCAGGGAGGGGATGAAACTCCTTAATTAAGTGCCAGGCGGGTAGTTAATCACTACAAACAATCATGCTTAAGCTACATAATCTTTACTCCCTGGAATGGAGTTAAGAAACGCCCTAACCTTTGTAATAGAGATTGATAGGATTGAATCAACTGGTATAAATACAGATGTAACAAGACAGCAAGACACAGAACTTAGAACACAGAACTTACAAGAGAGAACCTACAGACAGAACCTACACAGAACCTACAGACAGAAGAACTTTGCTGGAGAGAACATGGCAAAAGATCCTGGACTGAACCTGACTAGAACCTGGTGACTGAACCTGGCTGGAGAACCTGGACAGAACCTGGCTGAAGAACCTAGCGAGGGAACATGGCCACAGAACCTGGCTGGAGATCCGAAGCAGAACCTCTCTGGAGATCCAGACCAGAACTTGGCTGGAGATACTGGCTGGAGATCCTGGCTAGGCTGCTGATCAACTGAACACTATCTCCGTGCCCTTCCTTCTTCGCCGACTCCGTCCACGCCTTTGGGGACCCCTGGACCTGCTGGGGTTGGACCCCGGCACTATCCTATCTAATAAAAGAGAAACATGGTAATTAGCGTACAACCGCTACCCTTCCCATTGGCTAATCAGGGTGATATGCAAATTAACTGCCAGCCAAGATGGAGGCTGGCAGCCAGGCAGCTTAAAGCGAACATGAGGCTTGCTTGCTTCAGTGACGGAGGACTCCAACGTTCCACGCCTGCCACTGCCGGCCTCTGAGCTGCAACTCTAAGCAACTATGTTACAAATATAGAAGCTAAACAAAACCCCAAAACCTGCTTTAGTCGTCAGGCTTTAGCCAGGAGGATCGCAACATTGTTTCAAATACAGAAGGTAAACAAAGGCCAGAAACCTGCTTTCAGCAGCAGAGGCCTAAGAGCTGGAGCCTCAGAGCTAAAGCTGGCCCAGAATAAAAAGAAAAAAGGAGCGGTTGGGAGCTTCAGTCACCCGCCAGCCTGAAAACAGCCCTCAGCCCCTTACCCAGACTGGCCAGGCACCCCAGTGGGGACCCCCACCCTGAAGGGTGTGTGACCAGCTGCAAACAGCCATCATCCCCTCATCCAGGCTGGCCAGGCAGCCCAGTGGGGACCACACCCTGATCCAGGACACCCTTCAGGGCAAACCAGCCGGCCCCACCCATGCACCAGGCCTCTATCCTATATAGTAAAAGGGTAATATGCCTCCCAGCACCGGGATCAGCATGACAGGGGGCAGCGCCCAAACCCCCTGATTGCCCTGAGGCTCTGTGTGTGACAGGGGCGGGGCTACAACCTCCCTATCCGCCCTGCTCTGTTCGTGACAGGGGACGGAGCCCCAACCCCCTGATCAGCCCTCCTCTGTGCATGATAGGGGGGAGCTCCCGAACCCCCTGATCGCCCTGCAGCTCTGTGTGTGACAGGGTGCGGTGCCCCAACCCCCTGATCGGCCCTGCTCTGTGTGTGACAGGGTGTGGTGCCCCAACTTGCCCCGCCCCCCGACAGGTCCTGCTCTGTGTGTGACGGGGTACAGCCATAACCTCCGAATCGGCCCTGCCCTGAGTGTGACAGTGGCGGTGCCCCACCCCCTGATCCACCTGCTCTGTGTGTGACAGGGGGTGGTGCCACAACTCCCCTATCGGCCCTAGTCTGTGAGTGACAGGGGGGAGCTCCCCAACCCCCTGATCGACCCTGCTCTGTGCGTGACAGATTACAGAGCCCCAAACCCCCTGATGGGCCCTGCTCTGTGAGTGACAGGGGGGAGCTCCCCAACCCCCTGATCGACCCTGCTCTGTGCATGACAGGGTACAGAGCCCCAATACCCCTGATTGGCACTGCTCTGTGCGTGATGGGGTGGCGCCGAAACCTGCCCATTGACCCTGCCTTGAGTGTGACGGGGTGGTGCCCCAAACCCCCAATCGGCCCTACCCTGATCGTGACTGAGGGTGGCATCACAACCACTTGATCAGCCCTGCTTTGTGCATGACAGGGGCGGCGCCCCAACTCCCCAATCAGCCCTGCTCTGAGCCCAACCAGGGGTGCACCTAGGGATTGGGCCTGCCCTCTGCCACCCAGGAGCAGGCCTAAGCCAGCAGGTCGTTATCTCCCGAGGGGTCCCAGACTGCGAGAGGGCACAGGCCAGGCTTAGGGACCCCCCCTTCCCCTCGAGTGCACAAATTTTTGTGCACCGGGCCTCTAGTCCTATCTAATAAAAGACAAACATGGTAATTGGCATACGACCGCTACCCTTCCCATTGGCAAATCAGGGAGATATGCAAATTAACTGTCAGCCAAGATGGCAGCTGGCAGCCAGGCAGCTTGAAACTAACATGAGGCTTGCTTGCTTCAGTGATGGAGGACTCCAACGTTCCCGCCTGCCTTGCCGGCCTCTGAGCCTGCAGTTTGAAACATTTTAACAAATATAGAAGCTAAAAAAAAACCCAGAAACCAGCTTTCAGCGAGCTGGGATCTCAGAGCTGGAGTCAGAGCTGGAGTTATACATTGTTTCGATTACCTACTTTCAGCAGCGGAGGCTTAAGAGCTGGAGCCTCAGAGCTAAAGCTGACCCAGAATTTAAAAAAAAAAAGATAAAACAGAGCGGTTGGGAGCTTCCATCACCCGCCAGCCTGAAAACAGCCCTCAGCCCCTCACCCAGACTGGCCAGGCACCCCAGTGGGGACCCCCACCCTGATCCAGAACACCCTTCAGGGCAAACCAGCCAGCCCCACCCATGCACCAGGCCTCTATCCTATATAGTAAAAGGGTAATATGCCTCCCAGCACCGGGATCAGCGGAGCCGAGAGGCCTCCTGGCACCGGGATCAGCGTGACCGGGGGCAGCGCCCAAACCCCCTGATCGCCCTGCGGCTCTGTGTGTGACAGGGGGTGGGGCCACAACCTCCCTATCCGCCCTGCTCTGTTCGTGACAGGGGAAGGCGCCCCAACCCCCTGATCGGCCCTGCTCTGTGGGTGATAGAGGGTGGCGCCACAACCCCCACCCCTCCCACAGGCCCTGCTCTGTGTGTGATGGGGTAGAGCCATAACCTCCCCATCGGCCCTGCTCTGTGGGTGATAGAGGGCGGCACCCCAACCACCTGATCCGCCCTGCTCTGTGTGTGACAGGGGGCGGTGCCCCAACTCCCCTATCGGCCCTACTCTGTGAGTGACAGGGGGGAGCTCCTCAACCCCCTGATGGGCCCTGCTCTGTGCGTGACAGGGGGCAGCACCCCAACCCCCGGATTGGCCCTGCTCTGTGCGTGACGGGGTGGCGCCGCAACCTCCCCATCGACCCTGCCTTGAGTGTGACAGGGGGCGGTGCCCCAACCCCCCAATCGGCCCTACCCTGAGCGTGACTGGGGGTGGCATCGCAACCTCCCGATCCGCCCTGCTCTGTGCATGACGGGGCGGTGCCCCAACTCCCCAGTCGGCCCTGCTCTGAGCCCGACCAGGGGCTGTACCTAGGGATTGGGCCTGCCCTCTGCCACCCGGGAGCAGGCCTAAGCCAGCAGGTTGTTATCTCCCGAGGGGTCCCAGACTGCGAGAGGGCACAGGCCAGGCTGAGGGGCCCCCCCTTCCCCCCGAGTGCAGAAATTTTTGTGCACCAGACCTCCAAGCCTAACGACAGGCTAACCGGCTGGTAGCTAGGACGCGCACTGACCATCAGGGGGCAGATGCTCTGACTGGTAGCTATGACACACACTGACCACCAAGGGGCAGATGCTCAACACAGGAGTGGTTCTCGGGTGACGCATCCAGAACCAGAGAAGAGGGAGCCTGATTCCAGGGTATGTCACCCAAGAACCACCCTCTCACAATCTGGGACCCCTCTGGGGATGTTGGAGAACCGGTTTCAGCGGGATCCCCAGAGGCTAGGCCAAGGGACCCCACTGGTGCATGAATCTGTGCACCGGGCCTCTAGTTTTTATATAAAAACAGAAGAGATACAAATCACCTTTAACATAATAAATGCCAGGTTTTGGGTTCTTTAGAAGTAGGATTAGGAGAATCTTAAAGGGACTATAGTTTTGTCATTTGAGACTAGACAGATAACTAAAAGAAAAGAGTAATGCTTGCTGTAATGAAGTAAGCCCTTAGGTAATTCAAGAGGAAATACTTTAGCAATAGCTAAGAGTGTAAACTGAGATCAGAGAACAGACTCATTTTCCCTTAATAAGATCAGAGTACTTCTGGTAAAAAAGAGTTTGATGGACAATCACCAATTCTTTGGTGGACACTCCATTTGTACCAATAATCTATATATATAAAAGCCTAAGTGACCGTTAAAACCGGTTGACCAAACTACCAGTCGACTGGTCGCTATGACGCACACTGACCACCAGGGGGCAGACGCTCAATGCAGGAGCTGGCCCCAGTTGGTCAGTGCACTCCCGCAGTGGGAGCACCGCCAGGCTCACAGCTGGTGAGCACAGCTGAGGTGGTGCGAGCCTCTCCTGTCTCCACAACAGCGCTACTGAGCAGCGGCAGTGGCAGGCACAGGGGGCTGGATTGAGCAGGAGTGGCATGGCGCCCCACCTGGCCTTGGGCTTCTCCCCCGCCGCCTGCTGCTTTATGCACTGCTACATCCCTCAGGGATGTCAGACTGCAGGTTTCAGCCCAGTCCTTCCCTGGCCTGCGGGGATCAGGCCGAAACTGGTAGTCCAACATCCCCCAAGGGGTCCCAGTTTGCGAGAGGGTGCAGGCCAGGCTGAGGGACCTCACTGGTGCACAAATCCATGCACCGGGCCTCTCGTTTATTATAGTGACTTCATGTAGTATTACCCAAAGTATACCAAAATATGCCCTGACCAAGTAGCTTAGTTGATTAGAGCATTGTCCCTATACACCAAGTTTGATCCCCAGTTAGGGCACATACAAGAATCAACTAATGAATGCATAAATAAGTGGAAAAACAAACCTCTCTTTCTCTTCTCTTCTCTCTCTCTCTCTTTCTATCAATACAAATGTAAATACCAAAACAGTACAGAATAAGAAGACTAAGAATTGTGCTATTAATACAATGAACTCAGTTTGTTCCACAATAGAGGAAAAGTCCTTACATTTTCAAAAAGCACTGTCCGATAAAATTATGATGTGAGCCACATATGTAATTTTAAATTTCCTAATGGCTGCATTTTTAAAAAGTAAAAAACAAAATTAAAAAAGGAGAAATTAATTTTAATATATTTTGTTTAGCCCAATTTATCCAAAATAGTATTATTTCAAAGCGCAATTAATATAAAAATTATTGAGCAAAAATTTATTTTATATAATATAAAAATTTATATTATAAAATTATTTATTTATTCATTCATTCATTTATTTTTGGTTACTAAGTCTTTGAAATCTGGTATGTACTTTCACTTATAGCACATCTCAATTCAAGCAATCTGCATCACAAAGGTTCAATAACCATGCATTGCTAGTGGCCCTGGTATTGGGCAGTATAGGTTTAAACTTTGTAGAGTATCTTATGTGGATATTTAGTTGTGCCTGATGTCTGTTGTTTCAGTGTTCTTGATCATTTTCCTCTGCTGAGCTCTGGACCCCAGTAAGAGTGGGCTTGAATTTCAAAAGCCCTAATTAAGGCTCTGCATCATTTCTTTTGTAATAGACAGTTTTGTCTTAAGGCTCCTAAGCAAACAAATTTAGAGGTGAACATTCTCCAAAAGATTGTTTATTCCTCCCCTCACTTATATTAACCAAAGAATAAAGGAAGGGAGGATAGAGTATACATAGTTTTTTTCTGATTCTTGACTAGAAAGAAAGAGACATCTCCATGATAAATATTTGTTGGATAAAAGCAATGAAATGAAATGATATGGCATAGTCCCCACAGAAGCTCTCTAGGGATTAAATGCATATAAGCATGTAAATACCGACTTCTGATGGAATTCCAAAATGAAATCTGTGAATCTGCTTTGCTGTTTCTTTGGGCGGTTGTCGTGAAATATTTCTCCTTAGAATAGCTAAGGAGTCTTAGCTAGGAATCTCAGGAGTCTTGACTCTTAGTCTGAGCTGTAGACTCTCATCCAAGTTATGGATTTTGTTTTTCAGTGTCCACTCACTCAACAAATATATATTGAGAGCCTAGTGTGTGCTATAAATTTCTCTAGACCCTGGAGATACAGATGTAAAAAGACATTCAAGGTCTCTACCTTCATGGAACTTGTATTCTAGCCAGTCTGTTAGGCCTTCCCAGGGATCTTTTTGTTTTCTGGGTGTCCTTGCTGTCCTAGATTTTTATTTTAATATTTTTTATTATGGAAAATGTAAACATATGCAAAAGCAGGAAGAAGTATAATCTTCCCTATCATCCAATTTCTACAATAACTGACTCATGGTTAATCTTATTGATATTCCATCTTCTCCCTTTAACCCATTTTGAATTATTTTTACAGCATAGATGTCACATCATCTCACTGTCAGATGGTTTTCCATAATATTACATATTTTTTGGCTCTGGATAATGAGATTTACATCTTTCTGTCATTATCTGTTTCATTTTGCACTGCATTATGTAATAGATACCTGATTTATGCTAAAGAAATCATCAAAACAGGAACATAACTCTATATATAATTTTTTTAATGTTTTATTTATTTTTAATATGTTTTTTATTTATTTTAGAGAGAGAAAGAGGAAGAGAGAGATAGAAACATCAACGATGAGAGAGAATCCTGCACTCCCCCTACTGGGAATTAAGCCCACAACCCAGGCAAGTGTCTTGACTGAGAATTAAACTTGTGACATCTCAGTGCACAGGATGACACTCAACCAACTGAGCCACACCGGCCAACCATAAATATATATTTTAGAAAATTTGGGATTTCTTTTAAAGTATTAAGTTAAACAAGGGCCTCTTCATATGGCTGTTTAAGTGTCCTTATGAGATGGTTTCCTCCAAAGCAAGTAATCCAAGAAAGAGCAAGTCAGAAGCCACAATGTCTTTTATGAAAAAGCCTTGGAAATCTAATACCATTACTTCCACCACATTCTATTAATTAAAGTCAAGAACAATCCACATTCAGGGAGGGGAAAATTAGGCCTCACCCTTAGAAAGGAGGTATATCAAATAATTTGTGGACATATTTTAAAACAACTTCACTACCCTTGAGCCTAGGTGAGTACTATATCAGTGATTCCTCCAGGAGCCTCAGCAGAGAATTAACTAATTGCCTCCCTCTAGTACTTTTGGGGATAGAGACTTTGGTGGTGTGCTGGTTAATGTTTAGCAATTGGCTTTCTAGAAAACAAAATGTATAGATACATATTTATGTAAGCTTACTGATAATAAAGAATGTACAGCATACAATTTATGAATAATAACAAAATATACAATACTCTTTATTGTAAATTCATGCAACAAACTGGTTCTCACAAAATGTTTTAGTTGATTTTTTTTGCCAAATGCTTGCTTGTATCTATAGCGTTTGTTGTGTCACTTTGTTATGTCTAGACAATCAACAAAACAATAAATCAAGCCCCAGCTCTGTAGCATTTGCCAGGTTCTATGGTATAAATGCTCTCACCGTAGCCAATTTCAAGTTACCAACATGGTATCACTGAATGCAGAGTTGGAAAGAGATTTGCAGTAACACGCCATTATACATTATTTACACCATAGAGATACAATAGATGTAAATAACCTGAAGAGCATTAATAATAAAATAAAGTAGAATACTTAGGAAATGATGAGTTTTGAGTGTTTATTGCCTCTTAATATAATTAATGTAATTTAAGTTGAGATAATTTAATTTTTAATAAAATCTGTGTTTAACAACTAGCCTAAAAAACTCTTGAAAAATCAACAGTCAGCTCTCATAAGCTCTAATAGCTATCTCTTGCTAAACATTTACTAAAAACACCTCCTTTACCATCCACCACATGAATCAGAATTAAAACACAAACCAACTAAGGAAAACAACATCTTATAGAAGAAGCACCAGTAATTTGAGAGAGAAATAGCAGTCAGAACAAACAAGGCGAAAATAGAACTGACCAGAGAGTTGAAAACCTGAATTTTTTTTAAAAGAGACATTCTTAAAGAGATTGAAGTACACAAAAAAATTTAGTAGATAAATAGAAGGATAAGATGGTCATCTCTGAGACAATAATCAATGATCTACAGGATAAAAATAGAAATCATAAAAAGAGAAAAGAGATAGCTGGTGAATTTTTGAAGGACATTGCAAATTAATACATTATAGATTATACTGTCATGACAAAGAACAAAACAATGTAGATACTCAGATTTGCTATGTAAATCATTACTTAGCTATGTGAATATTTTATATTCTTTCTAGCTTGAAAATATGCATATGGTATTTTTAATCAATTAAAACTTAATATATTAACACAATATTTAGTTTTTATGGTTACTACAATTTGAAAGCCATAATTTTTTTTCACTTTCAGTTTGTTTTGGGTTTTTTTTTTTTGGCATAATAGATTTAAAAACGAAAATTCTTCTGTACATATTGTGGTGCATGTAGAAATTTTTTCTTGTACAACCCACTTAAGTGGTACCTTACTTAGGGATGTATTAAATGCAACAGTTAATTTTACATTTATATTCAGATGCTCATTTTGCCAATATTAGTGGTATATTAGCAGAATTTAACATTTATAAGAGTATGAAAAACATAGTTTAAAACTCCTTAATTTATTTTTCAATAAAACCAAAATACACTGATATGCTGCAGGAACCCAGCAGAGGGAGCTCAAACTTTTTTTTGCTTTTTAACTTACTAAAGACAATTATTTTACCTGTTAAAAGCTGTTGGATTCAGAAGAATACTGTTGTTATTTAAGTAATAAAAATGTACTAGTAAAAATAACTGTACTGTTGCTTAAAATAATAAATACATTCCCAAACAAAAAAGGTATCACTATCACTTACTTCATTTAGAAATGGTAAGCAGTTAACATTTACATTCTTCCCATTTACTTTTTCAATAGCCTTTACTTCCGAAAACTTTTTTGCCAAGATTTCTTGTTTCATTGAGGTGGACTAAATGAAAATGGATACCTTCTAGCTACAAACATAAAACATGATAGTTAAAATATGACATATTTTAAATTTAATTATTACATCTATAATAATAATCTATAATAATAAAAGGGTAATATGCTAACTAGACTGGACATCCTTCATGATGAAGCTGACGCTAGAGGGAAGCCAGCCCAGGCCCCAGGTGCTGGAGGGAAGCCGGTGCCAGCAGCCAGGGGAAGGAAGGCCTACTCTTGCACAAATTTTCGTGTACCGGGCTTCTAGTATGTAATAAAATAAACATATTCCCATCCACTCAGTTCTCAGCCCTTCCACATACATAGATAAGTACTATTCATTATTAGGTTTTTTAAATATAGTCTTCCAAAATTTCTTCATGAATATACAGACATCTATACTAATAAAAGAGAAAAATGGTAATTGGCATACGATGATACCCTTTTCATTGGCTAATCAGGGCTATATGCAAATTAACTGCCAACTAAAATTGGCAGTTAACTGCCAACAAGATGGCGGTTAATTTGCATATGTAGGCACAATGCAGGGAGGCGAGAGGGAAAGCAGGAAGAAGCCCCCTGCCACTGACAGTGATCGGAAACCCAGGGGGGAGCTAAGAGCTGGGGGGCCGCCTTTGCCCTGCCCCTAAGCCATGATCAGAGAATCAGGTGCCTTTTCCGCCCTGGCCAGTGATAGCAGGAAGTAGGGGTGGAGCCAGCGATGGGAGCTGGGCACGGTCGAAGCTGGCAGTCCCGGGAGCTAGGGGTCCCTTGCCTGGGCCTAAAGCGAAGCCCACGATCGCAGGGCCGCTGCAGCTGTGGGTCCCCGCTGCCCGGGCTGGACGCCTCAGCCAGAGGCTTCCTTCAGGGGCAGGGGCAGAGCCCGCATGATCGCGGCGCCCCCCGCTGCCACTGCAGGTCCCCGCTGCCCGGGCCGGACGCCTAGGCCAGAGGCGTCAGGCCTGGGCAAGGGGCCGATCCTGCGATTGGAGGGTGATGGGGGTCAACGCCTGAGGGCTTCCCAGTATGTGAGAGGGGGCAGGCTAGGCTGAGGGACACTCCCCCCCACACACACACACACCCAGTGCATGAATTTCGTGCACCGGGTCCCTAGTATGAATATAAAGTTTTATTCCAATCTGTTTTTCTTATGCAAAAAAATAGCATATGATATAGCCTATTCTGTATCTTGCTTTTATCACTAAACATCTTGGAAATATTTCTGTAAGTCTATAGTGTAATAGTAGACCTTACTCATTTTTTAAAATTTTTGTATAGTGGATAGCAAGTATATTTTGAGAATATATCATGGGGCTCTGCCAGAGTAGCTCAGTTGGTTAAACTGATGTTCCAATACATCAAGATTGCAGTTCCATCCCTGGAAAGGGCACATATAAGAATCAACCAATGAGTGTATGAATGGGTGAAACAACAAATTAATCTCTCTCTCTCTCTCTCTCTCTCTCTCTCTCTCTCTCCCTCTTTCCTCTCTCAAATCAATTTAAAAAATATATAAATCATAATTTATTTACCTGTTCTTAGTTGAACTTTTGAGTCTTTTTGAGCACGTTCAGGAGGCAACTGATCAATGCTCAATGTTTCTCACATCAATGTTTCTTTATCTCTCAAAAACAAACAAACAAAAAACAACTTAGAAGGGGAAAAAAAAGTTAATTTAGATGCTTTTAGTTCAAGAAATTAGAAAAAATAGAGCAAAGTACTGGTGATCTATAAATCCCTGGCACGATTCCTGTTGTCTTCAATAATCTACACTAATAAAAGAGAAAAATGGTAATTGGCGTACGAAGCTACCCTTTTCATTGGCTAATCAGGGCTATATGCAAATTAACTGCCAACTAAGATTGGCAGTTAACTGCTAACTAAGATTGGCAGTTAACTGCCAACAAGATGGCGGTTAATTTGCATATGTAGGCACAATGCAGGGAGGCGAAAGGGAAAGCAGGAAGAAGCCCCCTGCCACTGACAGTGATCGGAAACCCAGGGGGGAGCTAAGAGCTGGGGGGCCATGATCGGAGAATCAGGTGCCTTTGCCGCCCTGGCCAGTGATAGCAGGAAGTAGGGGTGGAGCCAGCGATGGGAGCTGGGCACAGTCGAAGCTGGCAGTCCCAGGAGCTAGGGGTCCCTTGCCTGGGCCTAAAGTGGAGCCCACGATTGCGGGGCCGCTGCAGCTGCGGGTCCCCGCTGCCCGAGCCGGACGCCTCAGCCAGAGGTGTTAGGCCTGGGCAGGGGCGGAGCCTACAACCGCGGGGAGCTGGGGGTCCCCTGCCCAGGCCTGACACCTCTGCCAGAGGCCTCAGGCCTGGTCAAGGGGCCGATCCGATGATTGGTGATCGGAGAGTGATGAGGGTCAACTCCTCTGGCCGAGACATCAGGCCTGGGCAGGGGGCTGAGCCGGGGATTGGGAGGATATGATGGTCCCCTTGGCCAGGCCTGAAGCTTGGGTCAGAGGCATCAGGCTTGGGCGGGGGGTGGAGCAAGCGATCAGAGGGAGATGGGGGTCCCCTGCCCAGGCATGATTCCTGGGCCAGAGGCCTCAGGTCTGGGCGGGGGCCAGAGCCAGTAATCGGGGGGAGATGGGGGTCCCCTGTCCAAGCCTGACACCTCTGGCAGAGATGTCAGGCCTGGGCAAGGGGCCGATCAGGCGATCAGAGGGTGATGGGGGTCTACGCCTCTGGCCGAGGCATCAGGCCTGGCCAAGGGGCAGAGCCAGCAATCGGAGGGG